>NC_064931.1:20565975-20891332 GCF_023897955.1 Schistocerca gregaria
GTGCAGTTTTTGGTCACAGGACAAATAAAAATTTATTTCATTTTGCTTGTTATGAGGTTTTTGGCCTCAGGACAATCCAAAACCAATTTATAGCATCTGGTGTGGTATGACCTTGTGGATGGGCTTACCAAACTAGCAATGTCACAGCTGTTGATTGTCTATCTTGTACAGTCATGCACATTGAACAATACAGATGGTGTGATATGTAATTCAAACCATAGGTGTCATATTGTAATTCACCTGTCAATTGTAGCTGACCCCATTTACATTAATATGCTTACAGAACTATTTATCGGTAAAATTTTCATCGAATTTTGTTTTGGTCCATGATATTTCCCCCTGCATCAATATGTGCTGTTTGCATTTGACATCATTCTTAGCAGTTGTTTGCTTTGTACAGCATTTTGAAACTGGAACTTTATTAATGGACACCCTGGATGTAATGGGAGTGATATTAGATACGAAAAGCATCTAACTCAGAACCACACCCAACTTATTATCAGAAGTACATTCATACAGGGTGTCAAGCATTTGTTACTGGACTGAGGATTTCTTGGTAGGGAGAACACTGCACGTTATCTAGGACAGAAAGTCATCATCAGATATAAGTGTAATTTCAGGTGTACCACAGAGAAGACATTGTGGACAATATTAATCTCAGACTTTTTGGAGATGATGCAATTATCTACAATGAAGTTCAGTCTGAAAGCAACTCGATAAATATTCAGTCAGACCTTGATAAGATTTCAAAGTTGTGCAAAGATTGGCAGTTTGCTTTAAATGTTCAGAAATGTTAAATTGTGCATTCCACAAAATGAAAAAACATAGAACCTTATGACTATATCACTACTCACAAGTGGGATCAACAGAATCATACAAAAACCTGGGTGTACTTTGCAGGAGCATGAAATGGAACAATTACATATGCTCCGTAGTGTGTAGAGCAGGTAGCAGATGTCAGTTTATTGGTAGAATCCTAGAGAATTACAATCAGTCTACAAAGAAAATTGCTTACAAATCACTCATATGACACATCCCAGAATATTGCTGAAGTGTGTGGGACCTGTACAGGATAGGAGTGATGGGAGACATTCAATATATAGGGAGAAGGGCAGTACGAATGGTCACAGGTTTGTTTGACCCATGTAGAGTGCCACAAAGGTGCTGAAAGAACTCTTGAAGGTAGACATAAACCATCCTGATAAAGCCTACTTACAATGTTTCAAGTACCGTATTTGAGTAAAGACTCTAGGAATATGCTACAAGCCTCTACATTTCACTCCCATAGAGAGTGTGAGGACATCAGAGTAATTACTGCATACACAGAGTCATTTAAACATTCATTATTTTTGTGCTCAATATGTGAATGGAGTGGTAAAAACCAATAATAACTGGTACAATGAGATGTAAACCCTGCCATTCACTTCACAGTACTTTGGAGACTATGGGTTTGAAGTAGAACTGGTAGTTAAGTCTTGTTGCTGTTAAGCAGTAGGCATAAAGCAATAGTGTAACAATAGTAACCAAAATAAAGAGGCATACAGGTCACAGCTGAAATGTGCTGCTGCCTATGCAAGCAAGACAAAATGCGTCCTTTTGTGGAACATCAGCTTTCCACAAGTTTTAGATATAATTTTAGTAAAACACAACAGAAACATCTTATAAACTTCGGTGTGTGTGTGTGTGTGTGTGTGTGTGTGGAGGGGGGGGGGGGAGTGAGCATGCGCATGTATGTGCATGTGTGTATGCGCTTCATGTTGTAACTCATGAAATCTGTTAGTAGTTATGTGAATATTTTTGATTACTAATTATGACATACTATTTGATGGGATGCAGATCATATTATTTCACTGCCTAAGAGGAATACTGATCATCTGTAATGTGGAATATTTTAATATCCTGTTGTAGTCTAAAAGTATTATGATATGGTACACACCATCCATCCGGACAGTTCCTCATTGAGTTTATTCCTAGTGCAAAAGTGACATCAGTGCAATAACTACTGTGGCAGTTGGAAGTAACAACTGTAAAACAATAGATGTGTTTTTATCTGGTCATTTCTATGCAGACAGTGTTAAGTAGTGGACATGGGGCCATATTGTGTCAACATTATGGTGTCACAAATCACAATGGAATTACATATCTAAATCAAGAGTGCAAGACATTCTCCAGAATATTTTATAAAAGAGAAAAGAGTGCAGATAGTTTTGTCCTGCACACCTTAACTCCTGAAAAAAAAAAAAAAAAAAAAAAAAAAAAAAAAAAAAAAAAAAAAAAAAAAAACAAGGTGTTGTTGCTTGCCAAGACTTAATAGAAATGCAATATGTGAACAATTCTTTTCTGAAAAAAATTGTCGTGGATGATGATACTTGGTGCTACCAATACAAGCCTACCACAAAAAGGCAAAGTGCAAAAATTCACATGAGGGGTTAATGCGACAGTAACAAAACTGAAAACCTATCATATATTTCAATTATTGGACTCTTGCATGACAAATTAAAAATACTGTACGAGAAATATGAATTAAATCCACACAAGTCGGAGCAATGGTGTAGTAAAACAATGACCAAAGATGTGAAAATTAGTGCTTCATCCTCCAAAAATGATCTGTTGTTAATTATTGCTGAGCTATGAGAGGACACAAAAATTCTGAGTGATGAAAACAGAAGACTCAAGCTTAAATTGGAAGGGAGTGATCATCAAGTATGTCTTAATATCTCCAAACCCATGGAAGGATTGGCAGAAAGTGAAGCTATGACTAAAATGGCTCACAACAGGCCGAGCAGTAGATGGGTAATTGTAAAATCAAAGGGGAGATCTTACAAACATGTTAACAATAAACATAGGCAGGACTTTGTGTTACCGATAAATAACAAATATTATTCACTTCAAAACACAGATGACATAGAAACTGTATCAGCATACTCATCTGATACAGTGGTGCAGGACACTCAAAACTTAGTGAACAGCCAAGTAAGGTATAAGAGAAAAACGTAAAATCAAGATTTATTCAGACAGTTATGCCAGAGGATTAGCAGCTATGTTAATGGAAAGCAGATCTCGTGTGATTAACAAGTTTGAAATAGAAGGTACCATTAAATCAGGAGCTGGTTACGAGACGTTTCAAGATCAATCCAGAAAGAAATCACAGCCCTTGCGGACAGAGACTTTGTAGTGGTCATGGCCGGAGCAAACGACGTCATCAGAAACGCAAGGAAGATAGCTACTTTGACACTGAAGAAGGCTCTCAGAGGGTTAACCTACACCAATGTGATCTCATTAATGTGCCTCATTGACATGATTTGCCCCAGTGATCATGTGTGAATAAGGAAGTGCAGCAGACCAACAAGGAGTAAAAAACTATCTGTGAGCACTTTAAGAATAATTAACACCAGTATTTGTAACAGAGAATGGCATACCAAGCATGGTCAACATTTCAATAATCTAGGTACGTGTTTTAAGTGATACAATTCTCGGAATAGTATTGGATAAGCTAGAGAAGGAAAAAAGATCAGTAATGTGTTTGGATTAAGTTTCAACTAAGATGACAAAAAACTTGTATGCATAGACCAGGCTGGGTGTTCTAGTAACATAAGGACACAACCTGGTCAACTTCCATGTGGTAGCATTAGGTCATGTTAAGTAGAGTTTAAAATATGCTACCTCGATATTCAAGGTATGGCAGATAAAAACTTAATAGTCAACGAATTTTCAAATGAAACCGTAGTAGATATTCTATGTTTAAGTGAACATTGGTGTAAAGAGGATGAGCTAGGGTACAAAGTATTGGATGATTACACACTACTTAGCAGCTATTGCAGAAAACAGCACTTACATGGTGGGGGAACAATATATGCAAAAAGGCCTCCTGCACCAAATATCAGGTCTAGTAATTGCAAGCCTTAAACTAATGGTAGTAGTAGTGTACAGGCCACCTAGTGGTGACCCCCATATTTTTCTGGAGAAACTCTTAATGTACATATGTATACCAAAATGGAAAAAATACAATATTGCTATTGGAGGGGATATCAATTCAAGTTTTGATGTCATGCAGGACATAAAAACTGTGACAGAGCTCAAAAATGTGCTTCAACAATGTAACCTGTACTATGTTAACTCCAAACCTACCAGAGGCTCATCCTGTCTAGACAATATATTTAAAAATATCAAGAGAACCTTCATGTCCACTGATGTAATTAGTTTCCCTTTCTCAGACCATGATGCAGTATAACTTAATCTTAATAATGTAACTTCAGACTGCACCAAACCAGAATCTGAAATTGTGATTACTAGACCAGTGAGCAGAGAGTGGATGGATAGGTTTAGACATGCCCTCACTTATTTCAGTTGGGACACATGTTTTATTAGGCTTCAACACTGCTCAGCTGATATTGTTATCACCAAGTTTTCCTCCGCATTTTTAAATATATTTGAAAATAACATCCCTCTGAAAAAATGTACAGTGAATATTAGTAGTAATTACAAGAAAAGGAAAATGAAGGAATGGCATACTCCACAGTTAGGGCAACTGCAAAATACTGTTATGCTGTATTCTAGTCTGTACAAAACCAGTAAATCAGAACTGTACAAAGAACTGTATGCTCAAGCTAAATACAAGTATAGGAAGGCAATACATGAAGCAAAGACACTGCATAACATAGAAAACATTGAAAAATCTAACAATAAATGCCAAAAGGCCTGGAGTGTAATAAACTCCAATGCACACACTAAACACAAAGAGTAAATCGCCATTACCCCAGAAGAATTTAATAAATAATGCATTCAGTCCATTGAAGAAATTAGTAGTTCAATAAACAAACTCCCTGGAAATGCACTTAGTATTATGGACAACTGCTTTGAAAAGCTTCCTCCAAGCACCTTCACTTTCATAGAAGTGAACCCAAATATCATCTTAAAAATAGTGAAAAATTTCAAACCTTCAGTTAGTGTTGATTACTATGATATGTCAGGTAATTTGTTGAAAGACGTTATTGATTGTGGGATTTGTGCTTTAACTTTTTGTGTTAACAAATGCCTAGTTGAAAGTAAGTTCCCCGACATACTAAAAATTTCTAGAGTTGTGCCCATATATAAAAAAGGGGAAAAGAACTGTCCCACTAGTTACAGACCTATATCCATAACCCCAGTTTTTTCAAAAATTTTAGAAATAATTATGTATGAATAAGTTAGTGTCTACTTGGGTAAACTAAATATAATTAGTGATAAACAGGAAAGGTAAATTCACAGTGGATGCAATGGACTCCCCGTAAAATTAGTCCTAAATGTGTTCGAGGCTAGGGATTATGCCCAGGCTACATTTTGTGACCTGAGCAGAGCCTTTGACTGTGTAGATCATGGCACTGTGCTGAATAAGCTAGTTTACTATCGTCTTGATGACAAAAGTATAAATATGTTCAGGTCTTTTCTAGAGAACCATCAACAAGTTGCATGCATTGGTAGGGAGAAATCAAATTTGGTTAATGCTAGGTACAGAGTGCTTCACTAGTTGGTGCTTGGACCTTTACTGTTTATACTAATGATTAATGACCTGACCTTATTCATAAATTCTCACACAATATTCTATGTTGATTACACAACTTCTCTACATAAAAGCTCTGATCTAGGTACACTGAAAACACTGACCAAAAATACCCTTGCTCACTCCTCATTATGGTTTAAAGCTAATGGCTTCTTACTAAATGAAAAAAACCCAGACACGTTACTTTAGCCTCAAAGAGATTTTTAACTAGCAAGAATTAGAAACTGTTAAATTTTTAGGTGTTAGTGTTTGCAATAAATTGTCAGGGAAACCACACATTAGAAATATATTGGCTAGGCTTTCAAGAGTTATTTATCTAATTAGAAATTTAAAAAGACATGTTATGAATGAATATGTGAGATCAGCATATTTTGCCTTTTTCCAAAGCATCATCTCTTATGGACTCTTACTGTGGGGTAGTAGCTGTCATGTAAATGACATTTTACTTTTACACAAGAAAGTAATAAGAATAATAATGGATTCTGATAAAACAGAACATTGTAAACCTCTGTTTATTAAATTGCAGTGTCTTACAATAGTAAACTTATTGATCTACAATGTTTTAGTGTACATTAGAAACAATGTCTCTAATTTCGTGTTGACAAGTGATATTCATAGCCATAATACTAGGAACAGAACATCTGTAGACATGCCATATTATAGATTATCAAAATCACAGAACTCCTACCTATTTCTTGGACTAAGGATGTTTAATACACTAAGTTCTGACTTTAAAGAACCATATGTAAATAGTTTTGAAGCTAAATTATACAAGCTACTAGTGAACAATCTGTTTTATGTTGTTGATAAATTTTTTGAAGATGAAAATACTGTATTCTAATGTGTACCTATTTTACGTAAAGCAATTTACATTGATACAGTAGTTTATGTAGAAATATATGCTCTTGACTTTGTCTATTGCTGTAATCAGTCAAATGACAATAAATTATTATTATTATTCTTTCCTTTCTCAGACGGTATGTCTGGTTAAAAATGTAAAGTTAAGCTGATCTTGATCAAGCGTGACTTCATTTTAACTGTACGATGTATGTTACATTGCATTTAGGAACTTTCGGGTATTGAACATGTATCAATAATTACAGATTTCTGTAGTTGCATATATAAGTTTGGATGTAGCTGTATTGCATTGATGTACATTGTGTGGTATAACTCCTGTAGCTAATAGTATAATTGGTATAATATCAACTTTATCCTGATGCCACATGTCCTTGACTTCCTCAGCCAGTTGGATGTATTTTTCAATTTTTTCTCCTGTTTTCTTCTGCATATTTGTTGTATTGGGTATGGATATTTCAATTAGTTGTGTTAATTTCTTATTTTTATTGGTGAGCATGATGTCAGGTTTGTTATGTGGTGTTGTTTTTTCTGTTATAATGGTTCTGTTCCAGTATAATTTGTATTCATCGCTCTCCAGTACATTCTGTGGTGCATACTTGTATGTGGGAACATGTTTTATTAGTTTATGTTGTATGGCCAGTTGTTGATGAATTATATTTGCTACATAGTCATGTCTTCTGGGGTATTCTGTATTTGCTAGTATTCTACATCCACTTGTGATGTAATCTACTGTTTCTATTTGTTGTTTGCAAAGTCTGCATTTATCTGTTGTGGTATTGTGATCTTTAATAATATGCTTGCTGTAATATCTGGTGTTTATTGTTTGATCCTGTATTGCAATCATGAATCATTCTGTCTCACTGTATATATTGTGCCGGCCGCAGTGGTCTCGCTGTTCTAGGCGCGCAGTCCAGAACCAGGCGACTGCTACGGTCGCAGGTTCTAATCCTGCCTCGCGCATGGATGTGTGTGATGTCCTTAGGTTAGTTAGGTTTAAGTAGTTCTAAGTTCTAGGGGACTGATGACCACAGCAATTGGAGTCGCATAGTGCTCAGAGCCATTTGAACCATTTTTTGTATATATTGCCTTTTCTTAACCATGTGTTGGATGCGTCTTGATCGATGTGTGGCTGTGTTAGATGATATGAGTGCTTGCCATGTAGTGTTTTCTTTTTCCAATTTACTTTCTTCGTATCTGTTGATGTTTTGTTATCTAAAGGGTTGTAGAAGTGGTTATGAAATTGCAGTGGTGTAGCCGATGTATTTATATGAGTGATATCTCTGTGTATTTTGCTAGTTTCTGCTTGTTCTAGAAAGAATTTTCTTAAATTGTCTACCTGTCCATAATGTAGGTTTTTTATGTACACAAATCCCCTTCCTCCTTCCTTTCTGATTAATGTGAATCTTCCTGTTGCTGAATGTATGTGATGTATTCTATATTTGTGGCATTTTGATCGTGTATGTGTATTGAGTGCTTCTAGGTCTGTGTTACTCCATTTCACTACTCCAAATGAGTAGGTCAATATTGGTATAGCAAAAGTATTTATAGCTTTTGTCTTGTTTCTTTCTGTCAATTCTGTTTTCAGTATTTTTATTAGTCTTTGTATATATTTTTCTTCCAGTTCTTCTTTAGCTTTGTATTATCTATTCCTATTATTTGTCTGTATCCTAGATATTTATAGGCATCTGTTTTTTCCATCGCTTCTATGAAGTTGCTGTGGTTATCCAACATGTAATCTTCTTGTTTGGTGTGTTTTCCCTTGAGTATGCTATTTTCCTTACATTTGTCTGTTCCAAAAGCCATATTTATATCATTGCTGGATACTTCTGTTACCTTTAGTTAATTGGTTGAGTTGTTGATTTGTTGCTGCCAGTAGTTTTAGACCATCCATGTGTAGCAAATGTGTGATTTTGTGTTGCTATGTTCCAGTAATATTGTATCCATAATTTGTATTATTTAGCATGTTGGATAGTGAGTTCAGAGCAAGGCAGAACCAGAAAGGACTTAATGAGTCTCCTTGGTATATTCCATGCTTAATCTGTATTGGCTGTGATGTGATATTATTTGAATTTGTTTGGATATTAAGTGTGGTTGTCCAATTTTTCATTGCTATGTTTAGGAACTGTATCAATTTAGGATCTACTTTGTATATTTCCAATATTTGTAGTAATCATGAGTGGGGTACACTATCAAAAGCTTTTTGGTAATCAATGTATGTGTAGTGTAGTGACCTTTGTTTAGTTTTAGCTTGATACGTCACCTCTGCATCTATTATCAGTTGCTCCTTTGCAGCAGCCTTTTTGTTCTTCATTTATAATTTTGTTCTGTGTTGTATGTGTCATTAATTTCTGTGTAATGACTGAAGTTAATATTTTGTATATTGTTGATAGGCATGTTATGGGGTGATATTTAGCTAGGTTTGCTGTGTCTGCTTGATCTTTAGGTTTCAGATAAGTTATTCCATGTGTAAGTGTATCAGGGAATGTGTATAGGTCTGCAATGTAACTGTTAAATAATTTAGTTAGATGTGAATGTGTTGAGGTGAACTTCTTTAGCCACAAATTTGCTATTTATTTTTCCAGGGGCTTTCCAATTGTGAGTAGAATTAATTTCTTGGGTGACTTCATGATGCAAAATTATCACTCCAGGGATTTGTGGTATCATCTTGTATGTGTCTGTTTCTGCTTGTATCCACCGTGCATGCGTGTTATGCTGTACCAGGTGTGACCATATGTTGCTCCAGAAGTGTTCCATGTCTGTTATGTTTGGTGGATTGTCTATTTTAATGTGTGTGTTATCTATTGTCTGGTAAACCTTCTTTTGGTTTGTGTTGAATGTTTGGTTTTGTTCCCTTCTATTTTCACTTTTTCTTGTATCTTCTAAGTCGTTTGGCCATTGTTTGTAATTTCTGCTTCTTTTCATCTAATTGCTCTATCGCTTCTTGTTGTAAGATTTTACCTAACCTTTTTTGTTTTCTGTCTGAAATTTCATTTCTTATAAATTGTGTTAGCTGTCCGATGTCTTTTCGCAGTTTTTCTATTCTGATCTGTAGCCTGTGTTGCCATGCTAGTTTTGTGGGTTTCTTCTGTGTGTTGCTTGGTTCTGATCTCTGCCTAGTGTGTATATTTAGTGTAGTGAGTGCTCCTATATAAACCAGTAGTTGTAACTCTTCCATAGTTGTATTTTCATTTATTTTGTTGTGTATGATTGTGTTGATAGCTGTTATTCTTGTTTCGACTTGTGGGTTATTTGGTGGTCTATGCAAGACTGGTCTAGTGTCTGTATTTGTGTCTTTGTATTCTATATATGTCAGCTGAAATTTTTCTTCTATATCTAACATGTGTGTCACTTTGCGTTCTATTTGTGCTTGTTTTGGTGGCTGCCTTAAAATTTCGTTTTCCTCTGATTGTTTAATTGTTGCGTGTTGTTCTTTGTTTGTTTACTCTGGGATGTTTGAGTCCATTACTTCTGATTGCACATTATTTTGTTCCAGGATTTGTTGTACTTGTAGCTTGATGTTTTCTAATTCTGACTGGGGTATCCTGTTATTTTTTATTATTACATGGATCTGATCAGCTAGTCGTTGTTCTGTTAAAAAAAAAAAAAAAATTAATTCTGGGTATCTGGTAATAAATGTTGTGTATAGTTGTGATCTGTATCCAGTTGTGTTGGTTCCTAAGTTTGTTGCTTTGTAATAACAGAACATGAGGTGTCAGTTAACTTCATCTGACCATCTCATCCTCTGTCCTTGTTTTCCTTCTAGAGTGGTTGCAGGACGCATATCCTGCAAAACACCTCTATTTGGATTTAAATCATTTTCCATGTGCCTAGCAGTGTCATTACCATTGTGGATGGGCATAGGGTTCAAGTGTCATCCCCAACCATGACAGCGCTTGTCCGAACCTTCATTAATTCTGTCCTGAACCAACTAATCACACTAAAAGGGGGGTTAGCCCTATTAGTGATTTGTTCTTTTCGTTGCCTTTTATGACTGGCAGAACATACCAGAGGCCTATTATTATTATTATTATTATTATTATTATTATTATTATTATTATTATTATTAGCGAATGTCCCCATAGGAGAACGATAAGCGGATGATTTATCAATATTTCTTTAGGTTCTTCTTGTTTTGCCAATATTTCTTCATTTTCTCCCCAAAGGCCTTCTTTCTTTCTTCAGTCCACTTTGGTCAGTATGGATTTGGTGCCGTCTCTGAAGTAAACTTCCACTTGTCAATTTTTCTTCTGAATGTATCCCTGTCTGATGCATCTCTTATATCAATTTTTGCTTTTGTCAAATCCTTCTTAACTTCAGTTACCCAGGGTATTGTTGCTTTAAGTGATGTCACATAGTCCAATAGACATTTAGTTAACCTGTTTCCAGGTAATCTGTGTAGGTGTCCATAAAATTTCATTCGTCTCTTTCTGATGTCACTTTCGATATTTGATAGTTTTTCAGTTGTTTCGATGGTCTGCAGTCGGTATCCATCTTGTGTGTATCGTGGTCCCAGAATTTTCCTAATAATTTTTCTCTCTATTTTCTTAATATCTTGTAAATCTAGTTTTCTATTCAGTGAGAGATTATTATTATTATTATTATTATTATTATTATTATTATTTATTATTATTATTATTAAACTACTTCTGACATTTAAGCCAATGTGACACATGATTTGAACAACATCCCAAAGAAGGTCTTTTCTGACAGTTTCACATGGTTGTATGAACGTTCTGCACATTGTACTCAAGTGGTGGAGGGGGAGTAGAGCTCCTCAAGCTTTGAATCCATCATCTTAGCTTTATGTTTTATTAATCCAGTCTCAAAGCTTTTCTGACTGATGGGATGTATATCACAGGGGTGTACACTAAATGTCTGTGATATCGATATGATACATCATTGACTGTGGATCACAAACAATTAAGTTTTCCCTTCGCTTTTATTGAATCTTTTTCAAGAGATCTGTTATTCACTCATTAAACTACTGTAAACCAAGCACTCAGTATATAAAATATAGACAGTCAATTTATTCTTCTCTATAGCCTAAGTGCACAATGTGACACTGGAGAAGTCTCAACATCCCTCCCAAGTTGGTTTTTTTTTCCCCAGATTCAAGCTACTGATTTTTTTCATCATAACTCTCACACATAATGGTTCATTGCATGTTTTGCAATTAATCTGACTTCATGCCATACTTAAGTTCTGAGTTTACTGTACACATAAAAATTTGTATTTATTTCTTCCAGTGATTAGTTACAACAGCATTTGGAAACTGGTTCCTCCTAAACCACAGAGGTTTCTCATCAACAGCATGCACTTTTCTGCCAGTTAGCTGTCATTCTCTTTCATATGTTTCTTTAAAGTTCTTTCGTCAGAAGCAGACAGACCACTAATATGAACCTGTGGAGAGGATGAGAATCTGACCATCACAGGGACAGAATGTGAAGAATGAACTACATCATTTCAATGTTTTATGCAATGATTTTACGTTGGCATGTGAAGATAGTCAAGTGATTCCACACAGAATTTGGTATCTCTTATTTAAGCATAGCTTTATCCATTCTCAAGTTATTACTAAAGTTGCATTTTTACAGTTGGTATGACAGTTGATGGCATCAACACAAGACAAACACACTAAGATTAGCCTGATATCTGGAGAGAGCAGCATCCATGTTATTGCAGAAGATGTAAAACAATACAGATCACCCAATAGTTACTGGTAGTGTGTGGTGCTGGAACTTCTAACACAAGTCTCTTCAACTGGCTCTGTCACAGCCAGGATCAATATGACTGCAGGTGAAGCAACGTCAACCACTGCTCTGGAATCATTCAGTAAGAGTTCAGAGTGCAGTACTCACTGCATCTTGCAGGAAACTGGGGTTAGCCATATACCAATGATGAGAATTTGGGCCACACACAGATAGATCAGAGAAATCTGGTGGAGTGCCACCACACTTTCTGGATTTAAGTTCATTAGGTTTGTATTTGCAGAGACATGTGAAGGTAATTGTTTGTGTGAAGAAAAACAGAACTCTTGCATACGCCAGACAGCAGAGTCCATGAGGAATCGGTGAACCTTCCTACATACCAGACAACATACTCTATAACCAGTGTTGCCTTGTTCTGCACAAAGTATGAAATAATTCAAGAATGAATAAAGCTATTCTCAAATAAAAGATACCCTTTGTTTTTCCATCTAATTCTCTGTCTGTTTGATATGTACATTGGCCCCATTGGTGACATAGCTTCATAGTTGTTTCCCTCCCTCCCCCCCCCCCCCTTCCCACCCTCTTATCTAGTCAACAGCCACACTTCCCTGTTGTTGCAGCACTTTATGGCAAGCATTTTAGGTGTTGCTAAAGGCTGGCTTCATCCTCATTTCTGTGTCTCTAGTTTTGGTATGGTGCACAAGTTCATATGACCAATATCACATGTGGCACAATGTGAAGCCAGAGAAACTCGTACCTGTCTCAGGTTAAATCTCAGTTGTTGAGACAAACATTATATCCCCATTCTACATACAGTTTCAAGACTGTTACCACTATTCTCCAAATTGTGCAACAGAATTTTTTTGTTGCTGCTGTGTACACACTAAAATGCTGGAGTGTAAATGCAGTCAACTGATTTCATTTGTCATAATTTACCTATTCTAGGCATCAAAGAAATCATCCTCACTGTTACTGCTTATGAGCATCTTCATAAACTCTTCCTCTATCAGCGATCGGGGTGGTGTAGTGGTTAAGGCATTGATATGTATCTACAAGTATTGTATTTCTCATCTGAGTATCCAAGAGTCAAGTTTTTTGAGGTTTCTCTTAAATGCTTAAAGCAAATACTAGGACAATTCCTTTGTGAAAGACAATCATCTTCCTTCTACATCTACCTCTATATTTCACAAGCCACCATATGTTATGTGGTGGAGCATACTTTGTGTACCACCGTCACTTCCCCCCTTCTCTGTTCGAGTCGCGAATAGTTCATAGGAAGGATGCCTGCCAGTAAGCCTTCTCTAATTTTATCTTCATAGTACTTTGTGAGACATACAAAGGAGGAAGCAATTATATGTTGACTCTTCTAGGAATGTACACTCTTGGAACTGTAACAATAAACCACAATGTGACAGAGTGCCTCTCTTGCAGTGTGTGCCGCTGGAGTTCTCTGATTATCTCTGTGACATTTTT
Organism: Schistocerca gregaria; assembly: GCF_023897955.1. Taxonomy (NCBI): domain Eukaryota; kingdom Metazoa; phylum Arthropoda; class Insecta; order Orthoptera; family Acrididae; genus Schistocerca; species Schistocerca gregaria. The sequence goes on from NC_064931.1 coordinate 20,579,554, forward strand.
GTGATTACTAGATGAGCATGTCATAAAATACACTGCTCTTCTTTGGATCTTTTCTATTTCCTGTATCAGTCCTATTTAGTATGGATCTCATTGTGGTGAGCAATATTCCAGTATTTGTGAAACAAGTGCTTTTGTAAGCTACTGGCTTTGTTGATGGATTACATTTCCTTAAGATTCTTTCAATAACACACAGTATGGCATCTGCCATACCAACAATTAATTTTATGTGATCATTTCAATTCAAATCACCCTGTATTCATACCCCTAGATATTTTATGGAAAGAACTGCTTCCAGTGATTGTTTTCCAACCAGGTAATCATACAATAATCGGTCTTACTTTCTATGTATTCACAATATGTTACATTTGTTTATATTGAGGGTCAATTTCCACCCCCTCCACCAAATATCGATTTTCTTCAGGTCTTCCTGCATTTTATAGCATCAGGACTTCCCTTTGTACAACATCATCATTAATGAAACACCCCATGGAACTTCTGACATTGTCTATTAGGTCATTTGTATATGTACTATTAAAAGTAATGGTCCAATAAAACTCCTCTGGGGCACACTCAAAATTAATTTTGTGTCTGAAAACTTCTCTCCATTTAGAAAGACATTCTGTGATCACACAGTTGATCTGATATCCTATGCACTCATGTTTTGTTTACTAGGCAACAGTGCAGAACTGTACTGAATGCCTTCTATAAGTCAAGGAACACAGCATCTACCTCACCACCTGGGTCTTGTGGAAAAACAGAGCGAGCTGGATTTCACTTGATCAACATTTTCAGAACTCGTGTTGGTTCCTACAGAGACTTTTGGTCTCACAAATGACATAACAGGCAAGCATAAAACATGATCCAAAAGTCTGCAACTGACTGAAATCAGTCATATAGACCTATAGTTGGGTCTGTCTGATGAGCCTTCTTTAAGATGGGAATGACCTGCACTTTTTGTCTATCATCAGGAACATTTCATTCCTCCAAAGACCAACAGTACACAGCTGCTAGAAGAGGGTCAAGTTCTTTCACATATTCTATGTAGAATTGTATTGGTATCCAGTTAGGTCCAGTGGTCTTCCATCTGTTGAGGGATTTCAGCTGGATTTCTATAGTGTGGCCACTTATTTTGATATCAGCCATTTCATCATTCCTGCAATGACTTAAAGTAGGCGCTTCAGTGTGACCTTCCTCTGTGAAACAGTTTTGGAAAAAAGGGTTTAGTATTTTGGCCTTTTCCTGTGTAACCTTCCATTTCAATGCCATTATGGTTAACATAAGGCCAAAATGTCTTAGAATTTTTTGTCAAATTGGTAGACAAAATTTTACTTTTGAATTCGTTGAATGATTCATGTATGGCTCTCCTTGTGCTAATTTTAACTTCATTTAGTTTTTCTTTCTCTCAGAGGGTTTGGCTGCATTTAAATTTGCAGTGAAACTCCCCCTGTTTTCATAGTGATTTTTTAACGTGACTGTTGAATCACAGCAGACCTTTATCATCACTCAGAACCACCACATACCTGCCTAAATCATATCATACAATGCTCTTGAACTTTGTCCATTGACAATGAATGTTGTTAATGCTGGAGATGAAATTTTTATGCTGACTGCTCAGGTGGTCTGAAATTTGTTTATTGTCACTCTTCCTAAGCAGGAAGATTTTTCTGCCTTTCTTTTTATATCCATTTACAGCCATATTTAGTGATGCTGTAACAGCCTTATGATCATCAGTTTCCTACTCTATGTTAACTGGGTTGAAAAATTTCAGGTCTGTTTGTCACCAGCAAGTCTCAGACATTATCTCTCCGAGTTGGTGCTCTGATTAATTGACCAAATCAATTGTCAGGTACAGTGCTTAGGAGAATTTCACACGATTCTCTGTCCCTATGGCTGATCCTAATTACATGTGTCTCCCAGTCTACAGGTGGAAACTTAAAATCTCCACCTAAAACTAAAAAATGACCTTGAAATTTGTATGAAATATTGTCCAAGTTTCCTCTAAACTGTTTTGCAACTACTGCTGCTGAGGCAGGGGTCTATAAAAGCAACCGATGACAGTGTTTGATCCACCTTTAACATTTGTCTTCACCCAAATTATTTTGCATTTGGAATCTGCACTAACCTCACGAACATTATCATATTTTTTATGGCTATAAACACACCTCCACCACTATCATTCACCCTATCTTTGTGGTATATATTCCAATCCGAATTTAGAATTTCATTGGTATTTGCATCTGGTTTCAACCAGTTTGCTACCCTTGGTACTATGTGGGAACTGTTACCATTTATAAGTGAGATTACTCCTGAGAGATTTCTGTAGATACACCTGATTTTGCCCAATACTATATTAACATATTCTTTCTCCAAGGTGTTATGATGAATGCTACTCTGTCTGGACTCAGAAGGCATCTTATTGGGCCTGTGGAGGGTTTTATCCATCCTAAAAAAAAAAAAAAAAAAACATGTGTGCATGCCACACATACTCGGCTACCCTAGTGGATGCTTCCTGCGGGTAGTGCATGCCTGACCTATTAAGGGGAACCCTTCAATTCTCCACTCAGTAGTAGAATCAAGAAACTTGCATCTGATCCCATCACAGAATCATTTAGATCTTCCAGTCTGCTGCAAACCAGAAGACCACAATCGGTTCTGGGAATGATTCTGCACAACAACAGCTCTGCATCTACCCCATAATTGTAGCTAGGTGTCTTCACTACATCATCCAGTGCCAGTAGGAACTGAAGATGGGCTCTGAACCCAGGCATGAACAACGATTTGCAGCCAGGTGCACCAAGTGCAGTGAATTGCTGCCAGCCCCGTTGTCCAATCGGAGGTTGTGATAAGTCTCTAATGACTTCAGTGTCATTGGAGCATTAAACCTTTATCTTTCCCATTCTAGGCAGTTATGATGACTTGTTATTTTCACCAAAGAAGAAAAAGTCAATGAGAATAGCACTTATGGCAATCATTACAAACAGTTAGATGCAATATCAAGTATAAAATAATGACAGGAGACAATAATATGAAAAAAAACTCCAAATAAATAGCCCCAAACTTCAAACAGATTATGAGTCTTTGGACTGGAAATATGATTACCCATGTTAACACATCCTCAGTATATATGCTACTTAAGTGGCACTGTATTTGAATAGATCCATGGCAATCAAAAGGTCAACCAGGTAAGGTGAAAAAGCCACATCTACAACAGTGTGAGAAAGGCAAGATGGTGCCCTTAAGCATTGTCCATATCACCAACAGGCATACAGTTCCTGATGACCACACCTTGCACCTCTGTCATGGTTAACTTCTAGACCTCTTCACAGTGTCTCATAGGGTGAAGGCATGGGACAATATGGATGGTGATCCATCTGTCAGATGGGGATGCTAAACTTGGTGGCCCTCTTGGTGCAAGGGTGCCCATAGGGGGGAAGGGGGGGGGGTCACAGACCTGCAAGTATGGAGTATTTTTAATACTTTGGGAGATGAATAGTGACTTGTAAGTAACCCAAAAAAGTTCCAGTTTCTACCCTGTTAAAAACCTCTGTAATACTGATTTTTGAATCATTTACCCAAAATAAAAACACCTGACTATACTATACACCTTTTCCTTCCACTGAGAGTTTGGGGGAGGGGGGTGGGGTGCCCTTGACGCCCCCCCCTCCCCCTTCCCAGGTATGGGTATCCTTGTCATGGTGCTGTTTGAGAGTATTAGTCTATGTGCCAGCAAAGGATTTAGCCCTCTCCCTTCCCTTCATCCATCATAACTTTAAACACATCCCCATGACACAGATACACTCTTAAACACTTTATAACGCATTACAAGGAGAAAACAGCAAACTGCCTCCACTAGGAGTTTGCTCAGGACAAAAATGTAGGATTCTCACATTTTCCCAAAAGCTAATTTCCTAAATATGGAATGGACTGATTGCCTGAAATAAATTTTGACAGCCTTAATGTGTTGCTCAAAAGTTATCATTTAGTCTCAATGTTAATTTTTCACAATACAGCTGTCTCAAAATCAAAAACCATTTAATATCATGTAAATTATTCAATATCTAAAATAGATCTGGAATATAGTCAAGGTCATTATTAAATACTGTTTAATCAAGAGAAGACTGCAGCTACAATATATTGTGAAATGATGCTACAATGCATAGATCTGTCCTGCTGAATATCTAAACAGTAAGCCTTTGTGTACATTTAGTATATGAGTGGAGGAACAATATTTATACGTACCTCATTATCTGAGGGGCTACAGCTGCTTTTGTCATGCTTGTTACATGATTCATACTCTCAGTTATAGCCCTATGAATTGAATTGTAGGGTAAGTAATCTATAGAATTTGTGGGTGAGACCTATGGAGAAGAAAAAGCATTATAAAATGTCTTTTGTACATATCAACAATTAATTTAAAAAATTCAAATTCATATTACATGATGTTTATAAATGTTATTCTAACTAGGTTTCAAGTGAATGGACCATTGGATTAAGGGTAAACACATGCATCTGATATAAAACACCTCCCCTCTCCTTGATAAAATTAACAAAAAATGAATCTGAGAGGTGTTTTTGAACATAACAATAGTTAATTAAGACAATTTAAAGCTGCAAATGAAATGGGGACGATTCAGCATCATTAGCAGGCTCAGCAGTCATCAGTTGCAACTGGTATCAACACCAGTCTTTCCTTTAGCGTTCACCCGCATACACCTAAACCAACTTTTCATTCCAGCAAGATAATGCCTGTTGACGTATTGTTGGTTAAAGAGTTACAGCCATCTTCACAGTGTTTTAAGTATTTGTCCCCCTTGCTGATACACGTGACACATGGAGACCTGAGTTTCTTCCAGCATATACAATATTCAAATAACTTACAGAAATGCAGCTGGGTGACATCATCAACAACTGCTGATATTTTGGTAGGAGTATACCCTACCATTTTCAAGGCAAAATTAAAGCAAGTAAGTACTGTGCAAGGGAATTTGAAATCTCAGTTTTCAGGGAAACTCCAGCAAGATAACATTAACACACACTGTAAACACTAGTGCCATCAGAAACCAAAGGTGACTGATGTCAGAAGTTATCTATAGTGTAATCAATAATCAATGATTGAGGTAGCATAAACTCTGCCTCTCCATTTTTTACAATGGAGATAGCAGGATCTCGTGCACAATTTAAACAAAAACCACTATCTCCATTTAAAATTTAACTTGCTAATTTGATTTTAGCAGCTTCCTTAATAACACTGTTATATCTGTGTCATTATAATCCATAGGATGACTGGTGCCAGGACAATCTCTGCAATGGTAGATTTGCTGAGCTATTGTAAGCATGTGTGCTGCTTATGCTCAGTACACAAATCCTCCACATTCCTGATAGTGTGATTAATGTATGACATGCCACAATTGCAAGGACTACGGTAGAAATTTCCCCTACACAAACCAAGATAATCCTTTATGGAACCTTGCACAACATATTTCTGCAAAATACAACCAATCCTGTTTGAAATGCTCCCTACGTAAGGCAAAAAGGCTGTAGACTCTAGTGCCACCTCGGTATTATCATCACTCACTCATTTCACAATTGGTCAATAGTGCAATTCATTTCGTGACTGAACTGTTGGTGTCTAGCTTGCCATGTGGCACCCTGAACACTGTTCTCATTGTTAAATTTGGTACCTATCATATGAAAATATATTTTATCTAGCAGTGATCTTGTGTTTTCATGTCACATGTTACAATTACTTCCATTTTGGCTAAAAATTACTCCATCAGCTCTATATTTTTAATATGTATATATGTATTTTTAAAGGAGATATTGAAATTTTTAACAACATGAAGAAACTCAATGAGGTGGGAATTGTAGTTGCATAAATACCCAACACAGGATAATGTGGTGCTGAAGCCATGAAATCTAGGCTATACAACAATGGAAGAAAGTCATTTGGTCAGACAAGTATTATTTGTGTCTGATGTATGACATTCCAAGCCTACGATACAGAAAGCTTGCAGCCAAGAGTGAAACAAGGTCAGCATTCAGCAATGATTTGGGCAACCACAGTGTGGAATTCCATGGACCCCATGGTTCTTCTGCTAGGTCACATTACTGCCAAGGATCATGTAACCATTTTGGCTGACCATGGTACAATATTTCTTCCCCAATGCTGTTGCTGTGTTCCAAGATGACAGGGCGTGTGTTCATACAGTTTGCACCATCCACGACTGGTTATGTGAGCACAAGGCTGAATTGTCACACTTATCCTGGCAACCACAGTCACTAGATCTCAATATTATTGAGCCTTTGTGATCTACTTTTGAGAGAAGCGTGTGTGGTCACTATCTACCTCCTTCATCATTACCTGAGCTTGCCATTATTTTGCAGGCAGAGTGGTATAAGATTTACTTTCACCATATGGGGCCTGTATTTATCCATTCTGAGATGACTGGAAACTATTTTGAATGGCAGCAGTTTTCCTACCTTATATTAGGCATGGCAATGTGTTTTGTTTTTGGTGTTTCCATATTTCTATCCACCCCCTATAATTATTTGTTGTGTGGTATTGTTTTTTAGAGATATGAACTTCTATAGTCATTACATTCATTAACCTTCAACTATTGATTGTACACAAATGTAGAGTCTTACACATAAAAGACTTTGATGGATCATAGAACACACAAATCTCCATTGTTTAAAATCTTTAAAATCAGTTTCAAGCAATTGAGTTGGGGATATCTCTCTCATAAGAACAAGGAGGTAGATTAGATTAAATTGAACAGCAGTAACAAAGCAAGCTAGGACTATCAGACTTGTTCTTATATCACACCTAATGCCAATCTTATTATTTTTTTCCATTTCAGTTTTTTTTTGTTAGTAGTACATATATGATAATTAACATAAAATAACTAATTTTTTATCCATGAAACGTTTCATCAAACTTTATTGTTCACTCTATAATTTAATGATTGCTGATGACAACAGTATACTTGGTTCTTATGGGAAATATTTTATTTAAAGAAATACTTATTATTTACAATAATTGCAAACCATATGATGATAAAAATTCAACAATGCTAAAAATTGTTTCTTTTAAGACTGACACAAACAGTTCACTTAAGACTCCTCATCTTCTCGTTCTCGTCTTTTCAACAGACTGTGCACTTTTTCTGAAAAAGTAATATTTCAATTAAAATTGAGAAATGTACAGCAACCAGTCACTGATAAATTGTTTATCGTAGATTTCAACCACTGCATGTCTATCATCAGTGCTGCAAGATGCAAGTCAAATCATCATCACTTACTTGCCTTTACAAATAGCTCCTACTAGATTATCCATGATCAGTGAACTGAAGTACTGACATGGATAATTTGTAGGAGCTATTTGTACAGGTGAGTGATAATGATGATTTGACTTGCATCTTATTGCATTGATGATAGCCACACAGTGGTTGAAATATATCTACATCTGCAATAAACAGATTGTTAGCAATTGGTTATTGTGCATTGCTCAATTTTAATAAACTTAGCTGCTGAGCACACCCATTCTCTACAGAATTGAACCTGGTAATATTTCAATAGTCATCTGGAGTCAACATTTTTGTGTTGCAGAATGTCTGAATCTTAAAATACAATGCTTTCCAAAACACAGGACCATTGTCTTGTAGACTTGATTTTCCTGTTTCAAAAACTGTATACTTTCACTGCAATAAACTGTTAGTTTGGTAATTATTCAAACTAGAAGATTTCACTTTGTATGCACATTTTGATGAACTTTGGGAATTCCTGTGCACGCTGAGCTGCTCTCATGAAATAGCAGCAGTAATATTATCATTTTCTAATTTTAAAGCTAGTAATTAAACAAATTTACTTCATTGTGTATTGTATCTTCATCCCTTTTAACTCTACTGTTTTTATTAAATATCTAAAATGGAATATCTTACTACTTATTATTATCTGGAATATGCCCAAAGCCTTAGTCAATTAATGTGCAACAGACGAACAATACAGTCATTATGTTATTAGCCAGTCAGCATATGTAAACCTAAGTGAGTTATATTTTTAAGTTAACGATAATAGGAACATGGTAGAATATGTTGGATTGCATAAAACTATTTAGTAAAATACCAAGAGAATTGTGAGGAGATATAATAGAAAGAGAAGCATTTGAAAATAATAAAAATCTGGAGAAACAAAAACAGAAAACTCAGCTGGGTAGAAGCTACATCTTACAAGTTAAAATAGCAGATTGCACAATAACTAAAAACAGAGACAGACTCAAACAACAATTCCAACACTTCTTTAAATTTAGATGTAGATCAAGAGGTATGTTGGAAATGCAGATAGTGAATAAAAAAAAATATTAATGTTCCACCAGTAATGCCAGGTAAAGTGTATAAACCCATATCCTATATAAAAAAGAAAAAGGCACCTAGACAGGATGGTTTTCAATAAAAATTATGAAAAATAAACTAAACTCAGTTTAATCAGGCCTCAGAAGCCGCAACAGTACTGACCAACTAACAGGTTACCCTCAGTGAATAGGTGTCACTGGATGCTGATATAAAGGGGCATATGGTCAGCACACCAGTCTTCCATTTGCTGTCAGTTTTTGTGATTGGAGCTGCTACTTCGCAATCAAATAGCTACTCAATTGACTTTCCAAGGGCAGAATGTACCTCACTTGCCAACAGCACTCCGAAGATCCAGACCGTCACCTATTAAAGAGCTAGCCAAGCCCAACAGTACTTAACTTTGGTGGTCTAATGTGAACTGGTGTTACCACTGGGGCAATGCCATTGGCAAAATGATGAAAGCTGAAGGCTATTCAGTAAACATGGAAATTGCAAAATTGTTTACAGAAACTCTTCAAATGAAGGCATTACAGCACAATGGACCATTTGCATGTCATGAATGAAATTACAGAACAGAGCAATAAGTAGGAATTACCGCTGTGTTTGGGGTTCATGAATTTTGAGAAAGCATTTGAAACAGTCTCAACAGTATTTATTTTGACTGGCCTTGAGAAGTTTGAAAGTAGGCTTGGAAATAATTACAATAAGACTAAAATGACAAACAGTAAACATATGTAAGTAAGTATATGAGTAAAATAGTACACATTGTCAAGAAAATCATATAATTTGATGAATTTTTGTATTTATGATTGCTGAGTGGATGATCAGCAAAATATTGAAGTAGAAGAGTCAAAGTGGCCTCAAGTGCTTTCAGTAAAATAATAAGCTTTTAAAAATTAAGTGTCTGATGTGGCTGAAAAGGAAAGTTTACCATCACTACAATTACCAGTGTGTTCCATGAATTGTGGCTTATGATATTGACACATGGATTTTTAATGCAAAACAATTAAAAACCCAGCACTGCCTAACAGATAATGGAGTGGTGTATATTGGCAACCATGAGAAGAAATAGGATAACAAATAAATCAATCAGTGAACAGACTGCAGAGGAAGACACAACTGTGACCGTACTGAAAATGAAATACTGGTTGATGGAACAAGTAAACAGGCAAACTGGTGTACTAAGGAAGCTCATGCTGGATTCCAAGTGATAAGAAATATAAGGAAAGATAACTATATGAAAGTGAGTAGATGACATTAAAAACATGTAGCAGCAATGTGGATGGTGCAGATGGTAACCATAATTAAATTCTAGGGAAGCTCCGTAGATTGTCTCTGTTTTTATGAACACTCAAAGATAAATGCTATGGATCTTACAGTCAGTGGCACTGATAAACAACTGAAACTGCTACAGCCGAACAAAACTTCAATCTGTGATTGAATACCTATCAGATTCTATACAGAATTTGTGACTGAGGTATCCCTCTTTTAACCATAATATATCACAGATCCCTCAAACAAAAATTGTGCACACTGCTTGCAAGAAAACTTCGCTCATACCTCTTTTAATCATAATATACCACATATTCCTTAAAAGAATACTGTGCACAGTTCTTGCAAGAAACCACCACTCACACTTCTCTACAAGGTGGGTAGAAGAAGTGATCCACAGGACTACCATCCAGTAGCCTTGTCATCCATTTGTTGTAGAATCTCAGAATATATTATGTGCTGAAAGATAATGATGTGATGTAATTAGTGTTTTAGGGTGCTATACAGTGAGGTCATCAGTGGCCCAAGCATAATGAGGTATGCAGGACAGAATGACATCCTCCATGCCAACCAGAACAGATTCCTGAAACTTTGATCACGTAAAACCCAACTCTCACTTTTCTCACATGACATTTTGAAAGCCATGGTTCAAGACAGTCAGGCAGATGTAATTTTGTTGACTTACAAAAAGTATATGACTCAGTAGCACATTAAAACTTATTAATAAAAGTATGGTCTCAGAGGTTATTAAATGAAACTGGTGACTGGACTGATGATTTATTGGTAGAGTGGATGCAGTATGTTACCTTGGATAGAAAATGGAGTAACATCTTGTGTGTCTTAAGGAAGTGCATTGGCATCCTTGTAATTAAAGTTGTATACCAATGGCCTGAGTGGTGATAATTACAATAACCTCAGGATTTTATCAGGTGATGCTGTTATTTATAATGAAGTCAGTTTGAAGAAGGCAGAGCTTGACATGGTTTCACAGTGGGGCAAAGATGGGCAAACTTGCTTCAAATGTCCAGAAATGTAAAATTTTGTACTTTACAAAACAGAGAAGCATATTATTTTATGACTACAGTATCAAAGAGTCACAACTCTAATCAGTCTATCCATACAAGTATCTGTGGGTGGCAATTTGTAGGGATATGAAGCAGAACACTTACATTGGCTCAGTGATGGGTATAGCATGTGGCGTACATTGGTTCATTGGTAGGATACTGAGAAAATGCGATCAATCTACAAAGGAGATTAATTAAAAAAAACCTTGTGAGACCCATCCTATAATAGTACTTACATGTGGTGCACCATACCAAATAGGACTAACAGGAGATATTGAACATATGCTAAGATGAGCAGCATTAATGTTCACAGCTGTGATTGATCCATGGGAGAGTATTGCTGAGATATTGAAAAACTTGAACTGGTAGATGCTTGAAAATAGATGCACATAGTCATTTAAGTCCTCAGTCTTCCCATGTTTCATATGCAGATAGAATGAGAAGAAACCATAATATTCTTTTACAATGTGATTATCCTCTGTCATGCACTTCACAATGGTTTGAAAAGTATACATGTAGTTTTTGAAGACAAGGCATTGGATTCTATAATGCAATTTTTTTTTAGAAAATCCACCACAAATTTGGGAACACATTCCATGTACCAAAGATTGTTTGAAAATCTGTAATACAGGGACCAACTAAATTATGCAGTGCAGCTGTTAAGACTCTGATCTCATATTCAGGAAGATAGTGTTGCTCTGTCTAGTCATCCTGATCTGGGTTTTCCCTGGTTTTCCTAAATGACCTAGGAAAATTGTGGGATGATTCCTTAATCAAGGCCATGGCCAACCACCTGTTCTAACCTCATAAGGTCTATTACATATCCTGTGTGCTGTATATTTTGACCTGTTGATTTGAATTGTGTTACCACGACAATTCTGATGTAATTGTGAGATTATCCTTGGAGAAATAAATAAAATGAAACTTAGGATTACAAAATCTATCTCTCTGCTCTCTTCATTATTTGCAAAATATCCTATGTGAAGAGAACAATGTGTGTTTCATATCTCATTTGCTTCCTACATAAGTGCTCATCTTTTGAAAGAACTTTCTTAATCCTCCCCTCAGTCTATATACCTGTCCTCCTTGGATATAACTTCATAATATATGGGAGCAATTAGGATCTTTGTTAATCACTTGTGACTGTACAACACATCAGAGATTTGCAATAAGGCCAAGCTAATATTTCAAACATAACAGGACTACATGAAGGACTGGCATCTTATACATTTTCAAAAGTTTTAATTGTTTGAAGATGGTGGGCACATACTTCCATTATCATTGTGAAGAGTGTGTAGTAGTCAGATTCTGATAACATAGTACATTTTTATCGTGTGAATGCTTTTTTAAAATATGAAATATAAGATTTTCCTTTTGTTGTCTTCTGTTTTAATATAATGGTGCTTCACAATTGTGTGGCTAGAAGTTTTCAGTGTGCTGAGCAATTCTACTTACCACATTTTTTTTTATTATTATATGGTGTGAACTATCTTTTATTAATTTCTAACTATGGAAATTGTTACAGGATTTAAAAACTGAATTTCACATAGATACAAAAGTTGCTCTTAACTTTTGTTTGATGACCCCACAACATTTTTGAATCAACATCACAACAGCTTATTTTTGCAGTGCATTTGTTACTGATAAACCATGATTGGTTATTTATAATGTTTATCACTGAACTTGGAGGTATAAGTTCTGAGTGTAACAGATAACAGTTCTGAACTTGGACCACACATGACCTGTTTTGACTGAATTTGAGAATCATTAATTATGCTTTATGATTTTAGTGACTGCTATCTGATCTAGCAAAGACAGTACCTTGTAGCATTCTTGTTAGAACTTGCTTTAGCATTTACTAACCATTGTACTGTAGTGCAACATTTTAGTTACTAATTTCTCTCTTTGTTGTCCTACAAGGTGATACCTATTAGTGTTCACAAACTCTGACATATTTATGTAATACGTAGGAAATCTGAGATTTTGCTAGTTTGCCAGTTAACAATGTCTTTCTCAGTACATTGTTTGTAATATTATTTCATCCTTCACTTAAAGGATGGAGAGCCTTCATCTGAAGATGCCAGAATTTTACTGAATCAAAATAAAAAATACTCATTTATATTCTTTGGTATTATCATAATAATGAGATACAATTTTTACACACTGCTATTATATAAGACTGTCTCTACACTCAGATGACATCCTCACCAATGGAGGAAAATACTGTGACCAACAGGTTAGCAATAGGAAACTGGAATCATCTCGTTACTGGCACCTCACATGTAGACAATAATTGTGTTTGGACATTCAAGGACTACTAATGTTTATTAAGAGTTCTGCAACATCACAACTAGTATATAAAATCTGTGCAAAGTTATGGTTTACCAGCCACTAGTGTATCTCACTGAGGGCAGACAACCTTCCATGCAATTGTCACCAAGTATTTATTTCTCTGGATCTCTTAAACATGGGCACTGACCAGCTGCTGGAACCAGTCACCTGATGGCCTAAGTAGAAGACTGCCACTCATTAGCTACTCAGGTATTCATTCACACAGCCTAGTGTGCTTGAACTGCAGTCTTATTTTATTTTTTGTATCCAGAGACACACCAGTGTAAACTAGAAGTGGGTGCTCTTACATATTCACATACTGTATTGTCCAATCAGACAATATGGATCCAGATATCAATGAAATGTTCCAAGAGCAATAATGGATATCACAACAACTAGCAGAAAAGAAGAAGAAGATGCAATACTACTAGTAACAATAAACAACAGATACTGCAACACCTAGTGGCCCACCAACAGCTACAGATCTCTTTGAATTCACCATAGCAAGACGACAGTTGACTGACCAAATCATGTGTCATCACTGTTTCCAAGATTCTGTACAGTGAAGGACAAATGGGACTCATGTTAAAATGTCTGACTCCAGAGCTTTCAAGCTCACAATGTAACTTACAAATATCAGAGCCTCAGTAGCTTGACTTGCATCTGTTGTGGGTAGATGTGCAGAACATCTGTCATGAAAGAGATGTAACAGCCATGCTATTTACTGTATTTTGGCATAATATGTCTTGATATTTTTCAAAGAATATCCATGCCATTCTGGGCAGTTTAGTGTTTATTTGAGCCTCCAAATGGGCACATCAGCCTTAAAACATTGAGTTTCAGAACTGCAGGTTTCATAAAGTTATTTCACTTAAAATGCAGAAACGCAAATTGCAGAACTTCATACAAAGGTATTGTATTGATCCAACATTCTCTAGATGAAGCCAGCTGCAGAAAGTACTAAGTCTTTCCAACCTGGCATTGGGGGAACTGTTAAATGTAACAAATATATTCAATGACATGGAAATGCAATGGGAGCCTGAAGGAGCCACAATATAACAAACATCCACAGTTCTCTGACCAGGGAGCTCTCAGAAGATAAAACAGTCTAGAAAACAATATAACAAATTGCAAGGGAGTTCCATACAAAGAAACTGCCAAATAATGTGGCAACTACTTTTTTCTAAGGAATTTGCATAGCTGACCACATCAAAAAGCTTCCTGTAACTTTATTAGAAAGTGCAGCTCACTGAAGCACTGCAGACAACTTCACACACGTTTTCACAAACCAGTGGCAATGAACATGGCTTTTAATACAAATTTACTTATTCATATTAAGTTTCCTTATGGGTTATGGTAACCAAAATACTAACATTTGGGTAATGGCCCATGATTTAAGCCAAGTATTAATTTCTATAAATGAGACCTGTGGTCAAAAGTTATCAACAAATATGATCTGGCAAAATACATCCTCCATATATGGCTTCTGGTCCATGTTATATGATACTGTAAAGTTGGTATCCCAAATCACACCACCACAAGATTCAGAGGAGTTACAGAGGGTGGGCAAAAATAGGGAAACACAAAAAGCACAACACATTGCCAATGCTTAGAAAAGCCATTGGCATTTTCTTCAAAACAGCTTCAAGTCATCTCAGAAATGATACACTACTGGCCATTAAAACTGCTACACCAAGAAGAAATGCAGACGATAAACTGCTATTCATTGGACAAATATATTATACTAGAACTGACATGTGATAACATTTTCACGCAATTTGGATGCATAGATCCTGAGGAACCAGTACCCAGAACAACCACCTCTGGCCGTAATAACAGCTTTGGTACACCTGGGCATTGAGTCAAACAGAGCTTGGATGGCATGTACAAATACAGCTGCCCATGTAGCTTCAACACGATACCACAGTTCATCAAGAGTAGTGTCTGGTGTATTGTGAGGAGCCAGTTGCTCAGCCACCACTGACCAAACGTTTTAAATTGGTGAGATATCTGGAGAATGTGCTAGACAGGGCAGCAGTCGAAAATGTTCTGTATCTAGAAAGGCCCGTACAGGACCTGCAACATGCGATTGTGCATTATCCTGCTGAAATGTAGGTTTTTTCAGGGATCGAATGAAGGGTAGAGCCACAGGTCGTAACACATCTGAAATGTAATGTCCACTGTTCAAAGTGCTATCAATGCAAACAAGAGGTGACCCAGACGTGTAACGAATGGCACCCCATACCATCATGCCCGGTGATTTGCCAGTATGGCGATGATGAATACATGCTTTCAATGTGTGTTCACTGCGATGTCGCCAAACATGGATGCTACAATCATGATGCTGTAAACAGAACCTGGATTCATCCAAAAAAATGACGATTTGTCATTTGAGCACACAGGCTCATCGTTGAGTACGAGATCGCAGGTGCTCCTGTCTGTGATACAGCATCAAGGGTAACTGCAGCCATGGTCTCCGAGCTGATAGTAGATGCTGCTGCAAACGCCACTGAACTGTTCGTTCAGATGGTTGTTATCTTGCAAATGTCCCCATCTGTTGACTCAGGGATCGAGATGTGGCTGCACAAGCCGTTACAGCCATGCAGATAAGATGCCTGCCATCTTGACTGCTAGTGATACGAGGCCGACGTTCCATATTACTCTCCTGAACCCATTGATTCCATATTGTGCTAACAGTCATTAGATCCCGACCAACGCAAGCAGCAATGTCACAATACGATAAACTACAATCACGATAGGCTACAATCTGAACTCTATCAAAGTCTGAGATGTGATGGTACACATTTCTCCTCCTTACACAAGGCATCACAACAACGTTTCACCAGGCAACACTGGTCAACTGCTGTTTGTGTATGAGAAATCGGTTGGAAACTTTCCTCATGTCAGGAAGTTGTAGGTGTTGCCACCAGCGCCAACCTTGTGTGAACGCTCTCAAAAGCTAATTATTTGCATATCACAGGATCTTCTTTCTGCTAGTTAAATTTCACGTCTGTAGCACATCATCTTCATGGTGTAGCAAATTTAATGGCCAGTAGTGTAAATACAGGTCCTGTATAATTTTCTAAGGAATCTTATTTCGTGCTTTCTACAAAATAATGGAAAGTTTAGATAATGATGATGTAAGTGGATAGCAATCATATATCCTTCTCTCCTAAGTAGACCATAGAGGCTCAATAATATTGAGATCTGGTGATGGTGGTTGCCATTGGGAGTGTAACAATTCCTCCTCGTGATCACAAGTCAGTCCTGTGTGAATAGGGCCCCTGTCATCTTGGAACACAGCAACACCATTGGGGAACAAATATTTTACCATGGGATGGACCTCATTAGCCGAAATGGTCATATAATCCTTGACATGGGGCCCATGGATTACCATGATATGGCTCCCCAAATTATCACTGAACCATCACCATGTTTCACTCTTGGCAGCAAGCTGTCTCAATCATAGGCTTAAAATGGCATACGCCAGACATAAACTCAGTCAGAATTTGGAAATAGTTTGCAATAGGACTCATCTTACCAAGTGACTTTCTTCCATTGCTCCATAGTTCAGGTTTTATGGCTTCAACACCACGGATTCCTCTTACGGGCATTTGTATCACTGATATGTGGTTTTGGCATTCTGGCTCAACCTGAAGTTCCCATCTTATGGAGCTCCCTTGGTGTTGTTTTGTTACTGACAGGGTTCATAAGTGCAACTTTCCGTGCTACAGTAACTTTTACAGCAGTCCTCTTATTTTTTATTATAATCCTTTTCAGTGACCACATGTGACAATTGCTCAACACAGACTTTTGTCCACATTGTGACATGATGAATGGTGTTTTTCTCCTTTCCCTGTACACAATATAAATCTTTAGTATGTTGCCTCTTAAGACACCAAACACTTTGGCCACCTTTGCTATGGAAGAACCCACCATACAAACACGAACAATTTGTCCACTTAGCTCTGGCATAATTCACTCACAACAACACAGTACACCGTTCTGACCACAAATGGCACTTGTGATGCATTGAGGGCATTGCACATGTGCAGTTCATGATAAAATACAACAGCTTGCCAAGAATCTGCATATATGTCCAAGCATGCATTTCTTGCAGTGTTTCCGTATTTTTGGCCAACCCCTGTATGTAACATATGCATGGTAATTTTTATAGATGGCATGGACTGTGCAAAGCTTCTACAGCCTCACTTTACTGTAAAGTCTGATGTAAATACAAAATAATTTTCCACAATGCCTATTGTTTTTGCACTATGGGACACCAAGAAATGAGAATTATACTGATACAAGAACTAACATATATTACAGATGCTGATCAATTCAAGAAACTAGGTTATCATTAAAAAGTAAATGGAGCAACAGCATTTAGACAGTTTTCTCCCATTGCCAGGGAGATGGGATAGAGCATTTTATTACATTTTTGTTCATAACATAGTCCAGAGTGCAATGCTGTTGTTGCCAGACTGAGGAAGTGGCTTGGTCTGTGTGTTTAAACTAGTGATATTTCATACCTCACATTCTGACAAAATGTTCCAATTAATTCCAAATCACAAGATATCACTCATTCTTTTCAACTTTCCATAAAAGATACTGGTTCACACAAGTCAGTGTCTGTTGTGGTGGATACTCCTGTTGACAGTGTGCTAGGTTCAGCTGGCGCCAGCACACCAGGCGGCAAAGAGGTTGTGAGAGTATCGACAGAGGCCAATGACAGACCCACAGGAAATGGACTGCCAATGCCCTATTGGCCGCCAGTATTTAGAGTGCCGCCGTGGACATGAGGGACAGTCTGTTGCAGTCTATTGCACCAAGTGAGTTCGAGTCTATCATCAGTCAAGCCTAGTGGCAGCCGCAGTAGCAGTTAGCTCAGAGACAGGCAGCACATACCAACAAGAAGAGTGTACATAGCAGACCTGTACTTCACCAGCAGTGAAGCTAACATGTACTTGTTCGCCCATTGCTTGAATACTGCTCGGCAGTGTGGGATCCGTACCAGATATGGTTGATAGAAGAGATAGAGAAGATCCAACGGAGGGCAGTGCACTTCATTACAGGATCATTTAGTAATCGCAAAAGCATTAAGGAGATGATAGATAAACTCCAGTGGAAGACTCGGCAGGAGAGACACTCAGTAGCTCCGTACAGGCTTTTGTTAAAGTTTCGAGAACATACCTTCACTGAAGAGTCAAGCAGTATATTACACCCTCCTATGTATATCTCGCGAAAAGACCATGAAGATAAAATAAGAGAGATTAGAGCCCACACAGAAGCATACCAACAATCCTTCTTTCCACGAACAATACGATATTGGAATAGAAGGGAGAACCGATAGAGATACTCAAGGTACCCTCCGCCACACACCGTCAGGTGGCTTGCGGAGTATGAATGTGAATGTAAATGTAGATGTAGATGTAGATGTACTGTTACAGAGAGCTTGCACCACACAACAACTAGCTTAAGTTAAGTAGATTTCTTATTCCTAGGAATAAAGAACCCAGTTAATATATGTATACATTATGTGTTATAGAAAGAGGCTACCAGCCACTGAACAACATCCTCTCCTTGCTTCCCACGGTACAGCTCTACAGAGACAAAGAAATGACATAACAGATGGCAAGATGTATAATTCAGAAGAAGATTTTGCTTGTTTATCTTGTGTTTTAGGTTGCAGGACTGGCCATTCATAATTTCTTCTTGTGTTATTGCATGTATTCCAGGAGCGGAGCAGCAGAACTAATCAAATTTCTCTTTTCAGAGGCTTTGCTTGTTGCTTTGCTATAATTTAATTGTGTAAACCATGGCTACCCCACCCCCTTCCCTTCTCATGCACCTCAGCTGCAGACAGCCAATGTGCGGGATCTAACACAAGCTTTTCAGTTTCAGAACTGACAAATTGTAGCCTTGCTGATGACGGTACAACAACTTAGGTACTGTGAAGCTACAATACTTTCTTTTGATTGCAGGGTCCCAGTGTTCAGGTTAATACAAAACCTATTCCCAAGTGCGTCTCCCAACAAACTCAGTTATGATGAAGGAATCGCTGCATTAACCAAGTACTTCCCCCCCACCTCACCATCTCTCCCGTGCCCACCGCCTAACCTGCACCATTTCACTGTCTGCCATCCTCACCATACTATTCTTCCTCTCCCCACCCCAGCCTCCTCCTCACTCCCACCCAGTTGCAAATTGCACTGGTGCTGCAGCTCATAGTGTGGTTTCAGTTTCCTGAGACTGTAGTCGTGTGTGAGAGTTGCGTTTGCGTTTGCGTTTGTGTGTGTGTGTGTGTGTGTGTGTGTGTGTGTGTGTGTGTGTGTGTCTATTGTTGACAAAGGCTATTGGCTGAAAGCTTTAAGTGTGAAAATCTTTTTGTTGTGGCTATCTGCGACTCAGCATCTCCACTATGTGGTGAATAGCAACTTTGCTTTTCATAATATTGTTACATTCCATCCTGGATTTTTCATTGTTTGATTTGAACATATATTTATCTATTTTCAATTCTAAAAGGTATGCTTCCTAGCACCTTTGATATTTGAGTAACAACATTTACTCAGTTTGCACAAAAACACAAATGTGTCCTTTGCGCTAAGACATTCAGTCAGCTGTTGGCGTGAAGTTTGTGAGAGCTCTCAGTAGATGGCAGTACTAATCTTTCATTACCAGTAGCATTCTAGCAAGAATGATTCCTGAGAAAAGTCCTCTGCATAAACCTGCCCCATATGTAAACATGCCCCCATTCATAAACATGCCCCAGTCTCTGCAACTCTTTGGCATTGGCCCATTACTAAGCTTGCATTTACTGCAAATCTCTCACCCAGTACAAAGTCCCAAACAATTGCATAAAAGTGTAGGCAACTCTCTTGAGGGGGTACCCAAAGAAAGCTGAAATAAGATTGTCATGGGCAGAGCTTGTGTAGTACACACTACTGCTGATAGGTGTGTATAGTGCTAGGTGTGTATAGTGCAACTCATTATCAGTTCAGTGCCACCTGTATTCTCAACCTGACTTGTTCTGTTCATCTGCAATGATTGTTTTTGCTAGCACTGTTTTCTTCTTGTTTTGTTTTTTATGATTGCAAGTTAAGTGAACAATGTGCAGCTGTGAAATTTTGTTTTCTACTTGGTAAAAATGCTGCTGAAACTGTATTAATCTTGAAAACAGCTTACCAAGATGATGCTACAAGAAAAACCAAAGTGGACAAGTGGCCTGTTTAGTTTAAAAATGGTGACATGTCAATTGGTGACAAACCTCATTCTGGATGTAATCAACTGCCCGAATCGATGAAAATATTGAAAAGATTCGACAACGGCTTGTGCTTCCAGACCATCGACAGACATTTGATCCACTGTCAGAGATTAATGAGCTATCTTGGAGCTCAGTGTTTTTCAAAAAATACCATTTGTGGCAGACAGGAGATTGGTTCTTTCACCATGACAACACACCTGCACACACAGCCATCTGTGTTAGACAGTTTTCGGCTAAAAATGGCATGGTTCTGCTGCCTCACATATCTTGCCTGACCTGGCTCTGTGCAACTTTTTCTTATTTCCTCACATGAAAAGGGGCATGAAAGGACATTGATTTCACAACACTGAAGAAGTAAAGGAAAAAATGAGGGAAGAGCTGTGGACCATATCTAAAGAGGACTACAACAACTGTTTCAAACAGCGGAAGCACCACGATACTAATGTATTAGTTGTAGTGGAGAGTATTTTGTTGTTTTGTTAGGGATTAGGTCATTTTGTAAACAATTTGAAAACATACAGCTTTTAAAAATAATTCTGTCCTTTTTTTGTATCTCCTCATATATATAAGTAGCATAAAAGAACAGACTCACAAAATCAAAGACAAAAATCATTAACATCACTTTTCTGCAGAATTCTTGAGCATTTTCTATATTCTGATATAATAAATTTCCTTGAGATAGAAGAGCTTCTGTCCACAGATCAGACTGAATTTAGAAAGCATCACTTTTTATCACATCCAATGAACCATGGACGAAGGGGAAAAGGCTGATTCTATGTTCCTAGATTTCCATTTGACACAGTGCTCCACTACAGACTGTAAGTGGCTCAAAGACTTTGTAAGTAATAGAATTCAGTGTGTTGTCCTCAATGGAGAGTGTTCATCAGAGGTACGAGTGTAGAAGGGAGTGCTCTCAGAAAAGTGTGATAGGACTGCCATTGTTCTCTGTATGCTGTACATAAACAATCTGTTGGTTAGGTCAGGCAGCAATCTGTGACTGCTAATGACACTGTAGTGTAAGGGATAGTGTTACCATTGAAGGACTGTAGGAGGAAACAGATAACGTAAGACAGAACTCTTGTTTTGTGTTATGAAAGGCAACTTGTTCTAAGTGTGGAAAAAATGTGAGGTAATGCAGATGAATAGGAAAAACAATTCTGTAATACAGTATTAGTAGTGTACTGCTTAATATTCATGTAAATTAAATATCTAGGCATAAAATTGCAAAGTGATATGAAATGTAACAATTACATAATGCCGATAGCAGGGAAGGTGAATGGTCAAGTTTGGTTTATTGGCAGAATTCTAGGAAAGTGAAACTGGAAAGGAGACTGCATGTAGAACAGTAGTACAATCCATTTTGAGTGCTGCTCAAGTGTCTGGGACCCCCACCAGATCATATTAAGGAATCAAAGTGTTTTAGAGGAGTGCTGCTAGATTTTTGAATTGTGCATTTGATTAACACATTAGTATTACAAATATACTTTGTGAAGGAAGAAAGGTTGGGTTTAACTTTGTGAACTTTAATGGGAATCACTGAAGGGGACACAAGATTCATTCTGTAAAACACAACTGTCATTTCCAGGTGACTGCAAAATGATTATATAGCAGCCAATGAATTATTTGTGTAATGAAATTGGGAAAAGGTTAGAAAAATTAGATCTCATATGTCATTTCTCCCTTGCTCCACTTGCGAGTGGGACAGGAAAGGGTAACTAGTAATGATACAAGGTACCATCTGCCATTTACCATATGGTGGCTTGTGGACTGCATGTAGATTTAATTGCAGATACAATTGTAGATGTAGATGTAGATGATGTACATATGCACTAGCTTTGTAACTCAGTCAACTGGCAGCTTAAATTCATTTTATTACAGCTTGTTCGTCATGCCCAGAGTTTGTTGAAATGTAATTTTTTTTTTAATTATAAGCCAAGCATTTTTCACAAGTACTAAAATCCTGAATATTTTGACTATAGAAATGTAAATTAAATTTTGCATTTTCATAATATAGGTACTGTACTCAATATAATTTTTCCGGGATAATGCCATTTTTAATACTTAACTTCAGTTTTACCTTTTTGTATTTCATATTCATTTATGGCACAACATTTCATTGTTTTAAAGAATGAACAAAAAATGTGCCTCTAGGAAATATGTTACACTATTTCTGAAGACTGTATTCATACACACTAAGAATAAATTGATGGTTCTTCTGTTTTTTAATCACAGTGGCATCACTTCTTGTTGTTTACAAGGTGTGGATATTGAAATAAAAGTTTTAATAATTTGTAGTTTGATGATCACTACACAGGCACGAATATATTTGTGTCATTTAACATCTAACATCAATCCTGTTTGGTGTATCTACAAAGCTGCTGAGAGGAATTTGCAAGTCTCAGATCCTGCTCCAGTTTCATTATTTGTAAGTAGCTTGGGTCATATTTGCGATATCATGCTAAGATGTGTAACATGGTGACTGATATACAAATATGATATTTTCCCAGTGAAAACACACATACATGATTATCACATGCAGCATTTTCTTTAACATTAACCACAGACTACACTATCTAACCAAAGAGAGTCCTGATACCTATTAGTGTACATTAAAAAGGGCAGTGTCCACCTGTTGCCTTTATGACAATGTGAACTCTGCTGGGGACACATTCAACAAGGTGTCTGAATGTCTGCAGAGTATTGGCACCCCGTTCTTTCTCATAGCCAAAACCACAGGAGATAGTGATGGATACTGAGGCCTGGAGTGAAGACAACATTCCCAACACATGCTAAGGGTGTTTCACTGGGTTCATGTTGGAACTCTGGGCAAGCTACTCCATTTTAGTAATGTTATTTTCCACAAACCATTGCCTCACAAATTCTGTTTCATGACAGGGTACTCTGTCATACTCATATAAACAATCATCATCCCTGGTATGTTACTCTTCTGCACACAGTACACAGTGCTGTGTTCATAGCCTTCCACATTTAGAGTTTTCTTAAGCACAACACTCTGACCATGAAAAAAACACCCATACTGTACCAGCATCATCTCTGTATTTTACTGTTGTCGCTACACATAATGGCAGGTCTCCAGGCATGCACCAAACCCAAATCCTCCCATTGGATTGTCACAGGGTATAGCATTAGTCATCATGCCAAATCAGTCATTTCTAGTCATCCACTGTCCAGTGACAATGCTCTTTCCAACACCTCAAGCTTCACTTAGCACTGACTTTTGAAATGTGTGTTTATGAGGAGCTACTCAACCAGTGTAACCCATTCTTTTTAACTTCATACACACAGTCATTGTACTATATGGGCTTCTGGTACCACTTTGGTACTCAAGGGTGAGTTCTTCCACTGATTTCCATGAAATATTTTACAACCACACTCTGCAAGGCTCAACAGTCCCCGTTTGTTGGTATACAATGTTTGTTTGCTCTCTGTTCAGCTGGAGTTTTCCCTTCACATTTCCATTTCACAATCACATCACTAACAGAAACTTGTGCAGCTTTATAATGATTGAAATGTCCCTGACAGATTTGTTTCTCAGGTGACATCTAATGAGGAGTCCATGTTCAAAGTGACTGAGCTCTCCTGAGCAGACCATTCTGCTGTCATTGCTTCTCTGCTGAAAACAGAATACTCCCCACCTTCTTCCATACTGACAGAACCACCTCTCATGACATTTAGTAGTTTATTCCACATTACATTGGTGTGTTCAGACACTGTTGATAAGGTAGTCTGCATTTAAATTCATTCACTAGGAGTACTTAGAAATGCATCTATGGAATATAAGTTCTAAGCAAAACAATTATCCATTTAATACAATGTTCCACCCTGATGGACTTTTATTTTCATATATTATTCAGTTTTTATACATTCTGGCTTAAACCTTCTAATAAGGTTGAGAAGGGCACTCAACTTAAGAAAGAAAGAAATGAGACAGTTTTACACACAGCACATTTTTCACACACATATAAATAAATTAAAAGAATAATCATTAAAAGGACATTGATACATAGTATCTTTCAGATTCCTGTGTATGAGAAAATACCATGGTCTAGTGCTAGCCCTTTGATAGGGCAGCCTACATTATATAAGACAAATTATGGTTGATGTGAGACTCCAGTGTGACACCATTTTCATGTTAAACTTCAAATATAACATTTTTTAAAAGGTTTGTATGAGGCATACAATCATAAATAAAATCTATAAATATAATAAAATGTACCAGTCATTAATGTGAACTGTGGAACCAATTTAACACATGCCATTATGTTGTATAAGACAGAAAGCATAACATTTGAAATATTTTTTTCTTTCCTTTCATTGTAAAAGAAAGTAATAACAATGTTGCAACATTTATCAAAAGCAACTATAAAATACATAAAAGGAGTTAATATAGAATATAATAAATGCCCTAAAATATAAAATTTAGTTGGAATGGCAAACTATGTTATCATTGCCGTCTCGCAGTCACGGTGTTCACTAGCAGCAGTGACATTGGAGTTGTGGCTAAAGGCACTGTGACTTGTCAATAATGAACACACAAATTTGATTAACAATCAGGCACTATAAAAAGTCTACTAAAATATTAAGCTTGCTGACAATGTCCTTCTTCTGAAATAGAAAACATGCACAGATTCACACAAGCACATCTCACACACACATGCTATTGCAGCCAGGATCCAGCACCCAGACACAATGGACGTGTGTGTGTGTGTGTGTGTGTGTTTTTTTTTTTTTTTCTATTTCAGAAGGAGGACGTTGTCCGAAAGCTTAATATTTTAAAAGCCTTTTTCATTGTGCCTGGCAGTAACTCAATGTCTCTTCTGGTGAGTAGAAATATATACTTTCCATATCATTGTTATTCTATCTATGACTTTCCATTATATGAACACACAAATTTGTTATCTATCTCATTTATTTTATGGTGGTCTTGCTCTGAAGATTCCTATAGCACAAAAGCTAATGTAAGTGTTAGCTTTTTTGGAAATTACAGCAACTATTAGTGAGGTACAGTGGATATAAAATGACCAGTGCCAAGAAAATGTTTAAGAAGCTGAATGGGGATTCAAGGAAACAAATGAGAATAAAATAGAGGGAGGATGACATTCTTTTCATGAAACACTATTGAGATAATTTAGAGGACCAGTATTTATGGCTGACTGCAGAATGGTTCTACTATCAACAATGTACATTTCACTTAAGTATTGTGAGGACAAGATAAGAGAAATTAGAGTTCATATGGAGGCATATAGACAATCATCTTTCCCTCAATCCATTTGTGAGTGGAACAGGAGAGAGATAACTAATAGTGGTACACGATACCTGCCACCATACATTATTCAGTGACTTGAGGAGTATCTAACCAGATGGAGATTTAGATAATTATGTTATTTGCTGGAAAGGGCGATCAATCTGTATGTAAATTATGGAAAATGAGTAGTGGGTAAACTAATGCCTTGTAAATGACATGCAGTAATAAAAATACAAGTTTTGATTCATTTCACATCTTTACATCTACACATGCTTATCGATCTGTGGAATGTGTGAAATAATCAATCATAAATAAATAAATGACTAGTCATTTTAGAAATCAGAGCAAGATATGGTGCTACAATATTATTTTATTGCTTTTGTCTCTCTGCCTACGAACTTTTCCCCCACCATTTCAAAAAAGCCCTGCAGGTGAAGACCTGTGCACTGAGAAGTGAATTAATGTTGGAATTTGTAAAAAGCTGTAAGAGTGAATATTCCTGAGTGAATGAAATTCACATAGTCAAGTAATTGGAAGTTACAAAAATACACGACTTTGTGATGGGCAAAATCCCTTGAAATGAATTATGAAAATTCTGTAACTGATGAGAAATCTCTAAAACATGGAAACTGTGAAATTATTTTCTTGATCATGATTATAATGTGAATCATGAAGGTGTGATTATCAGTATGCAACAATTTTAACTTTGCTGGATGAAAGATCTGCATTGCTTTCTGTAATTGTCAAGTCTGCATCATAATGGAAACTGACAATTTGACTGCAACAGAACACTGGTTAACACATCCTTACTTTTAGAGCTTTATTTAATCTAGAGGACTCTGTGTGTGTGTGTGTGTGTGGGGGGGGGGGGGGGGGGGTGAAAAATTCACAACAAAGAAAACAAATAGTAGGACTCAAATGAAACAGAAAGGACCACAGTGTAATTGCTATTCACTGGTATTATGAGGAGTAATAGAAATACTTAAGCAAAATCAATTATTATGCCAAGTGAATGGCTACAGAAATATTTTGCAAATGTGATTAAGTGAAAATATCTAAAACTTTTCACTTGCATTCACAAATCAAATCTGCATACTTTTTTTGAATAAAATACCAGTATCATTCTTTCTCTATAGTTACAACTAGCTATATCCTCTAAATCACAACTGTTTTGGGTTCAGTGTAAATGCAGAGTTTTCACAATAATGATTAAAGTGATCACAACACTCCATAGTATTTGTCACTGATATCATGTATACTTTAATAGGTACAACGGCATGGCAATATTATTAAAAATTGCTTTTAAGACATCTCAAGCTTCTACAACAGAAACACAAAATGAGTTTTATATCAAAGGAATGATAATGTAGATAATACCTTTCTCAGGTTTCTGCCAGGCACATCCAAATGGTTCATCTGGAAAACAGAACAAGAATGTACTCAATCTCTGTTATTTGACCTGGACACACATGGTTAAGCTGAAACTACTTTCTGTTACACACGAGCGCGCGCACGCGCACGCGCACGCGCACACGCACACGCACCCACGCGCATGCACACGCGCGTGCACACACACACACACACACACACACACACACACACACACACACACACACACACACACACACACACACACACACGTTTATGATTTGCAAAAAAATATAGTTTTCCTATTGCTTAATATAAAAATTATTCAGATACCACCAGCACCTATAGTTACCACAACAGAAAATTATCTCCAATTACGTACATCAAAGTGAGCGATTATCATAAGGTATTTTGAAATCTAAGTAACATGTTGAACACGTCAGTTAGATGAAAGCTATGATATACTATACCAAATTGTAAAGTATGCTATTAAAGGAGCTCTTTTCCAGCATGCTGAGATCTAATGCAATTTGCAACTTCATTCTGGAGTTTATTAGTGAGCAGATGCCACACCTCAGATGTACATGGAATAGCGCCACTTGCTACAATACCACTAATAACATAATTACTACGCTATAATACCACTTGTAACGTAAATACTACCTTTGTTCCTTTTCTTCTAACTTTACATACAGCATTTAGGCATGAAATCTCCAAATTCTTATTCGGTCTGTAATTTTCTAAGCTTTATTATTTGGTGTGTAGTTTACAGGCTGTTGATAATGAGTGTAAGTAATTGGCGCAGAAACACTTCATTTAAGGAAATATTCAGAATTTATGAATCGTGAAATCACACACACTTGAAAATTGTAATCCACTGATAACTGTTTGTTTTAGGGTTGACACACCTTATTTGAAAAGTCTCTTTCCTTCTCTCTAATGAATATTTCATCTTTATAGAAATATGTGTAGTTAAGAAAATATTCTTGTTAAAAATTGTTGCTATTGTAATAATTCTATAATATTTGAATCTTGAAATGTCATCCTTTCAAAAATCCAAAATTATTATCTTGCACCTCACTTTTGTCTGTTTCCAAAAATATATACTTTTAATGGAATGATGTGTTAGTTGACCAGTTACTTCAGTCAGAACATTTGAGTTTCCAGGAAATTCTTGGTAGATTAGTAATGCTATGGATAAAAGTGCATGTCAAAAATTCCACTAAATAAAATGGAACCAATAATTTATACCACTGAAAATACAGCTTATCCTTAAACAAAATAATGGACTAATGTGTATCTTTATTCTCTATTTTTCATGTCTTTTAGGCTAATATTGACAGTGTAATTACTCTGTATTTAAACAATTCATAAAAATCTTGTTATAAATATCTTAAACCCCATAAGTGGGCATGATGGGTTATCTGTCCATGATCTGCTTATTCTCAGAGGGAGTAATAAATATAACTGTCCGCAGCATTCTGTGGCTTGTAGGTAATGACAGTAATGAGTTTCAGACTGGCAGGTGTTACAATGTTTCCTGCACTAGATAGTACCCCTTGTCAGTCAAAATAATGTAATCTCAATCAGTTACAACATTTTTTATTTTTTATGCTGGTGAGAACACACATTTTGACCACCTCTCCTGAAGCAAAAATAACTTGTGTGAGGTAACGGGTGAGTTGTGGCACCATGAAAAAATTCTAAGTTTAGAGTTGGCATGGCCGCACGGGCTGCTCCGGAAGCCAGGTCCTGTCAGCAATCGTGTGGTGCCAAACTGTAGCCGGAGCAAGAGGGGTAGCCCCAACACATGGTCCAGGCAGACGGCATGGCTGGAAATTCCATGTTGACACTGTGTCGAAGACCGTGCTTTGTGTCAATGAAGGAGATTTATATTTTTAGAGTGTCAAAGATGGTGGACTTTGTGAAACCATAATGGCAGACGTTTCACAGTTCATGTAGAAATTAATAATAGCCAGAGGAATCATGAAACCTTAAAAAGTAACATGTACATTACAGTTATTTGCATGACAATTCTGATGGTGTAATCAAATTTTCAATATCTTTATTAGTTTACAGTTTAGTATCTGACTGTAAATTTTACAAGTAACACCCAGCAACAAGTTTCCAAAATCTATATGGTTCATCCAATTTTGTCAATCGATGTGTCTTTAGAAAGCTATTAGTGCGAACCTAAATTGGTATGAGTTACAGGCATGTAACTTAAATAGTACACGAGTTATTGGAGGTCAAAGTGGCCGATTACTATTGATTGTGTCAGGCCATAAGTACACTACAGTTACACGAAAAAATGGTAGCAGCATGCTTATAAATATATTTATTCATCTATGTCTTTGTTTATATCTTACATATACTATTCATGAAGAAATGGGTCAAATGTTTACTGTGTTTTAGAAAGCACAGAGACATTACGCTACTGGCCTACTTTTGTTTCTATTCCTTTGATATATGTTTATTTAATTTGTTTATGTATTTAATAATGTGTGTTAGAACATGTTTATGGTCCAGCCATTGGTATATTTATTTAATTTCAAGTATTTAAATGTAAATCCAATATTTCGTATGTGTTTCAATATGCTTGTGAGTGTGTGTTGGCTTGGAGACATGGTGGGAGCACTTTAGCCCATCACAGCACTTGTTACTACAATAGGCGACTACCGAAGTCAATGGAGAGACTGTATGAAAGTGGGGGAGGAGCATCAGGTGGCACAGGACATGGGGGAGTGCTGGATGGGAAGGCATGATGGACGGTCGCAGGAAATACTTGGAGAGTATAGAAATATTTCGTAGTGCCGACTTGTGCACTTGTGAGATTTCCATGGCTTTTGCAGTGAATATGTAGTATGCATTTAGAAGTTAATACCTTGCAGGCTACGTTGTTGCTCATAACTAATTACATGAAGTAGGAATCTATTGTTTCCCTGATATTCAACTAACATTTTATTTATTGCCGGACCATCGACACCAATAAGTGTTCTGCAGTAATAAATGACTCTCTTTAAGCTATTTCTGCTATCGTGCTCATCATTTAAAGTCATTAAAAATAGCACCTGCAAATATTATGTAATTGCAATCTTTCATTCATAAATTTCTACGTTACATTCAAAATTCGCAGTTGCCGATTGATAGGAAACTTTGACCATTTGATTCATGTGTATATTCATATTATATACTGTAGACTTAGCAGTATTTGGCTTGTAATGTGCCTACTACATTTTCAAGCCCCTAGACAATGATACCAGCCAAAACTTTTAATATTTCAACTTTGAGTCTGAGGATACATAGTTGAGGGCCACCATTATTTTTTTTTTTTTTGAAAGCTCGCACTTGTCAAATTGTTTTGAACCTTGCTTATGATTTGCTTGGAAAGGATTATTGTACATATGTCAACAACTGATACACCAAACCAGATTTGGTTATCAAACTAACAAGGAAGAACACTGATCTTGTCCACAAAATATGGAAAAACAGAAAGGACTTCCCTCATTTCATAAAAAATGAAAACCTGAAGTACGGGAAACATGTCATAACATATAGGAAAAAAGCAGATGTTTATCAAATGGAAGAACAAGAGGGTCATTACGATGGTCAGCACATTCTATAATGACTCAGCTAAAAAAACAAATTCAACGAATGACTTAATCCAAAAGCTATGTGTTGTCATGGATTACAATAAGAATATCAGAGATGTGGATGGAAGCAACACTCAGCTGCAAGGCCATTAAATGCCCAGGAGCAGACTGAGAAATATGGTCAAGAGATTTTTCACCATTTATTCTACGTTGCATGATTCAATGCATACATTCTGTATAAAAAAAAAGGTCATATTTGATTTCAGGATTAATCTTGGGGAATAGTTCGCCATATCCTCTCCACCCACAGGGGCCATCACTTAGGTGTCCACCTCAAACAGGAGAAGTCACTCGTCTTCCACTCAGGCATTTTGAAGAATTTTTACTGACCATAACAAAGACAAGATTAACAATGAGTTGTGGTGTAAGCATGACAAGAGGCCTTAAAGATACTAAGGACACATTTTATTGGTGTGCAGAATGTGAAGTTCCTCACTCAGCTGCACTATGTCTTAAAATATTTCACACAGAAAGTGATATGTAATTATGTGAAAATAACATTCCAGTTTCTACTTTAATACATTCTATTTCATCCCAATCCTGTTTAGTTTTGCTTGTATATGAAAATCAACTAAGAAGTATATATGACGGTAGTATGTTCCTGAAAGAACAGTTACCAATGATGGCCATGCAGCTTTTGCTAGAATGAAATGATAATTAAATGGGCACCCTAGCTGCAAAGAGGCATTGATATACTTCATTGGGGACATGTTGAAAATGTGTGGCCTGACCGGGACTCGAACCCAGGATCTGCTGTTTGCATGGCAGACACTATATCCATCTGAGCCACTGAGGGCACAGAGGATAGTGAGCATTACGAATGTAGTGGTGTGGACATGTTGGGGATGTGGGTCTCATGGGGAACGTGCAAGGAATAAGTCTCTGCAGGTGCCCTATCCTCTGTGCCCTCGGTGGCTCCGATGGATAGAGCATCTGCCATGTAAGCAGGAGATCCCGGGTTCGAGTCCTGGTCGGGGCACCTATTTTCAATATGTCCCCAATGAAGTATATAAATGCCTCTTTGCAGCTAGGGTGTCCATTTAATTATCATTTCAACTAAGAAATATTTTAATGTGGGAGCAAAGCCCATGGCAAAATTGCACCTGCGGGAGCTAGAGGAAATATCCTACTGAGACAGAGTACCATGCATGAGAAATACCTACATAAGGGGTTAAATAAGAACTGTGGGCCATGCCATAGTCAGTCTGCATACAGATTTCAATAAGTAATACTCATAATCAGTTGTACATGATGTCTGTATTGTACGAAGCCCATATTTAGTGTTCATTAAGTAAAGGTCAGTGAACATTATTAGCATGTGAAACATAGACACTAAGCAATCACTGTGCAACGTTCACATTGTCAGTTCTGTAACATCTATCGCACGGTCAGTAAAGATACATCAAGAGACTCACTCATTGAAGTCTACATAGTTTACACAGACATCTTTTTACAAGTATCTATTTTATTATGTAAAAATTCATCATTTGTTTGGACGGTGATAAAAAAAATAGCACAACCTTCAAAATTTACTTAGAGTATGTTGGGTAATGTTAATGCTTGTTGAGAACACCTAGCAATGATCAAAAAGACAATGGAAGAAGAAGAAGTCTTTAGAGGCATCCATTTTACAGGTCAATAAACTTACACCCCCCTGAGGTTTTCATTCTAGGAAAAATGCATCTGTATTATATCTTGTACTTGAAAAGTGAGATCTTAATGATCTGTTTTTAATTTAAAGATAATCTGTACTAAATCATTTTTTTTTTCATTTTACTTACTTTTATCTGTGTAGCATTTACTTTAAGAGAACGAGCTCTGTGAAATCCTCCATGTCCTCTTCGCATGGAAGACCATACACTTCCAAAAAGAGAATGGTTCCGCTGAAAAGACAAAGGTATATTTAAATGATATAATTTGTCGGGAAGACAAGATATAATATTATCAATGATTTCTTCAGATTAAAAAAGTATAATAAGACTAGAACATCAAACTCCTTTAATGTGTAAACACACTCTGCCTCTTTCCATACAGCAAAGTTTGATTAAAGGAAATTTGTCATCAAAATTTGCTATTAGCAGACATAACTTACTGGTTTTGCAGCCTTGGGATTCAGGATGTATAGCTGACCACACATGAGCTGATTTCTGCAATGAGCCAGAGCCATATGCCAGTTCTATTGATATTTTTGATGGATTCAGCCTGATAATCTCAACACCATCATTTCCCACTAACATCCAGGTACTGCCCATCATGTCTACTCTCTCTGCCCAGAGGTTGTGTCCCTTTGCAAGTGGAGTAAATCAGGGAATTTTTGTGATGTATCTGTAGATCCAGGACAGTGGTGCATACTTGATAGGCCAGAGAGGACAGGTGACAACAATTGTGGCTGTCTCCCATGCAAAGCACATTGTACAGCACAGTGTTTAGAGGGATTATTTTCCTGCAGTGCATTTTTGAAATTTAAAACTCATCTATGTCATTGAGAGAAGTTACTATGGACAATAGCATGAAGAAACCTATTGCAATTGCACTACTGTGCACCGATATGTAACTTCCTGGCAAATTAAAACTGCGTGCCAGGCCAGGACTTCAACCTCGGTCCCAGAATTGAGTTATGGTCTGACACACAGTTTTAATCTGCCAGGAAGTTTCAAACAAATACTGCTCACCATGTGTTTCATGCAATTATGTGTCTATTGAAAATATTAGTTTGTCTCTGATTAAAGAACAAAATATTATTCCATTGCTCATACACTCAAGTATTTTTTGAAACTTGTAATGAAGGATAAGAAATCAGTGTTGTATTCCATTCCCTACCTTACATTCAAGATTGAAAAATAGTCAGCTATATTGATTGATAGTACTGTTACACACAAAATACAAAAATCATGTCTAACAAATTTTCCCCCATGGTCCATGGACCTTGCTGTGATGCCATCACTTACTTGCCTCAGTGTTGAAGATATCCATACAGTAAGTACAATCACATTCATTGGGTATCCACATAGAGGACAGACTAACATATAGTTCCTGAAGGCGGGCAGCAGCATTTCAACAGTTTTGGGGACACCAGTCTGAATGATTTATTATTACGGCCTCGTAACATTACCTAACATGGCCTTGCTATACTGTAAAAAGCTGAAAACACGAGGCAACTGAAGCCGTTATATTTCCTGAGGCCAGGTTGAGTTTAAAACTGAAATGGATAGAGTGGAGTTAGATACAATGGGCATTAGTGAAGTGTAGTAGCAGAAAGACCAGTTGTCTGCAGGGTTATCAAGACGAAATCAAATAAGAAAATACAAATGTAGGTGAGCTGATATGAACAGCACAGTGAATGTAATGTAGTAATCACAAATGAGTTCAAATGTAAAGGCAGGGTCATCTGTGAAGTCCAACACTTAGCAATGAAACCACATTTATTATTGATGTCACTGAACTCCTGGATGGAAAGTCTTGCTATTTATACAAACACTGAAAATCCAAGAATATACAGTAATTACAAACATAAGAGATTTCAAGAACCTTCCAGAAATTACACATACTAGATAACAATTAATTTCTGAAAAAAATGACATTTTGTTAGCCGAGATGGTGACTGACTTACTGTAAGGTATTATTTGTTTGTTTTTTTTTTTTTTTAATTTTTGACTTAATCACTTTTTATGATACCATCATAGATGGTGTTCCTTTTTTTTTTAAAAAAAAAGAAACAAATTAAAACCTGTTCATCAAATGTCATCTATAGCATCTGAAGATGGCATTTAAAGGCTTCAACCAGTTATGATTATGATAAAAAAGGTGATTGAGTCAAAAATAAAAAAGTACCTTATAACAAATAATTGCTGGTAGTCACGTTTAAACTCATGATCTACAGCATGCCAGCCAACAACTCTAACCCTTCCACCACACTGCATCTAGCACAGGTTGTGGCATTGCTCACTCTTCTGGAGAAACAGAGATCTGTTGCTTCAAAATTTCTTGTTGGAGCCAATTACAGAATCCTGGCTCTAAATGTAGGAAAGAGTCCTCTGTATGTCAGTGCTGGTGGATTCTAGTTGGGTGATCACATCTACTTTACTATTATGAGCATCAAAGGTGGCCCTTCACGTTGAGGATTTGTGATTGTTGAGTGAATCTTCTGTTTCCTTGAATGAGAAGGCCCCCATCACTGCTCTGTTGTAGGGTTTCATAAGGAGCCCAGGGATGATGTCTCTTAGTTTTGTCTTCTTGAAGAAGGATCAAAATCCTTAACCTGTACGTGATGTCATATAAGCAATGAGAGATACTATACGGCTTCAGGAAATTTTACAATCATCTCACTCCCATGCAGGTGTAAAAATCCATACCAAATCTCCTGGGCTGGATCTCACTCTCCTGGTGTTATAGGGCTCTCACTCTTTCTCCTGGGCATCCAGGTTCTGTATGCAAGCCATCTGGTTTACCTCTTTGTACTGGTGGTAATGTACCTCACAATATCATCCTTTGTATTGCCCAGTTAAAGTGGGGAAAAAAAGAGTCATTTTTGCCTCACAAACGTGGAGTAAAAAGCATGGTGTGAAGGCTCTAGTGTCTTGATTTACTGTGTTATATGAGAATTTCACAAAGAACACTACTGTATCCCAACCTATGGCATCAATGTACACAGAGCATTTCTGCCATCTTGTTACAGCGTTATGAGAGGCCATTCATCTGTGTGTACTAGGCTGTTGTCATCCTGTGAGTCTTCTACAAGGAACAATGACATTTCTGGAGCTTTGGCAGTCAGTACAGTTTTGGTGATAGTGCAGTGAGGTAGCCATTGCAGACTATTATCCATCAATACCTGTTTGTCAACTCTGGGAACTTCCCCAGAAGATGTAATTGTGCTGCTGCATGTAAAATTGGTACTAAGTGTCCCAGAGATAACAGAGGCATTTCAACAGCAAACATCCATCCAAAGCAATCTTTGTTACGTGTGTTTGTTGGAACAGCTTTGTCAATACAGATCTCTGATCTTCCTCAGTCTATGATTGCTTATAATTCATGCAAGAGGCCCTTCGAAGAATAACATGACTAAATTCTGCTAAAATGACAAACTTTAGGTGCTGTGTTGTGCTACTAATAGTTATTCTTGCAATACATGTTCCTGTTGGGTGGATGTATTTCCCATTTGCAACTTTCACCACAATCACTTTTGTGTCGCACAACATAGTCATCTTTAAAAGAGTACAATATCAATTAAAATTAAAGAAAAAGAAGGCCATAAATTGACTAGCCCCCAAGATAGGTTGACCTTATATGATGATGTCAATGTGATTTCTTGAAGTCTTGTTGATTTTCCTTAATTTGGTGGTTATGCTTTGTATGATGACAGGGACTGTCTACGGCATGCTGGGGAGTGAGCTCATACACGGTGTGGCCATGGGCTTCACCCTGCATGTCAACTACAACAATCTGCAGCTGACTAGAGTGTGTGTAACTGTTGTGATACTTGCCATCTGGTGGTGTCATTTTCTTTCTCTGCAGTAGCATGCAACATGTCTAGCATACCCACAGTGGAAACACACCGGTGTATTGCCCTCTGTCCTCCAAATGTCTGTTGTTTTGTGGGTCATTATACTTGGCACAGGAGTTGGCTGAACCTGTGTGAGCTGAGTTGGCCAAGTACATTCCCCTTGGTGCATTCAACTGCAGGTGGAGATTGGTGACAAGGATCAACACACCTTTCTTCAACATTCTTTATTACCTCTTGACATATGGAGCTGACATTAATAGATGCTATATCCTGCTTACTAGGACCAACAGTTATGGTTGCTATAAAATGCTGTATCATTTCTCTCATTACTTGGTGTATAGGAGGTACGAGCTCATGGTAGTCTTCCACAAGTGCCATTGGGACTGTACTTGGCAGTTGCTCATACTTCTTTCATCCAACTTGTTTCAGTTGCATTTCCTTGCTGTGCTGGCACAACTTGATGAATTCCTCTGTTGTTGTGACATTCTTTACTAAAAGAGCTTGGTACATGTCTTCTGTGACCACTTTCATAAAGTGTGAGATTTTGTCAGCTACTGTCATAGTCGGATTCACAATGTGGCATACGGACAAAACATTCTGCATGTAGGATTGTGTCATTTCCCAACAATGTTAGGCTCCATTATTCAATTTTTATTCCACTAAGCAGACTTTCTGTTCATTGTCATCATTGTCACCAAATATTTTCTTCAGTGCAGCTTGGAATCAGTCCCAGCTATCGAGCTTCTCTTTTTCTTGTTTAACCACTGATGGACTCTGCCATCGAACTGAAAGTACACATTTGTCAAACACATCATGTCATTCCACCTGTTGCATTTGGTGACTTGGTCAAATTCTTTCAGCTATTTTGTCTGGTCCTGAGCAGTTCCTCTGGAAAACACTGTTGGATGCCTGATGTGCATCTGACTTATTGCTGTTTTAGAATTCATTGTCTGTGAAGGTGATGGCTTTTATGTTGCCTAATTGGAGGCTAATGTCGTATTTCAAAATCCTCATAAGTGTTAATACATTTATCCCCATTGTGAGACCAGATGGTCAATGCCTTCATGGAAAAATGTTTGCAGTTGCCTATAAAAAAATGATTGTACTGAGGCATATACCTGTTTACCCAAAGCAAATCAACAGCTTCAAATATCTTTCTTCAATTCTCCAAAAATATGTAAATCACATGGGGAGAAATCAGGACTGTATGGAGGATGTGTAAGGACTCACAGCAAAACTTCTGAAGTGTAGTTGAACCTTCACAGACAATGAATTCTAAAACAGCAATAAGTCAGATGTTCTGAAGTACTCAGAACCTACACCAAACAGTGTCATGTCGTAACAACAATCGAGTTCAAATCTGAAGGCAAGGACATCAATGGAGTGCAATACTTAGCTCTGAAAGCCCATTAATTACTGACATCAATGTACAGCAGGGAAAGAATTGAAATCCTGGTTGAAGAGTGTTACTGTTGATCCAAACATAGAACATTCTAGACTATACAAACATAAGAGATTTTGAGAATCTTCCATGAATGGCACATAGTAAATAACAAATAACTGTGGACAGGTTTGAACTGGAAACCTGCAGCATGCAGGTCCCTGATGCTAACCCCTAAACCACACTGCATCCAACACAGCTTGCTGCAAGATTATTGTAGCCAAGACAACCACACAGTGAGCACGCACCATTTTATTTCAAATGTAATTGCCCACTGGCTTTGTAGATGGTGAAGAGATTGAAAACTGTATGGTGAAGTGAAAGAAATTATTCAGTTCATTATGCAAGGTAAAAATTTATTTGTGATGGGGGACTGGAATTCATAGTAGGAAAAATAGTAAGAGTACATGGACTAGGAAAAATAAATTAAAGGAAAACTGTCACATCACGTTTTTCACAGAGCACTGTTTAATCGTTACTAACATTTCGAAGATCATTGTGTACATGGAAGGGACCAGGCAACATATGAAAGTTCGAGCTATATTATGTAATGGTAAGACAGATTTCAAAACAAGATTTTAAGCTGAAAAACATTTACAGCAGCAGATGTGGACTCTTGGTAATAATTAATTTATTTATTATGATCTGCACACTAAGACAGAAGGAACTGGACAAAGACAAGAAATTAGGGAGATGGGAGGCAAATAAGTTGAGAGAACCAGAGGCAGTCGAGATTTTTGAAAGCAAGCATTAGACAACTATTGGAAGAAACAGGAGAAAGGAATACAATAGATGACAACTGGGTAGCTTTGAGATATAAAATAGTGAAAGGAGGAGAGAAAAAACTTAAAGAAAGACTATGCACAGAAAAAAAATTCTGGATAACACCCATGAAAACGAATTTGATTAATGAAAGGGGAATAGATAAAAACACAGCAAGTGAAACAGGTAAAAGTGAGTAAACTGTTTATCATTTTGAAAGAAAGTGAAATAACTGTCAATACTTTTACCCCACTGTGAGACATGATGGTCAATGCCTTCACAGAAAAACGTTTGCAGCTGCCTACAGAACCATGATTGTACATGGGCATGCATGTCTTTGACTGAATCAAGTTGACGACCATAAATGTCTTCCTTCAGATTTCCAAAAATATGGAAATTGCAAGGGGAGAGATTGGGACTGTATGGAGGATGTGCAAGGGTTTCTCAGCAAACTTATGCAGCATAACTGAAACAACGTACACAACTTGTGGACCCACATACTGCCAAGATTGTTTCAACTACAATGCAGAAGTTTTGCTGTGAGTCCTTACACATCCTCCATACAGACCCGATTTCTCCCCATGTGATTTCTGTATTTTCGGAGAATTGAAGAAAGATATTTGTGGCTGTCGATTTGCTTTGGATGAACAGGTGTATGCCTCAGCACATTCATGTTTCTGTAGGCAACCACAAACATTTTTCCATGAAGGCATTGACCATCTGGTCTCACAATGGGGATAAATGTATTAACACTTATGAGGATTTTGAAATAATAAACAGTTCATACACTTTCTTTCCATCTGTATCATTTTCATTTGACTGCCACTTATAGATGGGCTATAAAAAGGGAAAAAAACTCAACAAAACTATGGAAAGGAAGAGGAACTGATTGACAGTGAGATGGAATATACAATAAATTGAGAAAAATCGGTCAAAGCACTGAAAGAACTAAGTCAAAACAAGACCCCTGGAGTAGATGACATTAGCTCAAAATTACCAAGAGCCTTTAGAGAGAGCCACTCATGAATAATTGTTCCATGTGGTATGCAAGATACGGTCGCAGGTTCGAATCCTGCCTCGGGCATGGGTGTGTGTGATGTCCTTAGGTTAGTTAGGTTTAAGTAGTTCAAAGTTCTAGGGGACTGATAACCACAGCAGTTGAGTCCCATAGTGCTCAGAGCCATTTGAACCATTTTTGGTATGCAAGATATATGAGGCCGATGAAATATCCTAGGAATGTATGTGTTGACAGATGTGAATATTAGAGAACTATCAGTTTAATATGTTGTAGTATGAATATTTTCAGAAGAAAGGAAAGAGCTGTAGAGGCCAACCCTGGTTCTCACTCTGGGAGGGAGTACAACATGAACTCCATGGTACTGGGAGGGGTCAACAATAAAACTGATATAATGAAAGATACCAATTATCAGAAATACACAGTTAATGCCTACAATTATGAGTAAGATTACTATAAAAGTATTGTATTATTTACACAAATGAGTCCAATTGGAATGATACCTCAGACTGTGCAACTACTTTTCATCATATAGCTCTGGAGATGGGCCACAGGATGAATATCTGGAGTATTATACTGAAGCTTCTGTTTCAAGTTAGTCTTCACAACAGACATTTTGGCATTTATTTCTCCTCACCCATTAGCAAGGTGTACATGCACTGTTGTCTTGGGTGCAAGTTCAAATGGACAGTGATGGACACAAGTCAGTGAACAGCAGTATTGAGATGGCTAGTCCATTATGGAATCTCACTAGAGTCACGTATACCACTATAAGACTAGAAAATTATGAAATCGGCTAAGGCTATATTGTCTGTTATATTGACCAACAATATCCATGACTATTACTACATTTTTGAACTTGCAATGAATTAACAAGAGAGAGGCTCAGAGTGAGGATGTATTAACTGCATTCATTTAAATTAATGATGCAGCTGTTCGTTTGTGATTAATGAACTGGCAGTTATATAGTTTTGAATATATAAGGGGCATTCAAAAAGAAGCAAGACAGAGGCATAATTACAGAAACCAGTACCTATATGTTAGAAGTATTGACCCTGGCTGTTGAGACACTTGTCGCACTGTGACAAAAGGTGGTGACAATTTAAATGGTTGCTGGGTCATCAGAGGTGGGCCAGTAAAGTAGCATACAGATCACCTGGCCTTGTTGAGTTATCTTAAGGACAAAGTGTACACAGAAGTGCCAGCTACTCAAGAGAACATCACATAAAGTATCAGAAATGGTTGCACAAACAGTACACCAGATGTGCTTATAAGTTGTGTACATGAATTCAAAGCACAAATTAATAAATGTATCACATTGAAAGGTCATCAGTTTGAGTATTTGTTATGAGTTGCGATAATGGTGGGAGGCAAGGGGACCTGCCAAGCTTGAGCAACTCAATGGGAGCAGAAAATTTTTATGTCGCCATTTTTGTTCCTGGCTCACACTAAAACTGGTTTATTAACTGGACATGTAAATGTCTAACTGTGAAAGTTTTACTGTACAATAAAATATGTAAAACAAAATTAAATTTTTAACAAAAATATCAACTGTTCAGGACAAAAAAGTT
The DNA here is from genome assembly GCF_023897955.1 of Schistocerca gregaria. Taxonomy (NCBI): domain Eukaryota; kingdom Metazoa; phylum Arthropoda; class Insecta; order Orthoptera; family Acrididae; genus Schistocerca; species Schistocerca gregaria. Next base: position 20,620,412 of record NC_064931.1, read on the forward strand.
TACTGTTTTGTTGTAATGTAATGTAGAATTAAATATTATGGTCCTTAATTGCAATAACAGGACTAACCTAATTTTGTCAGTTACAGCACCATCCACCACCAATGGAAAACAAATTGTTTCAGGCAAACCCCTTGTATATTTTGACATAGAATAGAATCTGAATCTTTAGTAAGAATGAGGGGGGAGGGTGGTGGTGTCACCATTTGAAAATAAAACGTTAACCCCTCCCCAATGGGAGTGGTGACAGGGGGTGGAGGGGGTGAGGAGGTGGAAGGGGGAAGGGGTTTGGCGGATGTCCCCTTCCAAAACATTAACTTTTCACCAGGAACTTTTTTTATATAAGATGTGTGTTTTTGGAGATACTATTTATTCCTAGTTAAAATAAACATCCTGTATAGCATCACTGACAGACACACACAAAACAAAATGGACATAGAACCTAGCTTCTGGAGTTAATATTTTCTGAATTGGAGAGGACAGAAGGATGAGCTAGGGAAGCTTATGAAGACACCAGGATGGGAGACACCCACTTGTGGTGAGGATGAGGGCACTTGAGGACAAAGAGGAAAGTGTCAGAGATGGTACATTGATAAGTACTGTGTCAGAGACAAGGACATATAAGGACTATAAAGATGAATAGTGCAATTAATAATTAGGATAGAAGAAATGTGTGTGCCTATATACAGGGTGTTACAAAAAGGTATGGCCAAACTTTCAGGAAACATTCCTCACACACAAAGAAAGAAAATATGTTATGTGGACATGTGTCCGGAAATGCTTACTTTCCATGTTAGAGCTCATTTTATTACTTCTCTTCAAACCAAAATAATCATGGAATGGAAACACACAGCAACGGAACATACCAGCGTGTCTTCAAACACTTTGTTACAGGAAATGTTCAAAATGTCCTCCGTTAGCGAGGATACATGCATCCACCCTCCGTCGGATGGAATCACTGATGCAGGCCTGGAGAATGGCTGATTGTATCACAGCTGTCCACAATACGAGCACGAAGAGTCTCTACATTTGGTACCAGGGTTGCGTAGACAAGAGCTTTCAAATACCCCCATAAATGAAAGTCAAGAGGGTTGAGGTCCGGAGAGCGTGGAGGCCATGGAATTGGTCCACCTTTACCAATCCATCGGTCACCGAATCTGTTGTTGAGAAGCGTAAGAACACTTCAACTAAAATGTGCAGGAGCTCCATCGTGCATGAACCACATGTTGTGTCGTACTTGTAAAGGCACATGTTCTAGCAGCACAGGTAGAGTATCCCGTATGAAATCATGATAACGTGCTCCATTGAGCGTTGGTGGAAGGACATGGGGCCCAATCAAGACATCACCAACAATGCCTGCCCAAACGTTCACAGAAAAACTGTGTTGATGACATGACTGCACAATTGCGTGCGGATTCTCGTCTGCCCACACATGTTGATTGTGAAAATTTACAATTTGATCATGCTGAATAAAGCCTCATCCGTAAAGAGAACATTTGCAGTGAAATGAAGATTGACACATTGTTGGATGAACCATTCAAAGAAGTGTACCTGTGGAGGCCAATCAGCTGCTGATAGTGCCTGCACACGCTGTACATGGTACGGAAACAACTGGTTATCCTGTAGCACTCTCAATACAGTGACGTGGTCAACGATACCTTGTGGAGCAGCAACATCTTTGACACTGACATTAGAGTTATTGTCAATTGCATGAAGAATTGCCTCATCCATTGCAGGTGTCCTCGTTGTTCTAGGTCTTCCCCAGTTGCGAGTCATAGGCTGGAATCTTCCGTGCTCCCTAAGACGCCGATCAATTGCTTCGAACGTCTTCCTGTAGGGACACCTTCGTTCTAGAAATCTGTTTCGATACAAACATACCATGCCACGGCTATTGCCCCATGCTAGTCAATAAAGCAAATGGGCATCTGTCAACTCCGCATTTGTAAACATTGTACTGACTGCAAAACCACGTTCATGATGAACACTAACCTGTTGATGCTATGTACTGATGTGCTTGATGCTAGTACTGTACAGCAATGAGTTGCATGTCAAAACAAGCACTGAAGTCAACATTACCTCCCTTCAAATGGGCCAACTAGTGGTGAATCGACAAGTACAGTACATACTGACGAAACTAAAATGAGCTCTAACATGGAAATTAAGCATTTCCGGAAACATGTCCACATAACACCTTTTCTTTATTTGGGTGTGAGGAATGTTTCCTGAAAGTTTGGCTGTACCTTTTTGTAACACCCTGTATATGAAACTGAGCACAGAGATGATCATCAGTGCAGTGGAACTGGGAGATGAGGCAGCCTGGCTTTCATGGATCATGTGAAAGACATGTCCTACAATTCACCAGTTAGTGGTAAGCATCTGTAAACCTAGTTGGTGCAGCTGCTACAGTTACTTCTTGATCTCGACAATTGAGTCATAAGCATGCACTCTTGGACAGAAGATCACCACAAAACTAATATCAACTTGAATAAGAATGATGGATCAACAGTAAATAATTCCACTGCCCCAGGCTCCAATCTACAGAGTGAATTTTCCTGATCATGGGATACTGGGGTACCAGGAACATCACCATGTACAGAAGAGAGAGAGCTTCTCAAAATCTCTATGACTGAAACAGAGGAACTACAGCTGATCATTCTCTCTGAGGTAGGTAACCTCAAACAAATCGCAAACACAATGGAAAAATTCCACATAAAAATTCTTTCAATTTAAGAAATACAACTTACTGACAAAAATTATTTTGATTCTCATAACTAGAAAGGAAAATGAGCAGTGATATTGAACAAGGGACCAAAACAATTTAGCACAGCTTTTGCTGTGCACAAATCCATCATAGATTTGGTAATAATGTTCAACTCAACATCAGAAAGAATCTCCACTATTTCTGTAATATCTGGAAACAAGCCATACACACTGATAAATGCACATGTTCCCACAAATGACTACAACATAAAATATCCACAGGCACTTCTAGGAAGTACTGGAGGAAATCACAAATAAAATCCCTAAACATATTGTGAAAATTTTATTAAGAGATTTCAATGGACAGCATGGCAAAGAGAAAAAATTCAGAAAAAAACAAGAGTTCAAACAGCTGACAAGAGAACAAACCAAAACGGTGATAGACTAGTAAACTTCTGCAAAAATTTTCATCTTAAAATCATTTCATGCAATTGCTTAAACCAGCAAATAAACTTAAATACTCCAATTTAGGCAAGTTTCAAATAGACCAGATTGCTATATCCAATAAGAATACCAAAGAAATACTCAATGTATGAACAAGAAAGTGTTTGAGTGAGTCCATAATCTCCCACAAATAAAGATTAGATTTCAATCTATCAGAAAAAGTATAAATAAACAAAACATTCAGAATTAATCTAGAATACTTGCAATTCAATAACAAATAAATTCTTCAGAAAAGTAGGGAATCAATCACCATGAAGTGGAACAAACTTGCAGACATACTGAAATCACTAGAGCAAACACAGCTGGTGGAACACTACATTTCATCAGGCAATAGAAGAGAGAATGCATGCAGAGAAAACCTCCAGTAGCAACAAAACGTCAGATAAATGGCAGGAATTTTGAAAGACCCAGAAAAGTTTGACCTACATGATATAAAGAGAAAATGAAGGTGTGGCATGAACTGGGTTACAGAATTTGGACAAGACATTATCAAAACCACTGAAAGACACTTTTACAAAACTTCTATAGAAAAATTAATAGAGTATGAGCCACTGATTCTGTGCTTCTGTTGGCTCAATGGATCACTGGAAACCAACAGGAAAAATAATTGTCAAATTTTAGCCAAATACTTTCACTCACTTCTCAACTGCCAGCCTCCAGTAAATTTTGAAAAAAAATCCAATCCAATCCCAATTCAAAACTACAGTACCATCTCTTGAGGATCTGAAGGAAATAATAAAATCTTTGAACAATAGTAAGTCTCTCAGAGAAGATGATATCATGGCAGAAATATGGAAAATATATGGCAGTAATTTCATACAAGCAACTAGTGGAATTATGTCAAACATCTAGAAAACTAAACAAATATCTGCAGAGTGGAAATGTGCATTAATTGGTCCTCTCAAAAAGCAGAAATTAAAACCAATTTGAATAATTACAGTGGAATTTTACTTCTCCTTTTTGTGTGCAAAAGTCTATCAAAAGCACTGTTAAGACAACTGGAAGAATATCCTTTAATAGGACAGTATCAGGCAATATTTTACAAAGGGTGATCTTTTATATAACAGATGTGGGACTTAATGACAATGAGAGATCTACGAACAGACTGAGACAATAATGAACATATTAGGAGAAAGAAGGATGAAAATTTATGGACATATCCCTAGGATGAAGGATGAGTAAGAAAAGGGTTACAATGCAAATCTTTGAAATAGAAAACACTAGCAAAACGAAAATAAAGTCAATCATTGAAATAGAAGACGGTATCAAAGAAATGGGGACCACGTCAGATAACATAAAGAATAGAGAACAGTCCAGGAACCTCACATAAAAATATGTACTCAAACAAAACACACAGCAATGAGAACAGGAAATCACTGGGTCATAAGAACCTGAGAGAGAACACGGCGAATCTATGAAGAGAATTTGGGAACAATGAAGGAAAAAGGAAAAGTCATCACTACTTATTTAGTTATAGTAATGCCTATAAAAGGCAATAAATTTGAGTCTCAGTCCAGCACACAATTTTAATTTACCACTAAGTTTGAATAAGTGAACACATGAATTGCAGGGTGAAAGATTCAGTGTCAACAATTGTTGTTTGTAATTTAGTATATCAATCATGTTTAAGTTGGTACAAAATGTAACTAGAATAGGAGTTCATGAGAGTGTGGTGTTTGTCTAGAATCTGAATTCCTGATACAGTTATTAACTGTGAGGCATGACTCTGGTAAAAGATGTAACATGTATATTAGTGTTTGATGTAGATTGTGTGGTGTGATATTATTGTATAAACTTAATTATTTATAATATTCTATAGGATGTTTCTATTGGGATGACATGATGAGGCTATTATTATACCACAAGTTTCTGGATTATAATACACTGCCTGACAAAAAGGTGGTCCTCTCAGTCCAGTGGTGGCCAACTTCTTCATGGAACAATTCAAAGCACAGGCACTGGACTCGGCGACTTGCAAACCTAAGGTGTGGTACAGGTACGTTGATGATGCTTTCGTGGTGTGGAGCCATGGTGAAGAACAGCTCGGTGACTTCCTAAGACACTTCAACAGCCCCCATGCCAACATAACATTTACTATGGAAGTAGAAAAGGACAAGAAACTGCCATTTCTAGATGTGCTGGTCACAAGGGAAGGCGAAAACCTGGGACACAGCGTGTATCAAAAACCGACACACACGGACCGATACTTGCACAAACTGTCAAACCACCACCCGAGCCAGAAAAGAGGCATGATCAGTACACTAGTAATGAGAACAGGACGAATATGTGATCCGCAACACCTCAAACAAGAAATGCAACACTTGGAAACTCTGGTATGGCCTTTCTGCCATACATTCTCAGAGTGACGGACAGAATCAGCTGTATATTGTGCAACCATGACGTAAAGAGGATTTTCAAACTGACAAGGAAGATCAAAGAGTGTCTTAGATTGGTGAAGGAGAAGAGAGACCCACTTGCAATGTCCGGAATATACCGTATACCATGCCCATGCGGAAAAGTTTATGTCGGAATGACTGGATGATCAATTAACACCAGGATCAAAGAACATAAGCGACATTGCAGGTTGGGGCAGGTGGAGAAATCGTCCGTGGCAGAGCATGCACTGAATGAGACTGACCACATAGTAAAATTCGCCGACACGGAAGTTCTGGCTGTTGAGAAGCACTATCACACGCACTTGTTCAGAGAAGCTGTAGACATACAAAAACACGCAAACAGTTTCAACAAGAAAGAGGAAAGCCTTAAGGTAAACGGATCCTGGTTTCCCATACTGCAGCGAACGAAAGTTGCAGGTAGCAAGAGGAGAACTGCACCAGAAATGACCACAGAGAAGCCCTCGGACATTGGCACGCCAGGTACATATAGTCTGCAGCCACGAGCTTGGCTCCAGTTCACCACCGGCAATGGAGGGTGAAGCTTTGACAATGCCAGCCACTCGTGCTGGCAAAACGTCAGAAAAATCATTAGATGAACGTCCGCCAGAGAAACCGATACAGAAGCCAATAGGCAGTTTGTCAAAGTGTAACATACCCATTTAACAAATTTAAGAATCTTAATAGTAATTCACTAGCTGCACCCTGTGGTGTTACCCACAGTTAAACAAAATGCCTTGGTATGTGTTTATTCAAATCTTCTATTATTTCATCTCCCCTTTCCGCCTCTCCCCATCTGTCTCCTCCCCTCTCTGTTAATCTTTTTCTCCCCCCTATCTCTGCCCATCTCCTCCGACCTCTTCTCTCTATCCAACATGTCCCCCCCCCCCCCCCCCCCCCCCTTTCCCTCTTCTCATTTCCTCCATCACCCCCCCCCCCCCCCACCTATCTGTGACCATCTGCTCCTTCTCTCTCTCTCTCTATCTCTCTCTCTATCTCTCTCTCTATCTCTCTCTCTATCTCTCTCTCTATCTCTCTCTCTATCTCTCTCTCTATCTCTCTCTCTATCTCTCTCTCTATCTCTCTCTCTCTATCTCTCTCTCTCTATCTCTCTCTCTCTATCTCTCTCTCTCTATCTCTCTCTCTCTATCTCTCTCTCTCTATCTCTCTCTCTCTCTCTCTCTCTCTCTCTCTCTCTCTCTCTCTCTCTATCTCTCTCTCTCTATCTCTCTCTCTCTATCTCTCTCTCTCTCTCTCTCTCTCTCTCTCTATCTCTCTCTCTCTCTCTCTCTCTCTCTCTCTCTCTCTCTCTGGTACTATATCACAGACACACTCCTTTTGACTGTTCAGAGGCGTCACTAAACTGGCCCAAAGATATAAACAACCATGCATGAGCAGCAGCGCCTATTAGACAGAGGGTGTCCGACAACCGATCAGTTCCAGTCACTCCACCAGGAAGGAGGTACACAGCATGTGTTATCGGTAGTTCAGCCATGTCCAGACGGTCAGTACCATGGTTCAATCATGTCTGCATTGTTACTTTGTGCCAGGAAGGGCTCTCAACTGAGGAAGTGTCCTGGTGTCTCACAGTGAACCAAAGCGATGTTGTTTGAACATGGAGGAGATACAGAGAGACAGGAACCATTCATGACAGGCCCTGCTCAGCCACCCAAGGGCTACTACTGAAATGGATCACTGCTACCTACGGATTCTACATCTACATCTACATTTATACTCCGCAAACCACTCAACGGTGTGTGCGGAAGGTACTTTATGTTCCACTGTCATTGCCTCCTTTTCTGTTCCAGTTGCGTATGGTTCGCGGGAAGAATGACTACCAGAAAGCCTCCATGGGCACTTGAATCTCTCTAACTTCAACACTAGATCGCGTGTTGAGGTATAAGTAGGGGGAAGCAATATATTCGATACTTCACCCAGAAACACACCCCTCTCAAAACATGGTCAGCAAGCTACACTGTGATGCAGAGTGACTCTCTTGCAGAATCTGCCAGTTGAGTTTGCTAAACATCTTCGTAATGCTGTCACCCTTACCAAATAGCCCCGTGATGAAACTCGCTGCGCTTCTTTGGTTCTTCTCTAGCTCCTCTGTCAATCCGACCTGCTACGGATACCACACTGATGAGCAATACTCAAGTATAGGTTGAACGAGTGATTTGTAAGCCACCTCCTTTGTTGATGGACTACATTTTCTAAGGATCTCAATCTGGCACCCACCTTACCAACAATTAATTCTATATGATCATTCCACTTCAAATCATTCTGTATGCATATTCACAGATATTTTACAGAAGTAACGGCTATCAAAGTAACTGCTACCAGTGTTTGTTCCACTATCATATAATCATACAATAAAGGATCCTTCTTTCTATGTATTCACAATACATTACATTTGTCTATGTTAAGGGTCAGTTGCCACACCCTGCACCAAGTGACTATCTGCTGCAGATCTTCCTGCATTTTGCTGCAATTTTCTAATGTTGCAACTTCTCTGTATACTACAGCATCATCCATGAAAAGCTGCATGGAACTTCCAACACTATCTACTAGGTCATTTATATGTATTGTGAAAAGCAATGGTCCCCATAACACTCCCCTGTGGCATGCCAGAGGTTACGTTAACGTCTGTAGGTGTCTCTCCATTGAGAGCAACATGCTGTGTTTTGTTTGCTAAAAACTCTTCAATCCAGCTACACAGCTGGTCTGATATTCTGTAGGCTCTTACTTTGTTTATCAGTGGACATACAGAACTGTATCCAATGCCTTCTGGAAGTCAAGGAAAATGGCATCTACCTGGGAGCCTGTATCTAATATTTTCTGGGTCTCATGAACAAATAATGCAAGTTGGGTCTCACACAATCGCTGTTTCCAGAATCCATGTTGATTCCTACAGAGTAGATTCTGGGTTTCCAGAAATGACACGATATGCGAGCAAAAATCATGTTCTAAAATTCTACAACAGATCGATGTCAGAAATATAGGCCTATAGTTTTTCGCATCTGCTCGACAGCCCTTCTTGAAAACTGGAATTACGTGTGCTCTTTTCCAATCATTTGGAACCTTCCATTCCTCTAGAGACTTGCGGTACATGGCTGTTAGAATGGGGGCAAGTTTTTTCATGTACTCTGTGTAGAATTGAATTGGTGTCCTGTCAGGTCCAGTGGACTTTCCTCTGTTGTGTGATTTCAGTTGCTTTTTTATTCCTTGGACACTTATTTCGATGTTAGCCATTTTTTCGTTCATGCGAGGATTTAGAGAAGGAAGTGCAGTGCGGTCTTCCTCTGTGAAACAGATTTGGAAAAAAGTGTTTAGTATTTCAGCTTTACACGTGTCATCCTCTGTTTCAATGCCAGTATCATCCCAGAGTGTCTGGATATGCTGTTTTGATCCACTTACTGGTTTAATGTAAGACCAGAACTTCCTAGGATTTTCTGTCAAGTCAGTACATAGAATTTATTTTTGAATTCACTGAATGCTTCACGCATAGCCCTCCTTATGCTAACTTTGACATCGTTCAGTTTCTGTTTGTCTGAGAGGTTTTGGCTGTGTTAAAATTTGCAGTGAAGTTCTCTTTGCTTTAGTAGTAGTTTCCTAGCTTTGTTGTTGAACCATGGTAGGTTTTTCCCATCACTCACAGTTTTATTCGGCACATACCTGTCTAAAACGCATTTTACATTTGTCTTGAACTTTTTGCATGAACTCTCAACATTGTGTGTCGGAACAGAAATTTTCGTTTTCATCTGTTAGGGAGTCTGAAATCTGCCTTCTGTAACTCTTGCTAAACAGATAAACCTTCCTCAGTTTTTTTTATATTCCTATTTACTTCCATATTCAGGGATGCTAAATCGGCTTTATGATCACTGATTCCCTGTACTGCGCTTACAGAGTCGAAAAGTTTGGGTCTGCTTGTTATCAGTAAGTCCAACATGTTATCTCCATGAGTTGGTTCTCTGTTTAATTGCTCGAGGTAACTATCAGATAGTGCACTCAATATAATGTCACTGGACGCTCTGTCCCTACCACCCATCCTAAACATCTGAATGTTCCAGTCTATATCTGGAAAATTGAAATCTCCACCTAAGACTATAACATGCTGAGGAAATTTACGTGAAATGTATTCCAGATTTTCTCTCAGTTGTTCTGCCACTAATGCTGCTGAGTTGGGAGGTCAGTAAAAGGAACCAATTATTAACCTAGCTCAGTTGTTGAGTATAACCTCCACCCATAATAATTCACAGGAACTATCCACTTCTATTTCACTACAGGATAAACCACTACTAACAGCGACAAACACACCACCACTGGTTGCATGCAATCTATCCTTTATAAACACCGTCTGTAAAAATTTCGGCATAATTTATCTCTGGCTTCAGCCCGCTTTCCTTACCTATAACAATTTCACCTTTGGTGCTTTCTATCAGCACTTGAATTTCCAGTACTTTACCAATGCAGCTTTGACAGTTTACAATTACAATACCAATTGCTGCTTGGTCCTTGCATGTCCTGAGTTTTCCCTGCACCCTTTGAGGCTGTTGCCCTCTCTGTACTTGCACAAGGCCATCTAACCTAAAGAACCGCCCAGTCCATGCCACACAACCCCTGCTACCAATGTAACCGCCTGCTATGTATAGTGTACTCCTGGCCTATCCAGTGGAACCTGAAACCCCACCACCCTATGGCGCAAGTCGAGGAATCTGCAGCCCACACAGTTGCAGAAATGTTTCAGCCTCTCATTCAGACCCTCCACTCAGCTCTGTACCAAAGGTCCGCAGTCAGTCCTGTTGATGATGCTGCAGATGGTGAGCTCTGCCTTCATCCTGCTAGTGAGACTGGCAGTCTTCACCAAATCAGATAGCTGCCGAAAGCCAGAGAGCATTACCTCCAATCCATAGCGACACACATCATTGATGCTGGCATGAGCGATCAGTAAGCCCAACCTCTGCAACTGCCCGGATCTTGCAGATTGAGGGGCAACCTCTGGAACAGGGCAAGCAGCCATGTCCGGCCGAAGATTAGTCTCAGCCGGAGACAGAGCCTGAAACCGGTTTGTCAGACAAACTGGAGAGGTCTTCTGTCCAGCCCTCCGGAATGTCTTTCACCCCCTGCCACACCTCGAGACAACCTCCCACTTTACCATGGGTGAGGGGTCAGCCTCAATATGGGCAGTATCCTGGGCAGCCACAGCCATTGTCTGATTGGGGGATGTATGGGACGAGTTGGCTGTCCCCGACAAACCCCTGTCTTGACCCCCACAGTGATGCTCATTGGTAACAGCCTCAAGCTGTGTGATTGAAGCCAACACTGCCTGTAGCTGGGAGTGAAGGGATGCCAACACATTCCACATCCAAACACACCAGTCGCAGTCCCTATCCATTCTAAATACTGATGTGCAAAGAAAGTCTGGACTAATCTACACAGAGCACAAACAATTTGTCACAAAATTTAAACAGTTATTAAAATACAAGACTGTCTAGTAAATGCAGTAATGCTGCTACTTGCACACTGATGACACGCTGCTCAGTGGCAGAAGGCTAACTGTACTGTCAGTAACGTAAAAAGAAATAAACAAATGACAGACGACTACTTGGAGGAACCCTGACAGCAACACCACCACGATGAATAATGCTTTCATGCAGCCACAGGACATCATGTTATGACTCAAACTGTGCCCAATAGGCTGCATGATGCACAACTTCACTCACGACGTCCATTGTGAGGTCCATATTTGCAGCCCTGACACCATGCAGCACTGTAGAGATGGGCCCAACAACATGCCGAATGGACTGGTCAGGATTGGCATCATGTTATTTTCACTGATGAGTGTTACATATGTGTTAAACCAGACAATCATCGGAGACGTGTTTGGAGGCAAACCGCTCCGGCTGACTGTCTTAGACACATTATTCAGCAAGTGCAGCAAGGCTAACCGATAGTACAAACATATCAGCAGCATATTGGCAAGGTATTCGTCTTCTTGGATGACAATTCATTCCCCCATCATGCACGTCTTGTGAATGACTTCCTTCAGGATAATGACATAACTTGACTAGAGTGGCCAACATGTTCTCCACACATTAACTCTTTCGAACATGCCTGGGATAGATAAAAGGGCTGTTTATGGACAATGTGACCCACGAACCACTCTGTGGGATCTACGCTGAATCACAGTTGAGGAGTGGGACAATGTGGACCAACAGTGACTTGATGAGTGGGTGTACAGTATGCCATGACGAATACAGGCAAGCACCAATGCAAGAGGACATACTACAGGGTATTAGAGGTACTGGTGTGTACAGCAATCTGGACCACTGGCTCTGAAGGTCTGGCTGTATGGTGGTACAACATGCAATGTGTGGTTTTCATGAGCAATAAGAAGGACAGAAATGATGTTTATGTTGATCTCTATTCCAGTTTTCTGTACAGGTTTCGGAACTCTTGGAACCGAGGTGATGCAAATGTTTTTTGATGTGTGGATGTACCAAATTTGGTTGAAACCATTTCAGGGTTTTGGGATGAGCTTTGTACCCTTGTCTTTGCCTGCATACACATGTCAAACACATTTCACATGTATTTAAAATATTTCACATATATTTGTGCACATATTTCACTTTTATCTCTAGCTAATTTCACCCTGCAGTTTCACTTTCATGCTGCTCAGTGTTTATAAGATTTTATCTCCTGAACTATGCTCCTTACAAGGATGTAATATTGAAGCTCAATGATGTAATTTTGCAGATACATTTAGTGGTATATGTGAATACTGACTGCAAAATATGTTGTGTGTGCAGTTAGTAGTGAAGAAGTAATAAAGTAAACCATCGTGCTCCATGCAGCAATTCTACTGAGTGAACAGCAAAAATGTAGTAAGTGATAAACTTTTTTCTTCTCACCACTTTGCTGCTGTTGCCAGTGAGAATATGATTTGGAAATATCTCATACTGTATGTAATGTTTGTTACAGGTTACTAAATGCTCTCATTCTCAAATGAACAAACAAAGTACAGGTATTTGCGTCATGAGTTACACTTATTTTTCACCCCAACACCCACCCCTCTGATTGGTAGGTATATACAGTGAAGCCTCTATGTTAATTCAGGGTATAAGCTATCTCAATTCCAAATTTCATCCAAACCAATAAAGCTGTCCAGCTGTTTCAGTGTGGAGGAGTAAGAAACATAGTAACACACACACACACACACACACACACACACACACACACACACACACACACACACAAAACTCATTCTTGTAATATATATAATATGAGACTTTATGAGTATGAAAATGAATTGAAATGAAGTCCCATGTTTCTTGACAGAGTGTAGGGGAACAATGCGGGAGACATTCACCACTGTGTTAGACATGGTCCTAATGGAGGTGGTTTGCATTGCCTTCTTCTGACTTTAATGATGATGAAGATGACACAACAACACCCAGTCATCTGGGGGCAGATGAAAATCGAAGGCAGGAAACCGTGCTCGGAAAGTGAGAATGCCATGGCGAGATGACAAGCTGTGCACTTTATGAGTACAGATTATGTAAAAAATTTTAAGCATTCCCTATGCCTGTTTTATGTACAAAAATATGCTTTGAGAAATTCACATGCCACAGTGCTATAGCCCATCACTGAAGGTGTCACCAATATACCAATGAGGTGAATGAAAGTTGTTGACACATGAGAGACTTCCTTATTTGCTTGTAGGACCAAGGCAGATCTTGCGACAATGTTACAAAGGGTAGTCATAATGTGTTTTATCATTACCAGAAGAAATATAAAGTTATGCAGTTAATATTCTGTTTGTGTGCAGGTGCATGTCTGCAGTTCTGGCACACACTGAAATGATGCAGCCCAACTCCACTTTATCAAATGGCTGTACTATTTTGTTTTGCTCCAATGGTAACATGCTACAGTATTGAGGCAGGAGAATTTCAATGTGTACCAGGACTGCAACATCTACCTGCAAACAAACAAAACAATAATTATATAACTTTACCTTTTAGATGTGATAACTGAAACTTTATGACTACCCCTCATAAAATTACATCATAATACATGTCGTGGTCCACACAGCTAGGGGGATACATTGGGTGTTAATCTATTGAGCCCCAACATTCATATACTTCATTTGTGTGTAGCTGACAGCTGACAATAAATTCTTTCTTTTCAAGAGAAAGAGCTTCACAAATTGAGAACTTCAGTAACACATTGGTCTATCTCTGGAATTTTTGTAAGCATTTATTCTGCTTGGCAATGATTGACATTTATTCTGCTTGGCAATGATTGACAGAGTTGTTGGATCTCTTCCTAGGTGATACAATGCCAAATTCTGTCCAACTGGCATGTTAGATCATCAAATGCAGAAGGGCATTATCTTGCTGGAATGTAAGCTCAGAATGGGTTGAAGTGAAGGGCAACAAAATGGGGCATAGAATATCACTGGCATACTGCTGTGCTGTAAGGGTTCCACAGATGACAACCAAAGGGCACAATGAAATGGCACCCCAGATAATGACTTCTGGTTGTTGGGTCGTATGGCAGGAAAAAGTCAGGTTGGTACTGCATTGCTGTCTATCGTAGCTCCAGACACAATTTTGCAGGTCACTGGGGCTCAGTTCAAAGTGGGAATCATCATTGAGGACAGTTCTACCCTAGTCAATGAGATTCCAGGCAAAATGTACCTGACACCACTGCATATAGGCTTGTTGGTCTATAGAGGTCAATGACAGTCAGCCTCTGTTTTGTGAGCCACCTATTAATGGTCCTTGTGGTCACTGAAGCACCACTTGCATATTGAATCAATGAGAACAAAGGCTCTGGGGTTCCAAATGCCTCTCTGATAGTTGCTTGGTCCCCACATTCTGTCATCACTCATGGTTGACTGTTTCCTTCTTGACACTGTGTTTGGCCATTATTCACCCATTCCTGCTAATGTCATCGAATAGTGGCGCAGCTCCTATTCAAATGTTGAGTGATTCACCAATTACTCGATTGGCTTCTTTGAGTCCAATGCACATCCTCTTTCAAATTCTGACATCTGTATACATTTTTCACACGTCTGTCTGCAAGGTATAGTTACAGTCCAACTGAACTGAGTACACAGAATGAAATTTGCAAAGACTTTATGCCCTGGTTTCAGTGTACCTTCTATTTACCATCCTTGCTGACTGCAGGGTGAAATTTGGCTGCAGTGTCATACATTTATCTACTAGCCGCCAAAGTTTAAAATTTTGTATTTTTCTGTATGAATATCAGTTTGTGATCAATTTGCATAACTCATTCAAGCTACATTTTTTTTTGTCTTACAGTGTTGTTCCAAATCCATATCAAGTTAATATACTCACTACATGCTCCCCATGGAATAGTCTAGCTTCAGAGCAATTAAAAAACTTTTTTAGATTGTTAGAAATCATCACTAACAAAATAAACAGTCAAGTATATCTACTCAGATGATCAGTAACTGTTATATACACTCCTGGAAATGGAAAAAAGAACACATTGACACCGGTGTGTCAGACCCACCATACTTGCTCCGGACATTGCGAGAGGGCTGTACAAGCAATGATCACACTCACGGCACAGCGGACACACCAGGAACCGCGGTGTTGGCCGTCGAATGGCGCTAGCTGCGCAGCATTTGTGCACCGCCGCCGTCAGTGTCAGCCAGTTTGCCGTGGCATACGGAGCTCCATCGCAGTCTTTAACA
This sequence comes from Schistocerca gregaria, assembly GCF_023897955.1. Taxonomy (NCBI): domain Eukaryota; kingdom Metazoa; phylum Arthropoda; class Insecta; order Orthoptera; family Acrididae; genus Schistocerca; species Schistocerca gregaria. The sequence goes on from NC_064931.1 coordinate 20,635,727, forward strand.
CTGGTAGCATGCCGCGACAGCGTGGACGTGAATCGTATGTGCAGTTGATGGACTTTGAGCGAGGGCATATAGTGGGCATGCGGGAGGCCGGGTGGACGTACCGCCGAATTGCTCAACACGTGGGGCGTGAGGTCTCCACAGTACATCGATGTTGTCGCCAGTGGTCGGCGGAAGGTGCACGTGCCCGTCGACCTGGGACCGGACCGCAACGACGCACGGATGCATGCCAAGACCGTAGGATCCTATGCAGTGCCGTAGGGGACCGCACCGCCACTTCCCAGCAAATTAGGGACACTGTAGCTCCTGGGGTATCGGCGAGGACCATTCGCAACCATCTCCATGAAGCTGGGCTACGGTCCCGCACACCGTTAGGCCGTCTTCCGCTCACGCCCCAACATCATGGAGCCCGCCTCCAGTGGTGTCGCAACAGGCGTGAATGGAGGGAATGGAGGGACGAATGGAGACATGTCGTCTTCAGCGATGAGAGTCGCTTCTGCCTTGGTGCCAATGATGGTCGTATGCGTGTTTGGCACTGTGCAGGTGAGTGCCACAATCAGGACTGCATACGACCGAGGCACACAGGGCCAACACCCGGCATCATGGTGTGGGGAGTGATCTCCTACACTGGCCGTACACCTCTGGTGATCGTCGAGGCGACACTGAATAGTGCACGGTACATCCAAACCGTCATCGAACCCATCGTTCTACCATTCCTAGACCGGCAAGGGAACTTGCTGTTCCAACAGGACAATGCACGTCCGCATGTATCACGTGCCACCCAACGTGCTCTAGAAGGTGTAAGTCAACTACCCTGGCCAGCAAGATCTCCGGATATGTCCCACATTTAGCATGTTTGGGACTGGATGAAGCATCGTCTCACGCGGTCTGCACGTCCAGCACGAATGCTGGTCCAACTGAGGCGCCAGGTGGAAATGGCATGGCAAGCCGTTCCACAGGACTACATCCAGCATCTCTACGATCGTCTCCATGGGAGAATAGCAGCCTGCATTGCTGCGAAAGGTGGATATACACTGTACTAGTGCCGACATTGTGCATGCTCTGTTGCCTGTGTCTATGTGCCTGTGGTTCTGTCAGTGTGATCATGTGATGTATCTGACCCCAGGAATGTGTCAATAAAGTTTCCCCTTCCTGGGACAATGAATTCACGGTGTTCTTATTTCAGTTTCCAGGAGTGTATTTAATTATATACAGTGTCATTGAGGTAAGGCTATTTCCCAGAGAAACCTATGAACATGATATCTGTACAACGATGTATGCACTTGTGTTGGTTAAAATATTTATTATTTAAGCTATCCTTTTATGAGTATTTGTTAATCACTAACTTTCTGTCAAATTCACGTTTACTTTACATTGATACAGTTTAAACCTTTCAGTGAATCTGCCATATATATATTATTAATACTTTCATTTGGAATAAATAAACTGTTAAACATGTAGGTTATCACCATTACTTAATTTCTTATTGTTATTCTTAAATTGTAATTAGAAAAGACAAAAATATCCTTTTTAAAGAGGTCTATGGATGAGTAAAACCACCACCACCGCCACTACTGGAACTTTGGTGGCAATGTGAAAAATAATGGCAAGGAGGCAAAAAATACATTTCACATCCAAGTAATTGTTACACACTGCATAAGACAGAAAAATCATGAAAATATCATGAAAGATGTATTTTACTGAATGGAGAAGTTAATGTTCTAAGAATAATCAAACTATTTTTAATAAAATGGAAAACAGACTTTTACATGTTAATGAGTAGATGAGAAACGTGACATTGCCCATTCTTTTTAATTTATGACCATGTCCAAAAAGTAACTGACACTAAGGTCCCTGCTTGCAGCATGTAACGTCTGGCCTTGTGCTTTGTTTATGGTCATGGCATAACATAAGCTCGCATGGAATTGTATACATTAAAACAAAATGGCAAAGTGTTAGAAATAAATATATTTGGGGTATAACAACTAGCTCGCCTGCACTATTCCCCTTCAAACTTTCCACTTCTGTGATGTTACATTGGAGGGAAGTAATGTTAAAACTGTGAAGGAGAAAGATAATGCATGATGGCCTTGATCAGAGTTACATCATGCCTCGATTTTGGAAGGAGTTTCCAAAGAGCGAGTTAAAGCTTGATGTTCTTGAGTCAAGCAAGTCTTGCCTCAAAATTTTCATTGGATTCTTAGTCTTTTAACAATTCTGGTATATTCAGAAGGACTTACATAATCGTTTTTATTTATAAACAAAATAAAATCAAAATGTAATGCATAGGCACCCAAATCTCAAAGCATCTTTCCTAGCAAAGAATACAAGTTAATTCATCTTTCCATCTAGCTATGAATATAAATAAAACCTATCAAAAAGAAACAAAGTTTTAATACACACAGTGAAATCACTAAATCTGTATATGCTAGGCTGGTAAATTCAATCTTAGTTTGTATTCGTAGAGATAAGATTGTGGCACTTAATTCTGTCAGTGCCATAAACACCCAAAAATTCATCTGTCTTGAGTTACAGAAACTAACAGCACTATTTATTGGCTCCTGTAGTAACCTGCTGATTACTGCACCTACTGCCAGTGGATGGAAGTTGGGCCACTTGGGCATGCCAACATTCAAATGGTTCAGAGCACTATGGGACTCAACTGCTGTGGTCATCAGTCCCCTAGAACGTAAAACTACTTAAACCTAACTAACCTAAGGACATCACACACATCCATGCCCAAGGCAGGATTCGAACCTGTGACCGTAGCAGTCGCACGGTTCCGGACTGCGTGCCTAGAACCGCGAGACCACCGCAGCCAGCCTGCCAACATTCAAATGGCATGCCCGCAGCTACCAGAGATGGCCACCACAGGCACCCCAGCCATGTGTGCACAGCACAACAGTGACACCTGATGGGGGTAACATTTTTATTAGGATATGCATGGGCCTCCAGACCCTCAGTTGTTAATGTTTCCAAGATGTGTAACCATCTGCATTGCATTGTTGTTCTTACCCATGATTCAATAAATTCCATTTCTTTTATAGCCAAGTGTTTCTCATATTTTTCTAGTTAGAACACATGACGCAATGAGTGAGAGCACACGCAGCTACATTGGAATGGTTGCTGTCTACATTGACTAGGCTCCCTCACCAGTTGTTCACCTGCTGGCTTTCCCTACCCTATGATTAATCCTCAGAAGACTGGCATCCTTATGAGAAGTGGCTTTGCTGACATTTTGTAGTATTCCAGGTGGTTGACACGGAGGCCTCTGAGGTTCTTTTCTTATCATGAATACCCTCTTGTATGTATCACTAACTGTACCATTTAGCTCCTCTGCATGAACCAGCATCAATTTGTTGTGTTAATTTCAAAATTTTGAAGATGGCTTTTGATAATATGTCTAGCTTGCTGTTCTCTTATCAACACAAACGTGTGCATGAGATTGCTCTGCATGTTCAATTCTACAATTGTCACAGCAGTCATATTGTGCTTGGGTGCCTGAGCTTCACAGCCTCAGTTGTAAGTTGCCACAGCTAAGTCTCAGGAGTCTTATGTGCACACTGTGCTCAGGGATGCCATCATTTGTTCAGTCCTAGATACGAAAGTGTTTCAACATGTCATTCTGCTTGAAGACCATACACTGGAAGAGGTTTTGAATGTAGCACAGTTGTCTGAGGTCTCCCACGCCATTGGCCACCAATTAGAGGCTTGTCACCATTGTTGACAGCATGTAGCCCAGCACATGGAGCTAGTACAATGGAGGACAAGTAAGCCAACCAGGCTGACACAGAGAAACACATCACTGACAACAGGAACAGCAAATGACACTTCCTTTGTGTCCCTGATTTCATATGACATGAGTGGGTGACCTGCCCGATGCAGTGGGCTTCTTACCATAAATGAAAAAGAAACACTGTCACATAGCAGTGATATGTCAAGCTCTGCAACCTACGGCCCCCCCCCCCCCCCACCCCACCCCGGGCGTGAGCCATATGGAACAACATGTCACTGCCATTATGGCCTTGCCCCTTCTGTGTGAGTTCGAGGCATTATTCAGCAAAATGGTTCGGTCTGGAGCTTGTGAGAGCACTTTTGCACAGCTTAAGGATGTACTTCATCCTGGGCCATGCCTTGCAACATTTTAACCTGACGTAAGGGGTGGGGGCCATCATGGCACATCACCACTCAAATGGTTCTGAACCACCGATTGCCCTTTTGTCAAAAACACTAAACTCGGCTCCACAACTTTATTCTCAGGTGGAAAAAGAGCTATTGCTATTGTCTATTCCCTCAAAAAATCAAAAATTTTGCATGTTCTTTTATGAAGCAAAATTTCATATAACTACTGACCATAAGGTCTTGGCTTCCCTGTTTAGCCCATGAGCATCCTTACCAGACAAAGCTGCTCATCATTTTCAGCATTGGGCTCTTTACTTGTCCCAGTACAATTATGAGATCCATTTTTGTCTCAAGTCACAATATGTGAATGTCGATGCTGTGTCCCTACTCCTCACGGACCCTGCCTCCTTATTTGACCAGGAGGAACTGCTTTCCTTTCAACTGCATACAGAAATGAGGAACACGGTGGATGGCTTCTCCATCACCAGTTGCTGTGTTGCCTCTGGCGCGGCAATAGATCCAGTGCTCTGGCATGTCATTGGCACGATACGTCACAGGTTGCCTGACCATCTCTTTGGCCAGGCATCGGATCCACTTCGGAGTTATTATGCATTGTGCCACCTCCTCCCGGATGGCAGTATTCTCCTGTCAGTGGTAGGGTGCACTCTCCATGTCATGGTTCCAGCAGCTCAGCAGTAGGACGTCCTCCACTTATTACATCAGGGTCATTGGGAGGGGGGTCTCTTGCACAAAACTCTTGGTGCACCACCATGTGTTTTTGTTTGGCATTGATCAGGAGGTGGAACACCTTGTAGAGGCCTGCCCTGCCAAAAGTGTTTGGGTTAGCAGGTGCACTGTTTTTTTGCCATGACCAGGCTCTATACAGCCTCAGGAAAGAGTCCACATTGAATTTGCTGGTCCTTTTATACAAAATTTGTAGTTATTGGCAACTGATGCTTCTTCTCAGTTTCCTCACATCCTCCGTCGTCCATCTGTGATAGCAGACAGGATTGTCAGATACTGTTGAAGTATTCTTCATAGAAAGCTTGCCTTACAGCCTAATTTGAGACAATGGCCCTCTTGTCAATTACAGCAACATGGATGGTGATGCCTGGTCCTTCCCCCTGCAAGGAGTGTAGCAACCCACCAGTTACTACAACTTCTGCCAGTTGACCTAAGTTGGGCCACTATTACAAGCACAGTGCATGCTGACATTCAAATGGCAGGCCCACAGCTATCTGAGGCAGCCACCACTGTCTGCCTCCACCTGCTCCACTGTGCACATGTAACACTACAGCAATGACATGTGATGGGAATGGCATATTTATGAGAACATGCACAGGCACGAAAACGTGGGGCTGGGTAAGGATACTGTATCCAGATGATTTTAGGTGAAACATTTTTAGATGATACATTTTCCCCCATGATCCAATTTTGATGAACTAAAGCCTATACATTGCCCCAAACTGTACTCAAGTTACCTGTGGAACCCCGATTAGTATTCATCTAGTAGTTTTGGCTATAAGGATGGTCAAACTTAAAAAAAAAGTAAATAAATGATTTTACAGTTTTATTATCAGTATATATAGATGAATGTTCTTGAAATTATTAATGACAAAATGCTTCTGATTAAAAAAAAACTGTTTGATACATACCCTGTGCATGGGTTCCGGATTGTCATCTATAAGTTCTTCCAAATTTCCAGATATGGCACGTTTCAACTCAGGACCAGCATCGTGCAGTGTCCGAAGACCTGCCTGAAAGCATTAGTGAATTATTTCACACCTTGAAATTATTATAATCAGCTCTAATGGAGCACCAATGAATCAAAGTTTTGTTTTAAGACCTTCGCAAGGAAATCAGAAAATTCTAAGCTATTTTCTTTCCTTTTATGTTTAATAGAATCCCACAATCAAATTCTACATTTACATAAACTGATCTTCTGTACATTTACTTGAAAGTATTCTTCCTCTTCATTATACTGATACATTATCTCCTGATTTTTGAAAGCATTTCAATAAAGGGTTTCACAGTCTAGCTATTATATGGTGGTACTGTCCAAAGAAAATGAACAATTAACTGTACAGGCCAGTCACTGTTTCATCTAGCAAAGCAGGAACTCTAAGTATAAATTCTACCACAGAGAAAAATAAAATGTTTACCTGCAAAGTAACTGTGTTATGAGATTCCTTATCACCATCTTTCAGTTCTTGTTCTTTCCTTTTCTTAAAACGTCGAAAATAATCTTGAATGAGGAATGTTGCATAGAATTTTCCCACAGTTACTTCATCTTCCACTGCAAATATGAAATCAATTCTATTAATATTGTTATAAAACATTTTTATTTTATTTTCATGATTAACGTACTAAGCACTTACCTCCTGGTGGTGGCACTACTTGATCTAATAGTTTGGGGCTTGTTCTTTTCCAAATTTTCTTTATCACTGCTCTAAGCTCAGCGTTGGCATCATCTATATTTCCTTCTGTTTTTATTCTCAGTGATGTTCGGACAACAGCAAACAATGTAGCATTAAACAGAACAGTGCCATCACTATTTAGTGGCATGTTCATGGAAACCAATCTCTGGAGAGCAATGGCACATAAAAATTAAAAAGTGATGTAGTTATAGCATAATAAATGACAAAGTATTAAAAACTGATTCATACAAAATTAACAAGCTTCTATGTATGTGCATAAATTTACTACCTTGCAGGCTACTCTATGTGGACACAGTTTTCCAAACCCCAAGGGTGGTGATATTTTTCTAAGTAATGTAACAACATCCAAATGCTTGATTCGACCCTTTGCATCAGGATCATATTCACTCCACAAGCGTATAAATTCATCCAGATGATGAGGTCCCAGAATGGACCAGTCTCTTGTCAAATAGTCAAAATTGTCCATAATAACAGCAACAAACAAGTTTATTATCTGGAAACAATTTTACAGCAAATTTTACACAAAAGTTAACAAAGTTTTAATTTTCATACATGCAGTACTAGACTAATACTTACCAGAAATGAACAGAGAACATAAAATGATATAAAATATGGAAATGCCATATCAGATCCACATGTGTTTCCTTTCTCATCTGATTTAATATCACACTTCACATTTGCTGAACATGCTAACATAACTTCTTGCCAAGCTTCACCTACAAAACCAACAGAAAAGATCTGCATGATGACTGAAGATGAATAACTCCTCCATTATTTATTTCAATAGTGTAATCAAACAATTTCATACAATTTAATGTTGTAATTACCTGTTGCAGATCGAAATAAAACTAATACAGCTTGAGGGAAGGTCTGGAAATTGTTATTGCGATGGATTTCCGTGTCTGAGTCAAGTGCTATCTTTCCAAACAACTGAGGATACAAAAGAAATAAATAATTAGCAGCCTAGTTAATCAATATAATAGGGTGGTTTTACAGTATTTTACTTGCTTATTTAATGTCTTCCTCCCTCCCCCCGCCCCCCCGTCAAAGAAGGAAAATATGTTTTCTAACTTTCTAGTGTTAAAATTTTTATTTTTAAACTCCACTAACGAAATTTCAGTCATGTCAAAATTTAAAATATCAAAAAAGTACACATGTCATCACCATCACCACCACCACCATCACCACCACCACCATCACATGGCCCATTGCCATTCGTTGAACATATGTTTTAACATCTTCTTTATAAATAATATCAAATTACTAGAAATATTCACTATTTGATAGCAACTGAAAAAAGAAGCTTTTTAATAGTTCCAATACAGTATATCTTAGTAGTATACCATGTACTCTTCACAGCCTCATTAGCTACACATTGATGTTGTGAGGTCACTCAGCAAATTTCACTATAGTAAAAGGAAGTTATAATATCAAGGAAGAAACTTGATTACTGCAGACATATCTTCATCTAGTTAGGAGTAATGACAGTCTTCAGTTAACTGCTTTCAACTCCCTAAATTATGAAAAGGAAAACCTGAAAATCTTTCTTATGAGGCCTGAAATTCACAGTTGTAGCACAAAGAAAAAGAACAACATAACAGCAAACTGAATTCACCATGGAGTCCTGTGTCACTGCATGGCACAGCTGATACAGCAGCTGTGAGCTCCAATTAGCTGGCAGAATAGCATGTGGTGCTACAAGAGAGCAATGCAATTGATTGTGGTTTTGACAGCTCTGCATAGCAGGCTTTCAAAGTACCATTGTTGGGATACTACATCCCCCTCCCCCAACCCCCACAAAAATGGATACGTATGTTTGGAAGCATCTCGGATGATGTTTCAGAACATGAACCAGTGGTATGGTGGATATCACAGCATTTAGGCCCACCAGCTGGTGCGAGGAACTGGGAATTTCTGGCACTATGCTGGCAATGTACACATTATTGGCTGAGCTCCATCTCCATGTCTGTGTCTGTGTACAAAGACATTGGTGCTTGTTTTTGAGGAAGCAAGCTATTATTGGGAGATTGTGTTTCTGGCAATGATGGGCTTTCTATTTCACAGTATACCACTGGTGGTGTGCAGTTGATGTGTGTGGGCAGAGTTGGTTTGTATGACAGCACTCCAAATCCTTCAGTGTCTCGGTTGATGTGATGTGCCACCCACAGCTGTTAACCACTGTTGTTTGTGTCCACATGTCTTTTGCTCCTAATGTACATGCCCTACTGCTGTTTCTGGTGGGTATCATCTCGAGTGCTTAATCCAGTATTCCTGGTGTATGGGGCCAGCAGAAGGAGGAGTGTCTGTGGTTGCCTACCATGGAGCAGCTCTGCCTGGCTATGATCTCAGATGTATGTGGTCCTGTACATGCTCAAGAACAGTATGAGCAGAGGGAGTTCCCACTGCTTTCAACATTTGCTGCTTAAATGTCTACACCATACACTCTGCTTTGCCATTGGAGGATAAGTGAAATGATGGACTAAGAAGATAGTTTACTCTGCCTGATGTGTAGAATTGGCTGAAAGCTGCTGCTGTGAATTGGGGCCCGCAGTCTAGCACTACAGTTCAGGAAACCCTTTCATTGGCTAGAATGTGAGCCAGCACATTTATTATGGACTTTGTTGTGGTTGTTGCCATGCTTATAATGTATGGATATTTGGAGTAGGTGTCCACAACTACCAGCCCCATGTAGTCCAGTAATGGGCCTACAAAGTTCAAATGCTTTCCGAATGTTGAAGGGGGGATGGGTCAAGAGGAAATGTGAGGCACTAGCTGAACAGCTGCACAGAATGGTTTCCATGTTCATGTCTGGCTAGTAAGTCATTTCACTGTAACTTTCATCCATAATATTCCCCAGAGCCCAAAATGATGTGTTCATAAAATCTGTGGCCACAGGATGGCCAGGATGATGACATGATGTGTATGTGTCTCAGCTCTACTATGAAGACATAATTTTGACTGATAACAGGAGTAGATGTGGGGACCAGGTCTGGAGTTCTTAATTACATTTTTTTTAAATCTATGTGGGTCACTCACAGAGCACATAGTGCATGTCTTGTCATAAGATTAGATCATGGGACATGTCTGAAATGATTTGTGCAACTGTAATGAGAAATCTTTCCAAGGTGTCTCTCCTTTATGCATCTATGTGGACACATGACATTTCCTGTAGGTTAAAGGTCAAGTCTGGTTCTGTGAGAAGACAAGATAGTGTGACACATTTTTGTGTTGTGCTTAATTGTACAGTTGTAGGAACTAAGGAAAGGTGTCTAAAGCCAGAATCAGAGTGTTATTTTTTCTGGAAGACTGGAATTGGACTGAATAACATTTCCAGCAGTTTTTGCTCCATGATGAAAGTGAACTTTTCCTTGAATACATTATCTTGGAATTCCTTAATTGCAAATACAATTGCTAACACCTTTTCAATCTGTGAGTAGATCTTTTGTCCAGGCACCAGCATCCTTGAAGCATAGGTGATTGGTTGTTTAGTACCATCATCATTCCCATGGTCCAGCACTGCAGCAGTGCCATGTGGAGTGTCACCCACAGGCAGAACCAATGGACATGGTTGTGAAAATGGTGTAAGGCAGGATGTTGAGTGCAGAATATGCTTTAACTATATGAAGGCATGCTCATATGCAGCTTTCCATCTATACCAAACACCTTTGTTCTACAGCTGGGTTAGTCATTGCATGATATGGGCGACTTGTTGCAGGAACTTTGAACAATGATTCACCTTTCCCAAAAAAGTTTGCAGATCTTGTAAGTTTTGGTGTTGGGGGTTGGGAGTCGACAGCTGCTATGCTGCAATCACCGTGTTGTTTAACAAGTGCCCAAGGTACTCTAGTTGCTCCTCGAAAAACCACATTTGTCCAAACAGTATTTTAGCCCTGTGCCACATAATGTAGTTAACAGGGCACAATGGTTCCACAGATGTTCCTGATGCATAGTGCCCAGCTGTCTACATAGTTAGTACTGCTGGGAATGGAGTTGGTTAACTGTCCCAGGGGGTTGCTGGAAGACTGCAGAAGCGCAAGAGACCCCAAAAGGCACATTCTTCTTTGAGGTTTGTTAGAAAAGTATCCATATTTTTTTCTTTTTTACCAAACACCTAATGGGCTTGAATCTAGTGCACCTGCATGAGCCAACCTTGAACCTTTGTGTACATGCATGAATTTTTTCTTGCCTGTTGATAGCGTCAGTTGCAGGTAAGCAGCAGATGCGTGAGGTAATGCTTGGATTGTTTTTTTTTGCAAGGGAAATGATGGAACAATTGGAGCAGTGCTACTACATCAAATTTTGCCAGAAACTGGGTGACAGTCAGGTGGAAACCATTCAGAAGATTCAGATGGCTTTTGGTGACAATGCTATGGACATCACATAGATTAAGTAGTGGTACAACTGGTTTAATGATGGCTGCACATTGGTGGAGAGCAAGCCATGCTCCAGTTGACCACCAACATGCCAATATGACCAGGTCGTTGGCAAAGTGAATGCTGTGGTGATGTGGGACCATCTTGTGACAATCGGAGAAACTGCAGTAGAGGTCAGCACCAGCACTTTTTGGCACATTCTGTTGTGGCCATGAAGAGTGTCGGTGAAATTCGTGCCAAAGTTTCTGATGTATAAGCAAAAGCAACCTTGTGTTGAATCATGAGCAGCATAATCACTGGTGACAAGTCCTGTGTGTACAGGTTTGACCCAGAAACCAAATCTCAGTCATCACAGTAGAAGCAATACTCATCATCAAGACCAAAGAAGCACCGTCATGTGCACAGCAATGTCAAACTGATGCAGACTGCTTTCTTTGACTACTGTGGTGTTGTACATCATGAGTATGCACCCCAGGGTTAAACGATCATCAAAGAGTACTACTGTGATGTCCTCCATTATCTACATGATGCTGTGGGGTGAAAGAGACTGGACTTGCAGTCAACAGGAAACTGGTGCCTCCAGCATGACAATGTTCCAGCACATTCCTTGTATTAGGTTCAGACTTTATTGGTTAAAAACCACATCTCTATGCTTCAACAGGCTCCTTACTCTCTTGATGTGGCCCCTTATGACTTCTGGCTGTTCCCCAAACACAAGAGGTCATTGAAAAAACGTGATTTCTGACAAGAGAGGACACTATTTCAGCAATGACTGCTGAGCTAAATTCTATTCTGAAACAGGCTTTTTTGGCATGATTACAACAATGGTGGCACTGCAGTGAGAAATGCATGGAATCCCAAGGGAACTACTTTGTGAGTGATTAGGTGCCCAACACCCCAAGAAAGCCAATTTCGCAAGGTCAGATACTTTTCTAACAGATCTTGTCTTTGTACAAGCCAAAGGGTGTGCTGGTAACTATGACGTTTTGCGACTCCTCACCCAGCAGTGTTTGTAAATAACTGGTGGCAAGGTGCGTCCTAGAAAAATATTCTCCTCCAACAAGCTTTGTGAGGTGGTCTTCTGTATGTGGTATAAAACAGGTTTCTACTTGTGCCTGGGGATTGGTTGTTTATTTAAAGTCCCTGCATAGTCCTACAGAGGCTCTGGGATTCTTGATCACTACCACAGGCATGATCCAAGCACTTGTTTTAACTGGTTCATTCACCCCAGTCCCATAGATTTGATCAAGTTCCTACTCAACCCTTGTTCATAAGGATACTGAAATGGGTTGTGCTCTGCAGGAATGAGGCATTGTATCTGGTTGCAATCAGATATGAGCCTGGAAATCTTTGTTGCACCCCAGGCCGAGTTAAAATGTAGGTCTGAACGTGGCACAGGGGCCATCTGGTTCCTGGAAGGGAACTCCGTCAGAGCTGATCTGAGCTCCATCACTGATGGAGGATCCAAACAATGTGAAGGCATGCAAACTGAATATATTTCTGGCTAAGTGACTATTGAAAACAAATAGTGTTATCAGCCATGTGACCACCTTCTAGGCTGTGGTGATTGTGAACTGACGCTACTGGCAACTTTAACTATCAATGATTGCAGCAACTGTGAACTGATGCCACAGGGGAGGTGAACTGCCACCTTACATTACCGATGTACAGGACGGTGGGGCTAAGTCTGACAAATGAAGGTGAGCATACATCTGGAGATTTAACAAAGAAACTGTAGCCCCTGTGAATACCTGGAAACAGGCATCTTTTATGTTAGTTGTGACACTCACTAATAGCTTGTTAGTGAAATTATTGCCTGGAGGAACTACTGTCTAAGTTCATGCACTGTCCTGTGATGCGTGCAGGGAACTGAATCTGGTCATCTTGATAGTTTGTGGCTAATTGTTCAGAGATGTCCATCTTTCTTAAAATGGATGCTGTGTGCCCGGTGATCTGATCACACTGTGTTGCTGTGCTAAGAAGCAGTCTGGGGACACTGGAAGTTCCTGCTGCACATACCAGAGAAGTATGAGTGGCAGTTATGACACCACTGATACACCTGATATTGGCACGAACTGTGTTGCATGCAGTGTTTAGTTGCAGTTAGTGATGCTGGCTGGCATACAATGGGGCACCAGTTTAAATAAAATCACTGGGAAACATATATTGTTTAGTACTCATTATTTTTAGAAACTTCTCAAAACTTTGTGTGTTTGTAATCTTCGCATAGCCTGGAAAATTTGATGTTTGTATAAATAGTAGCACTCACCATCTAGGAGACAGTTCTGCCCTGTCTATACACTGGTGTCTATAATAAATGTGCTTTCAGTGCTAAAGGTTGTACTTCACTGATGACCCTACTTTTTGATATGGACTTCATCATCTTTCAGACGTGAGGCTGATTCGTGGTAATGTCATGTACTTTAAAACATTTGCATGAGCATGGTGCCAATTAGGCAATGTAAAAGCCATTGTCTTCACAGATAGGCACCACAATACAAGCAGTACATCACTTATTATGTCCATATATTGAAGAGACCAATGGATTCCAAATCATCAGTAAGTAAGCTACACATCACACACATCCATCAGTGTTTTCTGGAGACAATGGTCAGGCCCAACAAAATGGCTGAAAAAATTCAACCAAGTCACCAAATACAACAGGTTTGATCATATGAAGTGTTTGGCAATGTGTAGTTTTCCTTGGATGGCACAGCTCAGCATTAGTTTGAGTATAATGAAGAGAGGTTCAATGGTGGGGCAAATTCCAAGCTGAAATTAAAAAAAAAAAAAAAAAAAAAGTTCGTCAGCACCAAGTCTACATAGTCAAGGAACAACTGAAGAGCAGGGCCCACTGTCATAGGGAAATGACACACACTTAAATGCAGAATGCTTTGGCCCAATGGCACATTGTCAATCCGAATGTAACAGAAGTTGACAAAGTCTCACTTTTGATGACAGAAATGGCAGAAGACACGGACCAAGTTCTTCTGGCAAAGGATGCCAGAACAACAGAGGAATTCATCAAGAGGTGCCAACTCATTGAGGAAACCCAACAGAAGAGAGTCAGATGAAAGAAGTATGAACAACCACTGAATACCGTCCCTCTGGCAGTTATGGAAGACCAGCAAGACCTCACCTCTATTAAATGCCATGTACTGAGAAAAGAGATACAGCAGCTTATAGCAGCCAGAAATATCTGACCAAGTACACAAGAGATAGCCAGTCCCATACATCATGAGGTAAAACACCACCAGTTGAATTCACCGTGAAGAATGGACTTGGCCAACTCAGACTTACGTCACAGCCATCAACGGAAAGCCCAGAATCCTACCAACACAGGTACAAACAACCCCTCAACCTCATGTATAACACTTCAGAGAAGGACTGTCATTTGGAAGTTGGAGAACAACATGCCAGTATTTTCTACTGTGGGTGCCCTCAACATGTTGTAACCTAAAAGAGAGGAAGACTAATGTTTGAGAACTACTGCACCTCTAGATATCAAGTAACACAATATTTATACTCACCCCAGTCAACTGCACATGACTAATATCAACCTGTGGGACAAAGCCCATCATTGTACACAGATGAGCTCACTCCCCAACTCACTGCAACTGTTCTCCATTGGCATATGGTATTACCAGCCACTCACCTAGCTGCTAAATTCAAGAAAACTAAGTGAGGTAACCATCAGTGGAGATGAAGATGCTATAGATGAAAATCCCCCATTGATGACAGTTAGCAGGTATCTCATCAATGTCATTATTGACAGCCAATCAGTCCGACTACTCTGTGAGTCAGAGGCTTCTTTTTCTGTAACGTCGAATAATTACTGCCACCAGTCAAAGAAGACTATTCGCCATGATAAAAAAGTAATAGTACTGAAGATGATAAATGGGAAATATGGCCAGATGATGGGAAGATGTATAACAAGAATAATTATCAATGAAAGAACACAGCCTTTAGAACCTATCATTTTAACACAATGTAGTCATAATGTTATTCTCAGATGGGACTTTTTGAAGGCACCACAAGCAGTCATGGACTGTGCAAGATCAGTGCACCAGACTCATAAAGCTATTCTAAAAGCACACGTAAGCAAGATTGCTTTTTGGCAGTTGTCTGCTGTTGAAGACATTTTTATCCCACCATCATCAATGTGATGAGTTTCAGTCATCAATCTAGATACTCGTTTACACTGTGAAACTTTTGTCAGATGCAAAAAGCTACTTACACTTACAAAATAAATCTACATATTGGCAGTGGTCATAAGCACTGCAGGTGGTCAAGGAGAACTTTCATCAATAACTTTGACATGCAGCCACAACTCAAACCCAGAGGCATTGGTGAATGTTAGCCATTCTGTACCAAATTTTGGATGCTTTTAAAACTGGAATTGGGAAAAGACAGGGCAAGCAGCCCAAAGTAAAATTCCATATCAACACTGGGAATCATCCAAAATTTTCACAGCACTTATATAGAACATTGCTGACTAAATAACAAGAAGTGGAAAAGGAGGAAGAGGAGAAGATGTTGCAATATGACAACACTTAAGTGAGTGCTTGGTCATATTCTCTGGTCTTCGTGAAGGAGACAGGTGGCACATGGCTTTTCTGCAGTGACTACTGATGAGTAAACAAAATTACAAAAAAAAGATGTCTACCCAATTCTGTGCATTGATGACACCCTAGACTGCTTGAAATGACATGGTATTTCTCAACTATGGACATGCAGACATGCTACTAGCAAACTGTGGTTGTTGAGGCTCACCAGGAAAAGGTTGCATCTATGAGTTGAAAGTTATACTTTTTACACTATGTAACGCTATAGATATCTTTGTGTGTATGATGGACAATCTACTTCAGCACCTGGAATATTTGATGATTGTATAAATGGCAGCACACTCCATCTAGTAGACAGTTCTGCCCTGTCTGTACACTGGTTTCCCTAATAAATGTGGTTACAGTGCTAAATGTTGTACTTCACTGATGACCCTACTTTTGTATAGGGACTTGGTTGTGCTTCAGATGTGAGACTGATTGGTGAAGGTGCCAGGTACTTCAAAACATTTACACATCTATGATGCCAATTAGGCAACATAAAAGCCACTGCCTACATGGACAGGCACCACAATACACTCAGTACATCATTCCTAAGGTCTGTGTATTCAGGAGACCAATGGATTCCACATCAGCAGTAAATCAGCTACACATCACACATCCATCAGTGTTTTCCAGAGACACTGGTCAGGATGCGACTTGCCAAATACAAAAGGTGGAATCACATAATGTGTTTCACAATGTGTACTTTTACTTTGATGGCACAGCTCAGCAGTGATTTGTGAATAATGAAGTGGAGTTTGACAGCTGGGACAAATTCCAAGCTGAAATGATGAAAACATTTGGTTTTAATCAACAGCAAGTCTGCAGAGTCTAAGAACAATTGAAGAACGTGTCCCAATATCATAGGGAAATGACACAGTCTCACATACAGAATGTTTAGGCCACATGCCACATTGTCAATCTGAATAAACCAGAAGCTGACTATTTCCCACAGTTTGATGATAGGAGTCACAGAAGAGTTCTTCACAGAGAAGTTTCTCTGGTAAAGGATATCAGAATAACAAAGGAATTCACCAAGTGGTGGTAAGTCATTGAGGAAATGCAACACAAAACAATCAGATGAAATAAGTACAACCAACCCCTGAATGTGGTCACTATGGCAGTTGCGGAATACTGCAAAAACCCCACCTGTTATAGAAGTCAGGTAGTGGCAGAAGAGCGGTTCATAGCAGCAACAAATATCTGACCAAGTACAAAAGATATAGCCAGTTCCATACATCAAGTAGTAATATAGAATGATAAAAAAGAGGTGTATTGATCTTGAGCACTAATCTCTACCATCAGTTGAATGCACCATGAACAGTGGTTGGTACAGTTGGACTTACGTCACAGCTTACATGGATGATGTGTCACTGTTATATAGATGACACTGTCATTTTTTCAGACAGATTTGCAGAACATCCAATTCATGTGATAACTGTATTTAAATATATTCATACTGCAGACCTCTGCTGGAATCTGAAAAAAGTCTCTCTTGTTGTACAAGAAATAAAAATCTTGGCCAGTGTGAAAAAAATAAGAGCAGGCACAGATTTTCTGACTCCTTGGCACATTTGTGATGTGAGAAGTTTTCTCACATGTACTCGTGCTACCAGTGATTAAGAAAGGATTTCTATACTGAGACACATTCCTTGCAAGAACTACTGCAGGGAGGTGCCAAATTTTCCTGGAATGAAGCACAAGACAGATCTTTTGTTGTTCTTTAGGAGGTGCTGAAATCTTCAGTTCTAGCACTGTGTGACAAAATTCCAAGACAGAACTTCACACTGACACTAGAAATTATGGCATAGATACAGTTTTAGTGCAAATTCATGAATGTGTTGGAAAGGTGATAGCTGGTGCTTCCAGAGTATGTTGTAAGTCCAAGATGAAGTACTCTACAACCAAGAAGGAATGTCAACAATTTCGAGAAATATTTATTTGGCAAACAATTCACATTTGTGACAGACCACCATTCTCTATGCTGACTGATTAGCCTGAAGGGTCCACTGGGTCAGCTGGCATAATGGGCACAAGTACAGTGTCACAGTCCTAGCAGCCCACTTCTGAATTTCTTTGATGTCTTCCTTTAATCTGACCTGATGTGGAGCCCAAACACTTGAGCAGTACTCAAAAATAGGTCACCTTAGCTTTCTATATGCAGTCTCCTTTACAAATGAACCATACTTTCCCAAATTTCTCCCAATGAACCAAAGTCAACAATTCGTCTTCCCTACCATGATCCTCATGTTCCATTTTATATCATTTTGCATTTTTATGCGTACATATATACATGATGTTACTGTACCAAGGAGGACACTACTAACACTGTATTCAAACATGGTGGGTTTGTTTTTCCCACCCATCTGAATTAACTTACATTTATCTATATTTACAGATAGCTGCCATTCATCATACCAACTAGTAACATTGTCAAAGTTGTCTTGTATTCTTTAACAGTCACTCAACGATGACACCTTCCCACACACCACCGCATCATCAGAAAACAGACGTAGATTTCTGCCCACACTGTCTGTCAGATCATTTATGTATACAGAGAATAACAGCGGTCCTATTATATGCCATGGGGTAACTCCTAACAATACCATTGTCTCTGATGAGCATTCGCCACCCATGAACCCTTACTGGGTTCTATTATGTAAAAAGTCTTTAAGCTACTCGCATATCTGCGAACATATTCCATATTCTCATACCTTCATTAACAGTCTGCATCATATCAAATGCTTCTCAGAAATCTAGAAATATGGAATCTGTCTGTTGCCCTTCATCTGTAGTTTGCAGGATTAGTGTGAGAGAAGGGCAAGCTGAGTTTTGTAAGAGTGATGCTTTCTAAAACCATGCTGATTTGTGGACAGAAACTTCCCAGTCTCAAGGAGATTTCTTATATTCAAAGTGAGAATATGTTCAAGAATTCTGCAGTGAATCAATGTTAAGGATATAGGCCTGTAACTCTGTGTGTCTCTTCTTTTGCCCTTTTTATACACAACGGTCACTTGTGCTTTTTTACTGTCACTTTTGGGACTTTGCACTTAGTGAGGGATTCATGATAAATGCAACCTTCATAAGAGGCTAGCGCTACAGAGACAATATAATTGTATGATTCTCCTATGTAAAAAATTCCTTAAAAACAAAATTTAAAACTTCAGCTTTCATTTTGCTGTATTCAAGACTAGTCAATGAGTGAATGGATGAAAACCTTAGACCTGCTTAGTGATTTTGTTATAGGACCAGAATTTTCTTTGGTTCTCAACTGGATCTTTTGCTGAGGTATGATGATGGTAGTTATTGTGGGGATTTCAATGTTGATTCCCTGAAGGAATGTAATAGGAAGAATGACCTTGTAGTATTACTCAGTTCTTTCAATTTGAGCTCCATCATTGATTTTCCTATTTGAATAACAAGGAACAGCAGTACATTGATAGATAATTTTTTTATAGACCTAGATAAGTTTAACGATATAAATGCTTATCCTGTTGAGAATGGTCTTTCAGATCGTGGTGCACAGCTAGTTACAGTACATGACATAGCTCCATGCAGTATATCAAATCAGACCTTCAAAACAGTGCGTTAAATTAACAATATAAAAAATATTGCACACTTTCAGGAAAGCCTACAGCAGTTAGACTGGGATGAAGTGTATAAGGAACCTGATGCAAACTTCAAATATAACTTATTTCACGATACATTTTAAGGGTATTTGAAGATTGTTTTCCCAAGAAAATAGTTAAACATAATCCCAAGAAAACATATAAAAAACCTTTGCTAACTAAAGGAATAAGAATTGTGGCGTCGCAACTAGTGCGAGCGCACAGTTTTCTATCAAATATTTACTGTGAAATGTAGACAGACTGTAAAGTAGCCATCAGATTAGCATATGTGCTGTAGCGGGCAGATTACCGGTGTCCGTTCGTCTGACGTCACGACCATATGGCATGTCTGTACCGTGAGAATGTAAGACCTGTGCGCTAACTAGCCGCGTGTATAACGTGGAACTTTCATCTTTAATAACTTCTAACTGAGGAACCTGAGGAAATTAAAAGTTAATATACTAGTTTCTGTTATGAATAAAAATAAGTCATCCAAATTTGAGCTTTGAAACCTGCATATTTTGGAAATTAGAAAAATCTTACAGAAAACGCAAATTTCTACAATTTTCGAGTCTAAATAAATACCATTATGTATAGATCACCTTCAGTGACCATCCAACTATGAAACAAAATCACCTTCCGTGCTTTTGTATTTATTTTGAGAATTTTACTTTTAGAAATTCACCTATAACTTTGTTAAAACCATAAATGTTTTGAATTTTTGTGAACAGTTATTTTATATGAGTAGGTGAGAGTGAATGAGTGTGCCTGAGTGAATGAAAGAGGGACATTCGCCATTCTTTGCAAGTGTATAAAATCTAGGTTGGAACTCGCAAGTGTTCAGACGATGTAACCGTGGGAACAGAGTCGCCAGTGGTTCCCCATCTTAGTGAATGTCGGATGTCCAAGAGTGTATGGTATTGTACAAGCAGCCAGAACGTTCGCGAGTATTTAAATAATTTCTGGAAATAAAGTAAAGTCTAGTTTTCCTTTCGGTTTGTTAAATTATACAGTAAATTTTGTGTAACAAGAAATCATGACGTAAATGATTCAGAAGTCATGACTGGTGCGTGCTAGATTTTGGCGCGAGGCGCACCCAAAGAGTTAATTCTGATTGGCTGTGTGATGTGTGAGCCAATGAGATGCGAGGACGGTTAGCAGACTAGGAGAGTGAGTCGCGAGTGGATGAGGAGTCGCGAAGGAACTGTGATCGAGAAGAGACATGCTTGATGTGTCCTCGCGAATAATGTGTAAAATGAAGTCATAAAACGGCTTCATCGGTTCGGTACTGTGCGATTTGAGACTGGAAGAGTCCAGTAACGCGTAGTGTGAGTTTGAGCGAGTTGTGACTTTTCGTTCCGCGAAAGACGCGAGTAACTTTAATAATTAAAAGCGTGGCGGTACTTCGTAAACTTTTACTAAGTGCTTATGGCGAGCATTAACGTTAAAAAACGAACTATTATTGAACATCGACTGCAAACGTGTATGTTAGAAAATCGTCTGTGTTGCAGTTAAGTAAATTCCGTAACTTTGAAAGTTAATTCTGGCGGGGTTTGAGTGTGGATAGAATTGTGAACTGAACTTTCTTCAAACGTAGATTAGCGGGCTGATGATCAGGCTTAAAGACAATAAAGAGCTTAAATAGAATTACCAACTTCGCGTTCTCGTTTGAGTAAACAATTACTACCATTCCAATAACTCAATTTATTTAGGAAGATTGCTCATAGATTGTATTTCAGCAAACATGTATCGCGGCCTCCGGTGAGCGGCTATTAAATTGCAGTTTCTTCAACACTGCTTTTCTGCAATTTTTCCAGTAGCTGCTATCAGGAGAGGCGAGTGCAGCAACTACCTAAGAAACGAGGTAGGTGGATTTTCTTTCAGGGAAAGGAAACTGCGCGATAAGAGCCTGACCCGTCGCAAGTGGTGCATCGGCCGGGAAATAAAAATAGTAAATTCCAGTGAATTTCAAAAAAAAGCAGTAGTGACAATTACCGGACAATACAGAAGTGCTCGCTATGTGTAGGAACTGTGTAGCGTACAAATTGATATCGCCACGTGAATAGGAAGGACAGTGAAAGTGTCCGTGAACTGTAATGTGTTGTACGGAACGGAAGAATTTTTCGGTGACTACGCGCCGATTGGAATAGCAGTCTACGACGGCGTCTGGCAGACGACGAGCTACGGAGACTACGCAGAGGCGACGACAGCAGTGGCAGTTGGCAGCGCTGATTCGAGCGGGGGCCCGGAAACTGGTACAGCATTGCAGTGTATGGTGAACGGACCCGCAGTTTCATCTAGCAGCAACGCAGCACGCCGAAGCACAAAGTTAAGTACAGTGCTTTTGAAAACTTTGTGTGTTTGTGGAGTCAAACTGAGAAAAATGGCTGAGTTTCAACCAAGTGACAAAAAGGCGGAACTAAGTTGTGATAGTGGGATGGAGACAGGGGAAAATGACCCCATGAATTTTAGTTTAGACGTGTCTCAACCCAATTTCAGTAGTAGTTTGACTGATTCATCCTATGTTAATTATAGTTTGGAGTCAGATCCAAATATGTCAGTGCCCAGTGAGTTACAGTTACCCATGCCGGTAGTTAATGTTAATAGGGACATTGTATCAGCAAATGAGGGGGCGAAGGATAATGTCGCCAGTATGCTGATGAATCTATTAACTAAGATGAACGTGTTGGATTCCAATATGTCAAGTAAGATGGATTCCAGTATGTCAAAATTGGAAACTAATATGTCACAAATGGAAACTAATATGTCAAGTAAAATGGATTCAAAAATGTCTAAATTAGGTTCTGATTTAAGTAATGAGATGACTAAAATGGGCGCTGATTTAGATTCCAAAATATCCGATCTCAGAGACTGTTGGAAGCAAGATTTAGCAGTGCTCAGTAGTAAAGTAAATGTTGAAATACAGCAGGTTAAACTAGAATGTACAGAAAATATTGTTCAAGTGCAAAGTGAATTGACGACACGAATCGAACAGGTTACTGAGGATCAACAGCAATTTAAATCCCATGTTGATGCAGAATTAGATAAAGTATGTGAGCACATAAAAGTGGTAGAGAGTTCCAATGAAATTAATCATGCCGCCTTAGAATGTAAAGTAAATGATACCAAAATTCGGTGTGAGAAACTTGGAGAGCAAGTTGTAAATAAGGTCAATAATTTAGAGACTCACATAAGCCATTTCAGTGAAAGTGTGAATGAGCAACTTTGTGGGCATGAATGCAGACTAACCAAAGTAGAACAGTGTGTTTCTAACCATAGTGATAGTATAATTTCCAGTGGAATAATTGAATCTACCGAGGTTGCGTATGTTACCCACAGACAGTTTTTAAAATTTGACCCAAGTAAGAACATGCACCCCAGAGAATTTTGGAACGATTTTGAAGACGTTTTGCCGAAAGTATGGAGCGATAAACAAAAGATAGGCTTTATCACTTCAAATTTGATGGGAGAGGCCAGAGTATGGGGGAATTTAGCCTCTGAAAAATACGCGAAATTGTCAGAATTTAAATTAGCGTTCTTTGAGGAATACTGGGGAAAGAGAAAGCAGATGGATGTTCTTAATCGGTTCTGGTCGGGAGAGAAGTATGACCCCAAGAGAGAGGGCATCAAACGATTTGTTCAAAGGTGGGTAACAACTCTGTCCTACCTTAGTAGTAAGTTAGAAACAGAACAGATCATATTAGGGGTAGAAAATAAGCTACCGTGGAACTGGAAAACTAAGATCATATCTGCGCCCCGAGATAACATTGACAAGTTTGTACAGTATTTAGAAAGGGTTGAATCCGTCCAAAAAGAAGAAGAAAACATGAGGAGGAAGCATCGCCCGCCTGCTAGGCAGAATGACAATCGCGCGGATGTAAACATTAATAGGATGGGTGTTCAGAGAGGCGGCGGATACCGTGGCAGTTCACGTGGTAGAGGAAGAAAATATGTTAACAGGTTCAATGAACGCGAGCAGTATGACAGCGGCCGACAGATGTCAGGAGGTGAGGCGGTCAGCTGGAGGCATAGTGATGACGCACCGCGCTCGGAAAACCATTAATTGTCTACGAGTGTGCTGGCGATCGTAGGCAACAGCGTTTAAAGTTAAATCCGCTGGCAAAACCATTCATAAGAAAGCAGCCTGAACGACCACCTAACATAAATGTTGTTGCTACAAAATTTAGGGAGGATAACGTAAAACAGACAGAGATAGTAGCTTTAAGTCAAGTGGAGGTTAATGAACCAATTAACTGTAAGAATAATCATAAGAAGCCACTTATTGAAGAACTAAGTACTAGTTATAAGGGTAATAATCAGAAAGACATTATGCACAGTAAAACTAATGAAGAGCTGTCGGATAGGGGTGAGAACAGTAATAATGGCAGGGTTGTGACTGTGCTTGATAAGATAATTGATGTTGTAGATAGTTACGAAGAAGAGGATGGATTAGAGGAGGAGGTAGAGGTTAATGACGACGCCTTGGATAGGGTCGTAGAAAAGGAGGTTAATGAGAAAGAGGGGGAAACATTGGAAAAATGTTTTGACTTAGCAATAGTGGATAGGCTAATAGGAGCTGCCACTAGAATTGAGGGTGATAATAAGCATGAAATAAACCCTGTAAGTGTGAATGTGATTGCCACCCAAAAGACAGGCTTCGAAAGGAGAGAAATTGTGCAAGATTTATTGGAGGAAGCAGAACCCAAAATAAATAAAGAGTACTTAGGGCAACCGATAGTAGAGCTAAGAGTATTAAATGAACCAGTTAAATGTTTGATAGATACTGGATCGGAAGTCTGTGCAGTATCCCAGAACTTGGTAAATGAACTCCCTAACAGTAAACAGATTGTTAAGATGCCAGTAAGTGGCTTGAACATTGTAGTAGCAACCGGTAAGACTAAGAAGACAGTAAAACAGGAAGTGTTTCTACCCATAGCATTTAAGGAAGTAGAAATAAGACAGAACTTCTTAGTTATAAATGGACTGAGTGTAGACATATTGGTGGGGGCTGACTTTTTGAATAAATATGAAGGATGGGTGAATTTTTCTACCAATGATGTTATGGTAAAAATTAAGGGTAAACTAATTACTATACCTTTCATCGGTAAGCAGCTATGTGAGGATCCTGAGCAGAATGATTTTCCTATATGTATTTGTAAAACAGAGAAATTCTTGGAGGGCTATAATGAGTACGGTGGCAAAAAAGTAGAGGATCCGTCTGAGCTTGTGAGTGTCAGAAATAGGATCGAGGAGAAATTACTAGAATTAATTGATATTGATGAAGCAAGGAAAAACGATTTAAGACAAATACTAGTCAAACATGCCGAGGTTTTCTCAGATCAACCAGGGCTAGTAAAGGATTATGAGTGTTTTTTGACAGTGCAGAAAGACGCTCATTTCTTCAAAAAACCATTTGCAATCCCAGAAGTACATAAGGAGGCAGTACGTGACTTAATTCAAAATATGTTAGAGTGGGGAATTATTGAAAGGGCTGTTAGTGTGTACAATAACCCGCTAGTCATAGTTCCTAAGAAGGATGGTTCAATTAGACTAGTGTTGGATGCTCGAGCATTAAACAAAATAGTACTACCTGAGAGTGACCGTCCGGAGAATATTGAAGAACTGCTACAAAAGTTTAAAGGTGCTAAGTTCTTTACATCCATGGATGTGACCTGTGGATATTGGAACCTACCGTTAGCAAAGGAATCAAGAAAGTACACGGCATTCTTATTCGAAGGTAGATGTTATCAGTATAAGGTGGTGCCGTTTGGTTTAAATATAAGTGTATGTGCCTTTGTAAGAGCTATGTCGCAGGTATTAGGGGACCATCTACTAAGAAGAATTACAGTGTATGTAGACGACGTTTTGATATCGACACCAACGTGGGAGGAACACTGTATGTTATTGGATGAAGTATTGAGGGCCATAAAATTGGGGGGTATGAAATTGAAGCTAGACAAAACTGAATTTGTGAAGAAAGAAATTAAATTCTTGGGGCACATAGTGAGTGGCGATGGTATCATGCCGGATCCAGAAAAGATTAGAGCAATAAGGGATTATGCTGCACCTACAACACGTAAAGCATTAAAGGGGATGTTTGGTTTGTTTGGGTTTTATAGAAAATTTGTGTCTGGACAATTATTCAATGCACCGTGCCTGCGAGAACTCTTAAAGAAAAATGTAGTTTATAAATGGACTTCTGAGTGTCAGAAGGCGTTTGAAGAATTGAAAGAAGCTCTTATTAATAGTAAGATTTTGAACCATCCCGATTTTTCGAAACCATTTTGTCTGGGATCTGATGCTTGTGGTTACGGGTTAGGAGTTGAACTATTTCAGTTGGAAAAAGAAGGAGAAGAGGAAGTCCACAAGACCATAGCCTTTGCGAGCAGGTCATTGCAACAATCCGAGAAAAATTATAGTATATCTGAACTTGAAGCATTAGCTGTTATTTTCGGCCTGCAAAAATTTGAAAAGTACCTTTTAGGACATGAAATTTGGATCTACACAGACCATAGTGCCCTTACATATTTAGACTCATGTCAGCTAAAACATGCTAGATTAAGAAGGTGGTCCCTGTATTTACAGCAATTTAATTATAAGATGATATATATTAAGGGTTCCGAGAACATCGTGGCGGACGCCTTATCAAGAAGTGTGAAAGATACAGGACAAGAAGGGAAATCTTTAAGAAATACCGATAATAATGAAGTAATGTTGGCCATCATGCAGCTCCAGGACGATGGCTTAATTAAGCGCATTTGTAAGAACCTACGGAGGGAACAGAACCAGGATGACAACATTAAATTAGTAAAGAGTAGATTAGGTCATCCAGACTACCCAAAATTACTGGTCTACTATAAAGTGCATAAAGATGTCTTATTTAGGCGCAGGAAAGACAGTGAGGAGAATTGGAAAATATGTTTTCCGGAGCAACATGTAGATGCACTTATAGACTACGTACATTGTAAGTATGGGCATTATGGCGCTCGTAAATGTATAGCTAAGTTAAGTGAAGTGGTAATTCTTGATAATATGTGGAGAAGGGTGCAACAGCGATTAGAATCCTGTGATCGTTGCCAGAAAGTTAGGGCCAACAATAGAACTATCCAAGGACAGATGTATTCAGTAGAACCACAAAATCGGCTGGATTTAGTAGCTGTAGATTTATTTGGTCCACTACCAGTGTCTAGAGGGGGATGTGAATATGTGTTTGTGATGGTGGATGGGTTTACTAAGTACGTAAAATTTTACCCAATTAAGAAAGCCAACTCTAAAGTATTAGTGAATAAGTTGGAGAAGGACTATTTTGGGAAGATAGGAGTGCCAAAGGCAATATTGTCAGACAATGGGCCCCAGTTTATCTCTAAGAAATTTAGTGAATGTTTACAACAGAGAGGTATCGATCACATAAAAATCTCCGCGTACTTTCCTCAAGGGAACATGTGTGAGCGAATTGTGAAGGAGTTAAACAGATTGTGTAGAACATATTGTCATAAAAAACACTCCGCTTGGGCCAATTATATTGAATACTTCGAAGAAGTAATAAACCATCTGAAGCATGAAGCCACAGGATATGCACCAGTAGAGCTAATGTGTGACATTAGGCCGAATAATATTTTATTCGACCTGGTCGAGTTTCCAAATCTCACAGACATAGCCATCGAAGAGAAGGAGAGACTGGCACGTATTAATATAAGAAAGAAGGCCCTGGAAAGAAAGAGAAGGCATGACGCAAGAGCTGATCCCACTAGTTTTCAGGTAGGGGATCTAGTGCTAGTGAAAACTAGGGAAAGATCTAAGAAACTTACGTCAGAAACAAAGAAGTTTACCGATGAGTACGTGGGCCCATTTAGAATCGTAGAGAAGCCTCACCCAAATGCTTATAGACTGGAGTTTGTGAAATCACATAAGGTGTTAGGGCTTAGGAACATTGTGGATTTGAAAAGATATGTTCAAAAGAGAGACGTGGCCAGGAGTGAGTAGATACCTCAGAGAGCTTTGCACTCTTTGCAGAGCTAAGTGCGTGACGAGCACTAGGTCTCGAGTCGTTTGACAATATTTCTTCCACTTTCTTTTCCGTATTGTCAACCTACCTCTTCTTTCATTCAGAACTAAAATTCTATCGTCTTTCCTTCTTCTCTATCGTAGTTTTTAAGTGATAAAGTGTTTAAGTAATGAGTAGGAAAGAACCTCAGTGCAGTATAGGTTAAGCGTAAGGAATGAGTGTAAGAGAAAATCAAAAAGGATTAAGATACCTCAGATAAGTAATAAGTCTCAGTAAAGTAAATGTTTGGCCTAAGGTGTGAGTAATGCCCTTAGAAAGGTAAAATAACTAAGAAATGTAAGAGCCTCAGAAAATATGGTGACGAACATTGAAGCTGTTTGTTAAGTAACAGAACGATATGTTAAGACGTAGCATTAAGCTAATGTTTAGGAAAGGAAATGGAGCAGTACAGCAAAACTGTCTGTTCAATGAAGTCAGAGCCTCAGGAGGTGATTTAGTGGTAAAATGAGTAAAGGTACAGTGCAACAAGGTTGACTGTCAAAGGGGTAAAGGAAGTTAAGTTAAAGGGACAGTGCAGCAGGACTGACTGTCAAATGAAGAGAAATATGTGAGAAAAGGAGAAAGAATGAGCATAGTGTTTGGCTAGCTCGATATTAGGAAAAAGTGAGGCTACGAAGGTGAGTAAATAAAAAGCTTAATGTTGGTAACCAGAGGTGGCGTTTGTTGGTAAACAGAGGAGATGTTTGTAAACAAAAGGAAGTGAGGCTACGAATGTAAACAGAGCTGAGGCAACGTTGGTAACTCAGGAGGTGGATGTATGTTAGAAAGTATGGGTAACGAGGTTTCGCAGATTAGTAGGAAACGCTTTAACAAATACTAACCTGAGTGTGTGAAGTATGGGTATGAGAGTTGTAAATTAAACCCGAATGTGACTAGAGAAAACCTGATGTTGACAAGAAATTGAAGTAACTCCAGATATGTGAGATGAGGAAAGTACCCATGACATCGATTCCATTTTTGACCAGAGACACACAAAGCTCCCCAAGTTTGTCGTAGAGGTTAGTATAAGGATTGTAGTGTTGATAAATGAATAAGTAAATATGTATTTTTCAGTGTTTAATTTATGATACAGGACTACAGGAGATTGCCTGGAGACAGAATTGTAATATTGATAATTTTGTGTATATTTTATATTGTTGTGTATTGTACAGGAACTGGAGAGTCACCAGTGCTGGCGGAGATTTATTATGTATTTGTGAACTATTTGTAGGAATTGTTTTTCTTAGTATTTCTTATGTAACCATAACTTGTTTGATTATGAGATGAAGAAGTAATTAAAGAGTAAATGTGCCACTTCGGTACTGCATTAGGAAAGTCAATTCACTTTTCACTTAAAAAAAAAAAAAAAAAAAAAAAATTTTGAAAATTGTACATACTGTAAAGTAAATTTTATCAAAAATATGAGACTTTAGAGTCAAGCAGATAGCGCCATTTATCGCTGCTGTAGGTTAAGACGTAGTAGTTAGAAAGGGAACTGAGGCCAGCTGATGTTTCAGGTGCGCCGAAGTAAACAGAGGTGGTAGCACGAGACTTGAAATGGACCTCCCAAGCAGGACCCGGTCGAACTACGAGTGCTATCAAAATCTTAAGTGTAAGTGGTAAAAAAGTGACGCTCACCATAGCGATAGTAGTGTTAGTGTGCGTGTGACGTACATCAAGATAGTATTTAGGTTTGTTTTCTCTTTCAGGAATTTGTAAATAGATTTTTGTAATCTGAAAAATTTTTTTTTTGAATGATGATAAAAGTGCATGTTTAGATATAAGATGTTTTGTAGGTCGTCAGCCCTAGGTATAAGTGGATGATTGATGTACAGGAACTATAAATGTTAAATAGCTGTTTGAGTAAATCTTTATAGAAATTTTTTTAGAAAATTAAAAGTTTGTCATGAATGAAAAAATTTAGTTTCCTCAGGAGGTGTGTGGCGTCGCAACTAGTGCGAGCGCACAGTTTTCTATCAAATATTTACTGTGAAATGTAGACAGACTGTAAAGTAGCCATCAGATTAGCATATGTGCTGTAGCGGGCAGATTACCGGTGTCCGTTCGTCTGACGTCACGACCATATGGCATGTCTGTACCGTGAGAATGTAAGACCTGTGCGCTAACTAGCCGCGTGTATAACGTGGAACTTTCATCTTTAATAACTTCTAACTGAGGAACCTGAGGAAATTAAAAGTTAATATACTAGTTTCTGTTATGAATAAAAATAAGTCATCCAAATTTGAGCTTTGAAACCTGCATATTTTGGAAATTAGAAAAATCTTACAGAAAACGCAAATTTCTACAATTTTCGAGTCTAAATAAATACCATTATGTATAGATCACCTTCAGTGACCATCCAACTATGAAACAAAATCACCTTCCGTGCTTTTGTATTTATTTTGAGAATTTTACTTTTAGAAATTCACCTATAACTTTGTTAAAACCATAAATGTTTTGAATTTTTGTGAACAGTTATTTTATATGAGTAGGTGAGAGTGAATGAGTGTGCCTGAGTGAATGAAAGAGGGACATTCGCCATTCTTTGCAAGTGTATAAAATCTAGGTTGGAACTCGCAAGTGTTCAGACGATGTAACCGTGGGAACAGAGTCGCCAGTGGTTCCCCATCTTAGTGAATGTCGGATGTCCAAGAGTGTATGGTATTGTACAAGCAGCCAGAACGTTCGCGAGTATTTAAATAATTTCTGGAAATAAAGTAAAGTCTAGTTTTCCTTTCGGTTTGTTAAATTATACAGTAAATTTTGTGTAACAAGAAATCATGACGTAAATGATTCAGAAGTCATGACTGGTGCGTGCTAGATTTTGGCGCGAGGCGCACCCAAAGAGTTAATTCTGATTGGCTGTGTGATGTGTGAGCCAATGAGATGCGAGGACGGTTAGCAGACTAGGAGAGTGAGTCGCGAGTGGATGAGGAGTCGCGAAGGAACTGTGATCGAGAAGAGACATGCTTGATGTGTCCTCGCGAATAATGTGTAAAATGAAGTCATAAAACGGCTTCATCGGTTCGGTACTGTGCGATTTGAGACTGGAAGAGTCCAGTAACGCGTAGTGTGAGTTTGAGCGAGTTGTGACTTTTCGTTCCGCGAAAGACGCGAGTAACTTTAATAATTAAAAGCGTGGCGGTACTTCGTAAACTTTTACTAAGTGCTTATGGCGAGCATTAACGTTAAAAAACGAACTATTATTGAACATCGACTGCAAACGTGTATGTTAGAAAATCGTCTGTGTTGCAGTTAAGTAAATTCCGTAACTTTGAAAGTTAATTCTGGCGGGGTTTGAGTGTGGATAGAATTGTGAACTGAACTTTCTTCAAACGTAGATTAGCGGGCTGATGATCAGGCTTAAAGACAATAAAGAGCTTAAATAGAATTACCAACTTCGCGTTCTCGTTTGAGTAAACAATTACTACCATTCCAATAACTCAATTTATTTAGGAAGATTGCTCATAGATTGTATTTCAGCAAACATGTATCGCGGCCTCCGGTGAGCGGCTATTAAATTGCAGTTTCTTCAACACTGCTTTTCTGCAATTTTTCCAGTAGCTGCTATCAGGAGAGGCGAGTGCAGCAACTACCTAAGAAACGAGGTAGGTGGATTTTCTTTCAGGGAAAGGAAACTGCGCGATAAGAGCCTGACCCGTCGCAGAATGTCATGCAACTGTAAGAGAGAACTGTATCTAACAGCAAGGGTGAGTACTGACCCCAAAATTGTTCAATATTATAAAAACTATTGTGCAGTGTGTGGGTATCCTGTGTCTGCAGTTGGTCCCTCAGAAGTTGAATTTCATTATGGAGCAGTTCATTTTGCTGCTGATTTGTTGTTTTTGTTGCTAGAACTTCTGTTGTAATTGTAGCTGTTACTGTTGCAAGAGTTTCACAAGCTTTGCTTCCACAGTACTCTGCTAACCTTTTGCATCACCACCAATTTTGTGAGTAAGGTTCAACTGTATGTCAGCAACAGTTTGAGAGAAATCTGATTAGGCTAGACTGACTGATCTGCAGCCATGAACAGCAGATTACTGAGTGGGAACAGTAGAGTCAACGATGAAGAAATGGAGAAGACACTATAGAAAAACAAGGTCCAGGATGGAGAGAGATCACTGGAATATTTTCAGGTTATGAAGCACAAACTACTTTAATTTTACTAGTTAATCCTGTACATTTATTTCACTCTCTGTAATAATACAGCTCAAGTATACGTTCACAACCTTCCACAAGCAAGACAACAAAGGTTAAGTTATGAAATATATAATGTGAATCTGGATCCATCTTTCACAGGTCACTGTGAGAATGTGGCACTGCATAATTGACATATTTATGATCAAATGATTCACACAATCCTTCTTAGTACCATATGGCACCCCACTGCATAATGATGACTGCAGCAGTGGTTCATGACAATATACCAGATCATGATCATCCTACTGTAATCCACAACTCAGCTCACTGCGACTGACTTCAGCACAAACCGTATACATTCATTCTTCTCCACAAAACTGCATGCAGGAATTATGGAGTGGTGAATAGTCTTGCTAAATACATGGGTCTTCAGTGTAATGATAAGGGTGAACAAATGAGTGAATGGATTGTCTCATACTGTTTGATGGCTAGCTAGGTTATAGTGAACATCTCAAATGTCGAACTGTTTAAATAAATTTACTGTTCACAAAATAGCATCTGTATGCTTCCACAACTAAAAATTTTGCATGAATGGTGGCCAATTTGGTTTATTTCTTTCTATACAGGTAACAATTTAGCATTAAAGTGGCCAGTTTGCTTTAATTCTTTGTATTGTCAATTTTTTTTCTCTATGGTGTGACTGCAGTGGGGCACATTAAATTTTGTGAGGGTAATTGAGATGATTGAAGGTGGAATTTGGGATTATGATATAACAGCAGCATTAATAATTGGGAGAATAATGAGATAATCACCTGCAGATCCATGATGATATCTGAAAAAACCATAGGCAAGAGGGATGACTTGAATGTGAATCGTGTGGCAGTGGTAGGGCTAGGTGCCTTGTACAGGAGAGACAGGACCATGGGGAACTCAAAATGTTATATCAATCCCCAAATCAATGGATTCTAGGTGCTGGCTTCCATAGAAACCAAAACTGATCCAATCAGACTCAGTTTACCTGTTGAGGAATGTGCTGTGTCCATGTCAAAAAAAGGCAAATGCAAAAGTGTAGGGTCTATTAAGCATTAGCAGCTCAAACATATGGTGAAGACTGGTACCTCTTAGGGAAATGACAGCAAGGAATTGGAACCAAAACCAGTTGCACTTAAGGTGTATGCCTGGGACCTCACTCAACATGTCGAAGAGACTGTTCCTACAGCCACTGAGGAAACAGTGTGCAAAGAACTGCACGTTGTGGTGCATATTGGAACATGTGATGGCTGTTGTCTGGGGTCCAACATCATATCTGGATCATTGCAGCAACTGACAGAGCAGGTTGAGAAGACCAACCTTGCTCATGGAGTTTCAACAAAGCTCACAATTCACAGCATTGTCTCAAAGCTGATCAAAGCCCCCTGACTCTACGTTGAGTGGAAGGACTGCACCACAAACTTTGTTCTATGACAAGCTAAGCTGTGCCCTTCTGCACTTGCACCACAAGGTTAAGAACTGTAGGGTTTCCTTAAATGAGTGAGGTGTACTTTACACGTCAGAGGCTTCTACACAAGTAGCTGGCTGCATGTGGAGTGCACACAACAGGTTTTCTATACTAAGTGACTACCTATCCAGTCAACAACAGCTGTAGGAGACCTGGAAGTATCAGTATCAGATCCAAATAAATGCCCCTTACAGGTAGGAGCATTAAAAACCTAGCATCTGAGTGCTGAAACTTTCCCAACAAAGTACCAGAGGTTGAAACACTTCTAATAAGCAGTGGAGCTCACATAATATTAGATACGGAAGGCTAGTTGAAATCCAAAATTGAGACAGGGGATTTTGGGGGGAAAATTTATGCATTATTGAAAGGAAATCTACATCTACATCTACATCTGCATCTACATGATTACTCTGCAATTCACATTTAAGTGATTCGCAGAGGGTTCATCGGAACACAATCATACAATGTCTCTACCATTCCTCTCCCGAACAGCGCACGGGAAAAACAAACACCTAAACCTTTCTGTTCAACCTCTGATTTCTCTTATTTTACTTTGATGATCATTTCTACCTATGTAGGTTGGGCTCAACAAAATATTTTTGCATTCAGAAGAGAAAAGTTGGTGACTGAAATTTCGTAAATAGACTTGCCGTGCCGAAAAACGTTTTTGTTTTAATGACTTCCATCACAACTCACATATCATATCTGTCACACTCTCTCCCCTATTACGTGATAATACAAAATGAGCTGCCCTTTTTTGCACTCTTTTGATATCATCCGTCTATCCCACCTGGTAAGGACCCCACACTACACAACAATATTCTAACAGAGGACGAACGAGTGTAGTGTAAGCTGTCTCTTTAGTGGACATGTTGCATCTTCTAAGTGTCCTGTCAATGAAACACAACCTTTGGCTTGCCTTCCCCACAATATTATCTATGTGGTCTTTCCAACTGAAGTTGTTCGTAATTTTAACACCCAGGTACTTAGTTGAATTGACAGCCTTGAGAATTGTACTATTTATTGAGTAATCGAATTCCA
This sequence comes from Schistocerca gregaria, assembly GCF_023897955.1. Taxonomy (NCBI): domain Eukaryota; kingdom Metazoa; phylum Arthropoda; class Insecta; order Orthoptera; family Acrididae; genus Schistocerca; species Schistocerca gregaria. The sequence goes on from NC_064931.1 coordinate 20,669,592, forward strand.
ATGGATTTCTTTTGGAACTCATGTGGATCACCTCACACTTTTCGTTATTTAGCATCAACTGCCACCTGCCACACCATACAGCAATCTTTTCTAAATCGCTTTGCAAGTGATACTGTTCTTCGGATGACCTTACTAGATGGTAAATAACAGCATGATCTGCGAACAACCTAAGAGAACTGCTCAGATTTTTACCCAGGTCATTTATATAGATCATGAACAGCAGAGGTCCCAGGACGCTTCCCTGGGGAACACCTGATATCACTTCAGTTTTACTCTATGATTTGTCGTCTATTACTACGAACTGCGACCTTCCTGACAGGAAATCACGAATCCAGTCGCACAACTGAGATGATACCCCATAGGCCTGCAGCTTGATTAGAAGTCGCTTGTGAGGAATGGTGTCAAAAGCTTTCCAGAAACCTAGAAATATGGAATCAACTTGAGATCCCCTGTCGATAGCGGCCATTACTTCGTGCGAATAAAGAGCTTGCTCCATTGCACAAGAACAATGTTTTCTGAAACCATGCTGGTTATGTATCAATAGATCATTCCCTTCAAGGTGATTCATAATGTTTGAATACAGTATATGCTCCAATACCCTACTGCAAACCGACGACAATGATATAGGTCTGTAATTCGATGGATTACTCCTACTACCCTTCTTAAACACTGGTGCGACCTGCGCAATTTTCCAATCTGTAGGTGCAGATCTATCGGTGAGCGAACGGTTGTATATGATTGCTAAGTAGGGAGCTATTATATCAGCGTAATCTGAAAGGAACCTAATCAGTATACAATCTGGACCAGAAGACTTGCCCATATCAAGCAATTTCAGTTGCTTCGGCAAACCCCCAAAGATCTACTTCTAAGACACTCATGCTAGCAGCTGTTCATGTTTAAAACTCTGGAATATTCCATTCATCTTCCCTGGTGGTGGTGGTCAGTGTTTAACGTCCCGTCGACAACGAGGTCATTAGAGACGGAGCGGAAGCTCGGGTTAGGGAAGGACTGGGAAGGAAATCGGCCATGCCCTTTCAAAGGAACCATCCCGGCATTGGCCTGAAACGATTTAGGGAAATCACGGAAAACCTAAATCAGGATGGCCGGAGACAGGATTGAACCGTCATCCTCCTGAATGCGAGTCCAGTGTGCTAACCACTGTGCCACCTTGCTCGGTCATCTTCCCTGGAGAATGAATTTTGGAAAACTGCATTCAATAACTCCGCTTTGGTGCCAAAGTCATCGGTAACAGTAGCATCGGCACTGTGCAGCGAAGGTATTGACTGCATCTTGCTGCTTGTGTACTTTACATATGACCAGAATTTCTTTGAATTTTCTACCAAATTTTGAGACAATGTTTCATTGTGGAACCTATTAAAGGCATCTCGCATTGAAGTCCATGCCAAAGTTCGCGCGTCTGTAAATTTTATACAATCTTCGGTATTTCATGTTCTTCTGACCTTCACATGCTTTTTCTGTTGCCTCTGCAACATCGTTCGGACCTGTTTTGTGTACCATGGGCGGTCAGTTCCATCTCTTACCAATTTATGAGGTATGAATCTCTCAATTGCTGTTGCTACTATATCTTTGAATTTGAGCCACATCTCGTCTACATTTGCATAGTCAGTTCAGAAGGAATGGAGATTGTCTTTTAGGAAGGCTTCTAGTGACACTTTATCCACTTTTTAAAATAAAATTATTTTGCGTTTGTTTCTGGTGGATTTGGAAGAAATGTTATTGAGCCTAGCTACAATGACCTTGTGATCACTAATCCCTGTATCAGTCATGATGCTCTCTATTAGCTCTGGATTGTTTGTAGCTAAGATGTCAAGTGCGTTTTTGCAACCATTTACAATTTGCGTGGGTTTGTGGACTAACTGCCAGAAATAATTTTCGGAGAAAGCATTTAGGACAATCTCGGAAGATGTTTTCTGCCTACCACCGGTTTCGAACAAGTATTTTTGCCAACATATTGAGGGAAGGTTGAAGTCCCCATCAACTATAACCATATGAGTGGGGTACGTATTTGTTGCGAGACTCAAATTCTCTCTGAACTGTTCAGAAACTATATCATCGGAGTGTGGGGGTCGGTAGAAGGAGCCAATTATTAACTTAGTTCGGCTGTTAAGTATAACCTCTACCCATACCAATTCACACGGAGTATCTACTTCGACTTCACTATAAGATAAACCACTACTGACAGACACAAACACTCCACCACCAATTCTGCCTAATCTATCTTTCCTGAACACCATCTGAGACTTCGTAAACATTTCTGCAGAACTTACTTCACGCTTCAGCCGGCTTTCTGTACCTATAACGATTTCAGCATCTGTGCTTACTATTAGCACTTGAAGCTCAGGGACTTTCCCAGCACAACTACAACAATTTACAACTACAATTCCGACTGTTCCTTGATCCAAGCATGTCCTGTATTTGCCATGCACCCTTTGAGATTCCAGCCCACCCAGTATTTTCCTGAGGCCTTCTAACCTAAAAAACCAACCACTCCACGCCACACAGCCTCCACTACCCATGTAGCCACCAGCTGAGTGTAGTGAACTCCTGACCTATTCAGCAGAACCCGAAACCCCACCACCCTATGGCACAAGTCAAGGAATCTGCAGCCAACATGGTCGCAAAACTGTCTGAGCTTCTGATTCAGACCCTCCACCCGGCTCTGCACCAAAGGTCCACAGTCGGTTCTGTCAAAGATGCTGCAGATGGTTAGCTCTGCCTTCATCTTGTAAGCAAGACTGGCAGCCTTCACCAAATCAGATAGCCGCTGGAATCCAGAGAGAATTTCCTCAGATCCAATGCAACACACGTCATTAGTGTCGACATGTGCCACCTGCAGCTGGCTGCACCCTGTGCTCTTCATGGCATCCGGAAGGACCCTTTCCATATCAGGAATGACTCCACCCAGAATGCACACGGAGTGCACACTGCATTTCTTCCCCTCCTTAGCCGTCATATCCGTAAGGGGCCTCATTATGCACCTAACACTGGAGCTCCCAACTACCAATAAGCTCACCTTGTGTGATTGCCTGGACCTTGAAGGCTGAGAATCATCCTCAGAAACAGGGCAGGCAGCTGCATCTGGCTCAGCCAGAGACAGTACCAGGCTAATGGTAAGTGAATCTTATCCATTTGTCACAATACACTAGAAACTCTAATCCGACAGGAGAGAAACTGAAACTGTGGGTAAGACTTTGGGCGAGAGTCAGTATCAAGGATGAGCATAAACTTATGATTGGATACTTATAACAATCACTAGACTCACCTCCAGATGTAAATTAAAGCTTCAGAGAGAAACCAGTCATACTGTCATCACTGGAGAAGATTTTAATCATCCAATTACTATTTTGTGAGTGGTGAATGTAACAAGATGTCCTGCAAACTGTTACTAAATGAAACATTTGAAAACTACTCAAATTTTGAAGCCCACTCATGATGGAAATATATTGTATCTAATAGCAACAAATAAACCTGAGTTCTTTGAGGATGTCCACATCGAAACTAGTATCAGTGACTATGAGGCAGTTGCAGCAAAAATGATTATCAGAGTACAAATGGCCACAAAAACAAGTAGAAGATTATATGTTCAACAAACTCAATAAAGATGCTGCAGGGATGTATCTCAAAAAGGCACTCAAAATATTTAACTCTGGAGAGAAGTTTGTAGAAGAACTATGGCTTAGGTTCAGAAGAATAGTTGACCATGCACTTGACAGATATGTACCTAGTACAACAGTTCATGATGTGATGGACCCTCCATGGTTTACAGTCTCTGTAAGTAAACGTCTAAAGAAACAGAGATTACTGCACAATAAGTGCAAAACAAAATATAGGGCTATAGAGAGGGAAATGCTGAATGAAACATGTTTGATGGTCAAAATGACAATGCATGAAGTCGTCTATGTCTACTGTAGCAGAATATTACCAAAAAATCTCTCACAAAAACCAAAGAAATTCTGGACATGTGTAAAGTCTGTTAATGGTATCAAAATTAGTGTCCGGACACTCATGGGCATGATAGAGACTGAAATTAAGTGTAGCAAGGTAAAAGCAGGAACACAGAACTCCATTTACAAATGTGCCTTTACAAATGAAGATCCAGTTGCATTGCCCCAATTTAATACTTGCACCCTGCAAAGGTGAGTGATATAGGTTTAGTGTAATGGCACTAATAAAATGCTGCACAAGTATTCAATCAAATCTTGATAAGATTTCAAAATGGTGCAAAGATTGCAAAATTGTTTTAAATGTTCAGAAACGTAAATCTGTGTACTTAATAAACTGAAAAAAAAAATAAAGCTATGACTACAGTATCATTGAGACAACTGGAATTGGTCAACTCATACGAATAGAGGGGTGTAATACTTTGTAGGGATATGAAATGGAATGATCATTCAGGCTCAGTCATAGGTAAAGGGGTTATCATACTTTGGTTCATTGGTAGAATACTAGGGCAATGCAATGAGTCTACAAAGGAGATTGTTGTCAAGTCACTTGTTAAATCCATCCTAAAATATTAATCAAGTGTGTGGGGCCCATATGAAATAATGCTGCTGCTGCTACTACTACTACTACTACTACTACTACTACTACTACTACTACTAAGTTGGCCACATGAACTTAAGTCCTTCATTGCCTCAATCTTCAGCCACTTCCATTTTTCTCTGCTGCTGGCCAGGTTCTAGTGGGTTCCCTGGGTCTCCATGTCTTCCTTGAATCCAGCCATCCACCTCAATTTTGGTCTACCAAGGGGTCTCATTCTCTGTGGCTTCCCTTTCAGCACTGTCTTCAACATCATGTCTTCACTTGTCAGTCATTGTCCCACCCATTCAATTCTTCTGCTCTTTATTACAGTGGCCACATCTGGTTCATTAAACAAAATGTGAATTTCCTACTTCTAAAAATTCTGTTTTCTGATACAGGTCTGAATATTTTTCTTAACACATTGTTTTTGTAATAGATAATTTTTATCTCCATCTTCTTGCTCAATTTCCAGGTTTCGGCCCCATAAATTAATACTGGTGACACAGTTTTCTTGTACATGTTGAGTTTGTTGTCTGCTAAATAGTTAAGTACTGAGTAATTTGCCAACTGAGAAGAGACACTTCTCTGCAGATTTTATCCAGTTCATTATCTCCTCTTCGATGTTGTTCACACTGATATTACTTCCTAGATATCTGAGGGATCTAGGCTTCATAAATTCTATATCTGGTATTACTAGTGATCACTCAGTTTCCTCTTCATAGTTTCTAGTTACAATCACATAATATGTTTTATCTTGATTGAGCCTTAGATCCACTTTTTGTGCCTCCTCTATTAGCGCTTTAGTTGTTCATATTTGGACAAACAGGAAATATTGAATGTAAACATAGAAGGGTGGCAAGAATCATCACATTTGTTTGACTCTTGGGAGTGTGTGTTGGAGATGCTGAAAAACTGAATTGGCAGACACTTGAACACAGGCACAAATTATCCAAAAAAAGGCCTACTTACAAAGTTTCTGGAACCAGCTTCAAATGATAAAACTAGTAATATGCTACAACTCCCTATGTATCATTCCCATAAGGATTATGAGGACAAGATTCGATTAATTACAGCACACACACAGGCTTTTACACAGACATTCATCCCACACTCCATATGTGAATGGAACAGGTAGATGCCCTAATAACTGGTACAACAGGAAGTACCATCTGTCAAGCACTTCATAGTGAATTGTAGAGTTTGGATGTATATGTAGATATTGATGCAGAATGGTGGGTCAGCACACATCACTCTCGATATGAATGTGGAGTCAATTTTCAGTTTATTCAGTGCTTATTCTCCCAACACAGTCACCTGTAATCTCTCTAGTGATGTGCAGGAAATATGCCAGATCAATTATGAAATTAATGTTGAAACAACAAGGTTTGACTAATAAATGTTTTTTGACTACTACAAGCATTTAGAGACATAAAATTTCTCTTACAAACAGCCAGAGTATGCCTATACTAAGAATATACATACTTTCCAGGAAAGAGTAAAAACTCTGGCAAAGGAGAACTTGCATCCTAAAATAGTTCAGAGAAAACATTAACATTGTTCATATTGCTAAACTGCATGTCTAATTCACATCTCCATGTGTGACGAGATATTTGATTTGAAGAATATTAAATGTAATTACTTTACCATAATTAGCAGAAAATATACACTAGTGGGAAAAAATTGCAACACCAAGAAGGAGTTGTGTGACAAAAATTGAAACTGGTAGGTGTGTTTCTACACCTTGAAGATGATGTCTATTCAAATTTCACACCTGTTGCACAAGAGTGACACTAATAGTGCCCCTATGAGGCTGCAAATCAAGTTTGCCTTAAATACATGCTGTAAAAGTCGTGAGCATTAGTTACCTTTGTGACTGGATGTGGTGAGTTGATGTTAGTCAAGAATGCCTTTAAGGTGAGAAAGACGCCATTGTCAACACCTCACTGAGTTTGAATGAAGTCACATAATAGGGCAACAAGAAGCTGGATATTTCTTGTACAATACTGCTGGAGGACGTGGCAGGAATGTAACCACTGTACATGATTACTGGCAGTGATTGTTATGAGAACATATAGTCACAAGAAGACTGGGCTCTGGAAAGCCATGTGTCACTATCAATAGGGAAGTTCATCATGTTCAGCGTATGGCTCTGGCACTTTGTACTGTATCTGCAACAGCAGTTTGAACAGCAATTGGCATCACAGTGACACAATGAAACGTTACAAATTGATTACTTCAAGGTCAGCTCCAAGCCAGATGCTCTGTAGTGTGCATTCCACTGCCAGCAAACCACTGTCGTCTGCGACTTATGTGGTGTCAAGCGAGAGAACATTGGAGGGCAGGGTGGAAGTCTGTTGTGCTTTCTGATGAAAGCTCATTCTTCCTCGATGTCAGTGATGGTCTTGTGTTGGTTAGGAGAAGGCCAGTTACAACCAACCTGCCTGCGTGTTAGGTACGTTCAAGCTATATCTGGAATTATGGTCTGGGGTGCAATTTCCGTATGACAGCACGAGCACTCTCATGGTTATCCTACACATCCTGATTGAAAATTTGTATGACAATCTGGTGCTTCAACCTGTTGTGCTGCCATTCATTAACAGCATATGAAGGGCTGTTTTGCAACAGGATAACGCTCACAAACATACCACTGTTGTAACCCAAAATGCTCTACACATTGTCACATGTTGCCTTGGCATGCTTTATCATCAGATCTGTCTCCAATCGAGCACATATGGGACATGATTGGATGACAACTCCAGCATCATCCACAAACAGTATTAACTGTCCCTGTATTGACCGACCAAGTGAAACAGGCATGAAACTCCACCCCACAAACTGACATCCAGTACTTGTGCAACACAATGTATGCATGCTTGCATTCAACACTCTAGTGTTTACATTGCTTATTAATGTATCAGCATTCCACATTTGGAATGGCTCATCACACATTTTCATTACCCTGTGCTCTTGCAATGTTAATCACTTAAATATGTTACCTAAATATATCTATTCTCGAAATTTCACTACTCTACATTAATTATTCTTTGATGTTGGGATTTTTTCTGTCATTATAGTTCTTTTTATATACAAAACATGATAACTAAATATAATCAATTACTGTAATTAAATCAACTCAATCAATTTTTTAACAAAACTTCCAAAAAAATAAATTTTCTCCATTGTGTGTAATATAACAATCTAATTTACACTATTGAAAGAAACACTGATACAGTTAAAAAGATACTAACCTGCATACCAATCACTGCATAGATGAAGAACAGCATCACTATGAGCAATGCAACATATGGTAATGCTTGGAATGATTTTATAAATGTCCATAGCAAAGTGCGTATTCCTTCTCCCCTGCTCAGAAGTTTCACCAATCTCATTACTCGGAAGAGACGGAAGAAATTAATGGATATCATTCCAGAACCAGGCTGTATCAAAACCATAAAGTCAGTTTAAAAAGATCAACACAGGCTTTTAAAGAAATCATATGAGAATACTGACAAGTGTAGATCCCATTTCGTTGAATCACAAACAAAGAAAAATTAAAACTGTTAGTAAAATAATAATGCAAACTCTTTAGAAATTCACATGGGCTGTTTCTGAAACCACAAAAAAATTTGTTATTTGTACACTAGCTACTCAAATGGCAAACCATTTCCACACTACATGCAGCTGACTGATAGGAAAAGAAAAAGAGTACATTCTCTCTCTCTCTCTCTCTCTCTCTCTCTCTCTCTCTCTCTCTCTCTCTCTCTCTCTCTCTCTCTCTCTCTCTGACCAAAAGCTTGAGAGATGAAAATATACCACTAAGTGAAGATTGTTTGTCAGTGTTTTCCAATTTTGAAGTAAAACAGGATTTCTTAGGTCATGAAGTGTTTTTGCAAGATGGATATCATTGCAGAGTAAAGTTAAGTTTTAAAAGCTGGAGGAACAAAAATAAATTCCAAAAGTTATTAAGCTCCAAGCAGAATTTATAAATGAATAAAGGATGCTCCATCTAATTATTTGTAATCCATTTGGAAGAGGTATAGATGAATTCCCAGTCTTATATTTTACAAAGATTACAATACTTACAGTAAATACCTCACTTTCCGTATTTGTTTCAAAAAGTTTTGGAATGTGTCTAGCTGTTCATCTAACACTGAAGGATGATACATAAACAATGATAAAGTGAAAAATACAATCCAAATTTAAGGTAAAATGCTGACTGGTGGATAAGCATATAAAAAAAAAGAAAAATAGAGGGGACGGATTTCTATGCTGTCAACCTTCCACTCTTTTTTATAGTACGAAGAGCCAAGTTTTTGTGTGTGTGTGTGTGTGTGTGTGTGTGTGTGTGTGTGTGTGTGTGTGTGTTTGTGTGTGTGTGTGTGTGTGTGTGTGTGTGTGTGTGTGTGTGTGTGTAGGGGGCAGGGGGCATTTTCATCTCTGGAGCAATAGTTCCAACAAAGCTTATAAAATAGCTCGGCAAGCAAGTATCCCCAATTCTTATGTACATATTCACCAACATGAACTTTGACTGAATGGTGATCTAACCTATCACCCTTTCACACCATTCACATACATACATAGAGATGAAAAATCATGTGCTTATGTCAGAACAAGGTTACGCAGTAAAACCACAGTAGTAATGAATTGTGTAACAATAATCAAGAAAAAAGTGTAATTAGGAATTATTTGCAAATAAATTATGTCAAGTCAGAAGGTTACACCAGATTGGATGTGTGAAACAAGTGCAGTCTATACTGTGGGTTGCAGTGTCACTACCCGGTATTTTATGAGGCATTATTCTGTATTCTGTATTCCAGGTATTCTGAGGCAGAGTCATGCACTTGTCATCGCTGAAGTCCGATGCCACTACCATGATGCCAGGGCCATACTGGACAGTGAGACGACTGGGCATCACCAGCAGCAGCCACAAGATAGAGACAGGGCTATGCCTGCTGCTGCCGAGACTAGGTTCCTCACAGGACTTGGTGCCACAGCATCGACAACTTTCTGTCTGCACCTGCTGCTGCCCACACTTAGTTTCCTGGATGTAGTAACACAGCACCATCCACTGTGTGGCTCCTGCCAGGGAATAGTGGGTTGAATGCTGTGCACAGCAGTCTCCACACGTGACCACACACTACAGCTGTGGTCATGTGTGGAGACAAGGGTCTATCCATCCCAGGTGCCATCACCAATGGAACAGTAGCTCACCACTGGTGCTGTGGCCATGGCCTGCAGTGACAGCACTGTGGAGTACCTATGCAACCTTTCACCAGGGCCAAAGCCACCACCTTTATAGTGGTGCAGGCCAGAGACAATAGGATGAAGCACAATCTGCCTTGCTAGTCATGATGAAGCATCTACTGGGACTGAATAAAAGCCATATTGTCCATAGCAGTTCCACTGAGTCCTCCAGCCTGTCACCACCACCACTCACCTGTCTAAATGTAACCACTCAATTCAGGGTGGTGTCAGGGAGTAAACATCACCACAGTAAACAGCGGAGGGTGTACCACATCCAAAGTGTGATGTCTGATCCACAGCTCACCATTTCTTTATGTGGTGTGAGTGAGACTATCTTCTTCTTTTATGCTGACATTTGTGGGGTCAAGAATTAAGGGGCATAATAATAGTAGGGTTACTTTTGTAAAACCAGGAGAGCTGGTATACTTATCTCAGTTTATGTGGAATTCAAAAGATGAGTGGTTCGTACTTGTGCTTTGTACATAGTGCAATTTGCTTGGGTGTTCTGTCCCTTGTGCTGAATCTGTAGCAGTTGTTTGCTTTACATGTAATATTTTTGGGCTCATGGATAGACACTGCAGTTAAATCCAGGTGGCTCGTGATTAGGCAAAAGAAGTAGTTTGGTAGTATAGGGAGTCACAGAGTGTTCTGTCTGGGTTACTGGTGGATTATCATTCCTGTGTTGTTCTGGGTTCTTAATTCTGTCACAAAAGTGAGTAATGATAATGCAATGGTAAATTAGATACACAAGGTGTCACCAGTGAAGAAGCTATCAAGTCATTGGTGAATCAGGTAGCTTGATTAAGGGTAGATAAAGTGGTTTCAGATGGTAAAATAATGGAGAAAAATGAGGAAATAAAGGTGTTGAAGTCACAGCCTCCAGGAGTGGATCCAGCTGTTGCTAACCTTGTTTCTTCCTTTTCTTGGCAGGTTGTCTGATGATGTGTTAGCATTTCTGGAGAATATTAGGTCATTGGCTGACATAGGGGATAGGTCAGCTAAGAAATTACTGCAGACAGCATGGCTACATTTAACTGGAGATGCACAGTTGTTTGTGCAGTGCTCAGAGGTGCTGCAAAATGCATGGACTTTTTATCAGCACACGTGAAAATTTGATCAAAGACATAATGGAGCATCTGAATATTTTGCACATAGGGTTAGGCAACTGATTTGTACCTACTTGCAAGTTAACTCAGAGTGAGGATGTAAACAAAGTACTGGTACAGGAAGCTGAGCAACGTGAGCTGGTTGTTTGTCTGAGAAGTTTGGCACTCAAGATTTCAAGGAGGGTGTGCATTGGGCCATCTAAAGATCTCCAAGCAGTGTTCAGATTAGCATTGAAAGATGACGAAAACGATGTGTCAACAGGTATAAGGAGTCGAAGATATGTGTTTGTGTCAAACATAACTGTTTTTAGATGTGTGAAGCATGTTAAGAGGCAATCTACCAGCCACCGAGTGGCAACAGCGATAGTGTGGGCTTCCAATGATTTACTGGAAATAGTAGTAGGGGTGGTATGGACCAATGGCAAAGCTATTGGGGTAATGGGAGAGAGAGTCTGGGGAATAAGAAGTACCTGTTAAACTTAAGAGGAAACCCCAGAGGTGCCAAAGTAGTTCCCAGAAAAAATAATGTAGAAAAAATAAATGCAGAACCAGAATGTGCCATAGTGGGTGTGACAGATGGTAGGAAATATAAAGTTCTGTTGGACACAAGCCTCAAGAGTGATAGCAGGTAGGATGCATTGGAATCCACCATGTTACAACATGCATCGAGTAGGGGATAATTATGTATGTCCATTGGGGGCAGTAATGATGAACTTTTTGTTTGAGGTGACCAAGTTTGGGCAATGTGTGGGAGTGGTGTTTCATGTCAATCAGGGCTACAGCATCCTAGGTTTAAATTTCCTGCATCAACATCATGCCACAATTGACCTTCAACAATGTATAGTAGAGTTTAGTGAGAAGATATTCCAGCTAGGGGAGCTGTTATGAATACTGATCTGTTGTGAGGAATGTCTGGTGTACAGGACAATCCAATCAGAGTGTGAACTGTGAACAATGACATTAAGGCCTCAATTGCACGATTATGTGTCGGCTGGCACCAGAAAGTCACTATGGTAGAATGTGGAGCCTGTTTTACCAAGTGATATGTTATGTACAGTGGAACTGTTGTATGATAGTGAGGTATTGGATCCAGTTTGTTGTTTTTGTGAAACCTGGTACTCTAAACATGCAAGAGAGGGACAGAAGCAAAGTAGTACCAATAATTGTGGATAATTTTTGACACCAAGGAGGTTTGGTTCTTCAAAGGAACACTGCTGCCCTCATTGGAGAGCCTGGATGAGGAAGATTGTTGCTCAGAGGTTGTAGCCTATAACAGCACACTAGATGCTACTAGGACTGCATTTTTGGAAAAACTGAAGCATTTGAAGAGGGAAAGAAAGGACATAGATTGAGAAACTTTTGCTAGTCTTTCAAGACCTGCTTTTTCTGCAGGCTGTTCGTTACTACTCAAGTAACACACCACATGATTCCAGCAGGGAATGAAGCACTGATATATAGGAGACTGTACAGAATACCACGATCTCTGCTACCAATTTTGGAAGAATTTATAATCAACAATTGCCTGATGGTGTAACAGAAGAGAGAAGTAGCCTCTGGGGGTGGAAAATGTAGTTTTACCGAAGAAGTATATGGATGACTCAAAGAAAAATCAATTTTGTTGTGACTACTGGCACTTAAATAATAAGACTACAATGGATGCCTACCCAGTTTCAAACATCAAAGAAATGATTGATAATCTTGGGCAATGACGGTACTTCTTGACAATAGGATTGAAGAGTACATACCATCAGTTAGAAGGTCTCCAGAGAACCAAGCAAAAACTGCATTTTCAGAACCTTGGTGACACTATCAGTATACAAAGATGCCATTCAAGTTAAATAATGCACCAGAAACACTCCATAATTTATTGAACAGAGTATTAAAAGTACTGTAACTGACAGTGTCTGGCGTACCTCAACAACATAATCATCCTTTTCAGGAATATGCAGGATTATAGGCAACAACTGAGGGAAATATTTAAGAGATTATGGGCAGCTCATTTGATGCTAAGCACTGAGAAATGTCATTTTGTACTAGGAGAAGTCAATTACTTAGGCCAAGTAATTGTTAATGGATGAAATTAAGACATGATGTTCACAAACTTACACCACATATTGCTCCACCTGCCCTTTTCTGAACCAAATACGCTCTGTGAATGGGAAGTGTTACCCCAGAATAAAATGCCATATGGCATAAACTAATGAAAATAAGCAATGCAGAGCAATTTTCATGTTGGACTACAACTTCTTGCAGGTACTCTTCTAATGGTAAATATATCTGCATTCGGTTTGCTTACATTGCATTCAACATCCTTCACTACCCAGCTAGTACCACCAGCAAGCAGAAATATTTCAGAATTGTTTGTCACATTAGAAGGCATATCATTTATGACACACACACACACACACACACACACACACACACACACACACACACACAGTAGTGGTCCCAGCACTGACTCCTGAGGCAGCCCCCCCCCCCCCCCCCACTTGATCACACCCCTATAAGGCACCACTTCATTACTCTAGAGAATGATGTTTTGCTACTCTTGAAGTGTGAAAGGCACCAACTGTGAGCTAGTCCTATTACTTAATGGTCCCACTTCTGCAACAATATTTTGTGATGAACACAATCAAAAGCTTTAGCTAAATCAAAGAAGCTGCCTAAATGTTTGAAACTTCTTATTTAATCCTAAACTGACGCTTGACAGCAAAAAAATGGAACTGAAATGATTGACTACTCTTATGCATATAGCCTTTTCAGTAACTTTTGCAAACACCAAAGGCACAGAAATAAGTCTAACATTGTCTAAAGTATCTCTCTCTTCTTTTTGAAAACAGTGGTTTCATTACTGATACCTTAGTCATTCAAGAAACTGACCATTCACAAAGGAAAAATTACAGAAGTGTCTAAGCACAGGGCTTACATATGCAGCACAGTGCTTTAATATCCTGTTACATACCTCCACTATATCCATGAGAGTCCTTGGTCTTCAGCAATTTAATTATTGACTGAGTCTACAGCTTGCCAGTATCACAGATGTGTACTAGTCTTGGAAGGCCATTTCTTAAGAGAATTATATTATTTCCTGAAGAAACTAAGATTTTACTTAATTTGCCTACCGTATTCAGAAAGGGATTGTCAAATGCTGTACACATATCTGACTCATCAGTAACAAAAACACTTTACTACATATTGATTTGGAGAGCAAAATTTTCCGCAAGTGATAAAGTGAAAAATAATGTGAAAGTTGTGACTTTTAGTGACATAACACAGCATCATCATTTTTTAAAAAAATATCATTTCAATCTAACCTTGGCCTCGATCTTCACAGTAGATCACACTGCCACCATGAACTCCAGTCACGAAACAGTATAATAATATTGAACAATTATTGAAGAAAAATATATGTGACAACCAAGACCACCTGTGAAATGTGAATATATCTGGTTGCTGTTTTGGAAGAATATGGCCACTCAAATATGTCTTAAGATTTGGAAGTACTATGTGACATAGCTGTCTATTGAGTCCCGGTTGGTTCCGCAACCTTTTTGGCTGTTACTTAAAATATTACTGACTCAGAAGAATATTCTTTATCACACTAGTTTCCCAGACTTCACAGCACATTGAATTTGATATGCAGATTTTCAATGACATTGTAAACCTCTGGTACATAACTAAATCCATCCACCAGATCTTCTAGTAGGAGTGGTATCCACATAATGAAAATAAGCAACAAAAATTCTGATGCTGGTTGATAGTGTGATAAGCATACACTGTTGGTGGCTGAGAAATAACTTTGTGAGAAAGCTGAACTGTCGGAAAGAGAATAAAAAGCTACTCCCAGTATAGTTATTGTAACATTATTATTCCGTTACGTCATGCACATAATACATAAATATCTACTGTTTATGTGGCTGTTCACCTATTATTTCCATCTTCAGCAAGAATCCTAAATGGAACTACTGTTGCTTTTCTCTCAAACTATTTGTTGAAACACTACATGTCAGAAATATAATTTCATCATTTTCCTATGCAAGCAAAAGTGTGTATGCATTTTTGTCATGTTCTCTGTTTACATAATCTGTGTTTGAGATAACTGTGTGGAACCAGAGCAGGATCGAGTACAAATAATGTGAAAAATACTCATTCACCTAAAGATAAACATTTCATCGACTCAAGATATTTTGGTCATGCTCTTTTCCCAACAAAAGCAAATATCTCCTACTTCTAAGAGGAACTGACATGAGTATGGGCTTTCACAGCTGGAGACTATTTCAATAAAATTGTTCTGAGTGTGTAACTGCATCACAAAGAAGGATACCTGCAGCAGTACATCAATAGTTGCATCACATCATGACATGGTCACACCCTCAGAAGAACTTTACTGAAAAGGAATGAACTTGGTCACCAAAGTATGCACTCCGTTACTCTCTCATACCACTCCACAACATGCTAATAATCTACAAACTGCAAATACCACTAGATAGTTACCACACTGTCAATCACATTAGTCCAAAAGGAAGTTTTATTTTGTAAAAAAGGATCACATACGGGTAACAAACATAAAACATACATAGTCTCTCTCTCTCTCTCTCTCTCTCTCTCTCTCTCTCTCTCTCTCTCTCTCTCTCTCTCTCTCTCTCTCTCCTAAAGCAGTTTAAAAGGCAAATCCAGATTCCAGATGCAGTACATTTCACATTTAAATAATTACTACTTTGGCCTTCTCCTTTAATAATTGTTAGACCATCTGGAGTTCCTCATGTCTCCCCTCTGCCTTTGACTGAAAATTTAAGAAACCTCCAATTCTTTTACTGCTCACTGTAATCATAGTTAAATCACTGGTATCACATAATATTTTGTTTATTTAACATAACAACTACAGTATATCTCACCAATGATTAAAGCAGGATTTTAGATTAATCCCATTTAAAAGAAATTATTGACACACATCAACTCACTTGTTGAATTAAAGTAACACAAAGATAGACAGCTTTGAATGTGAAATGGACAGTGACCAAATATTTCAATGCATTCAAAGCAAAATATAAACTTGGTAACACCTCAATAATGTCGGATACTTTTGGAGAAACACTACATCACTAATCAAGTGCAATTCTTCAGGCAAAGTTGTGTAACATCCAGTTCTTTGATAGAATGAAGACTTTAAATGAGAAAATACAATTTTATAATTGTAAATACAGCTCTATTAAATTATGGTCACTTAATTAAACTTTTCAGAAAATTTTAAAGGCACCTCAATATTAACTCTTCAAGTTATTTATGTTTTCTTAAGTTTTTCTTTAATTTCTCCCAATTCCTATCTTCGTATATTCAAGTCTCACTGCTTAAGCAAGCTCCACAGACAAAATATCAGTTATCCTTTGTGACTGATACAGCAAGTTTTTAGAACAAATAACTAGAGATGAAGGTTAGTTATTAACACCCTGTCTCCAACACATCATCAGAGATGGAGCACACCCTCTGATGGGGCCAGTATAATGAAATAAATTGCTTGTAACCTTTTCAAAGAAATCATTCCATGATTTACCTTAAGCCCTAGTGGAACCATGGAGAAGTTAAGTATTGATGCTTGGAAGAGGGTTTGAACCTTGCTCCTCCCAGATTTGACTCCACTGTTTCAACTACTATTTTATTTTGTCATTTTGATTGCTGCCAAGAGGTAGCAAGTTAACAGGTAACAATAGGTTTCTGATACATGCCTTGTAGAATTGTTTGAAGATATCAGACACATTATTTCTATTATATGAGTTCTGCTGACAGTTTACAGAGCAGTAAAAGGGACACTGCTTATTTCCATGGAGAAGGAGGACACCACTTATTTCCATGGAGAAGGAGTACACCGATTTGTATGTGTATTTAAATCCAGAGGACTCCTAATATAAATTTCTATAAATCTCAAATCAACTTTACAACAGTGGTAGAAAACAGCTACAAAGTGTATACAACATGTTCAAATTCCTGAAATGAAACACCAATAGTTCTCCTCTTCCCATACAATGTTAAAAAAGATTTCAAAGCTATTAATGACGATGTAAATAAAACAGAAAGAAACTTCCACATGGGAAAAATATATTAAAAACAAAGATTCCAAGACTTACCAAGCGGGAAAGCGCCGGCAGACAGGCACATGAACAAAACACACAAACACACACACACAGAATTACGAGCTTTCGCAACTGGCAGTTGCTTCGTCAGGAAAGAGGGAACTCCTTACCCTCTCCCTTAAAACCCACATCCTTTCATTTTTCCCTCTCCTTCCCTCTTTCCTGATGAAGCAACTGCCAGTTGCGAAAGCTCGTAATTCTGTGTGTGTGTTTGTGTGTTTTGTTCATGTGCCTGTCTGCCGGCGCTTTCCCGCTTGGTAAGTCTTGGAATCTTTGTTTTTAATATATTTCAAAGCTATTAGAATCATGAGATTATAACAGCTGCAGGTAACATTTCTTGTTTTCCAGGGTTTGATGTATATGAAGATCATAAGAGTACCTACTCATTTAGACCAGCATTGTGGGAGGGGGGGGGGGGGGGGATGGGAGCAGGCTATGATTTTGCTGCAGGAGTTGTCTCTTGTCATAAATGATGTAGAGGAAACTATGGAAAACTAGTTTCAACTCGGGTGTAATGTATCCTTGGTCAACACCCCAGTGGTATCATATTTTACAAACCATATGAAAAATAGAGATGACTAACATTTTGTCTGAGGAGTACTTAGGAGACTAATGGTGACAATCTCTCAGTACAAGAACATGTATTGTAAACTGGAAATATATTTCTTTTCCAACATCTTCAATAAAAATTTCAATAACTAATACCAGTATTTGTACAAAATGAGTGTTAGTGTTAAAAGTTACTTCCATAAAAACCAAAAACTCAGCATTCGCTATAACTTTTACTCACATTCACCTCATCATAGACGATGTCAATAAAGCTGCCTAGTACAATGATGAAGTCGAATACATTCCATGCATCTCCAAAGTAATTCTGAAAATTGTGAATACAGATCTTTTACTCATCTGAAGTGTATTACAGCTACAGTGCAAAATATTTTACAACTGCTAGTTTTTGTTGCAAGCCAGTGTTGAGTATTAACAATACATTTTAAAGCTTACCTTGAATCTGAAGGCAGCTAGTTTGAACACAAATTCCATTGCAAAAACAGATGTAAAAAGCATGTTTAATATATTCAGAGCATTTGTATATGGTTCTGGTTGATTATGGAACTTCATTGCCAATGTAACTGTGTTCATCAGAATAAGTATAAAAATTGCATACTCAAAAGGCTGTGACGTGACAAACCACCAGACTTTATACTGAAGCCTGTGTTTAGGAATGTACCTTCGAACTGGTTTTGCCTTTAGAGCAAATTCAATACAATTACGCTGAAAAAAATGAAGAAAGAATAAGATGTCTGCCAAGTAACAAAAAAAGAAATGAATATTTTGCATTTATACTGAAAAATACACTGTCAGAAAAAAAAAATGCAACCCTGAGGAGGACATGCAAGACATAAATGAAAGTTTGTTGGCACGTTTCAACATCTGAAATTTTGTTCCAGTGGCATAAGAATAACCAAGTTTGCTTTACATATATGCTGTAGTGGTCATGAACATTATTTACCTCTGAGACTGAATGTCATGAGTTGATGGTAGTCAAGAATGCCTTTAAGGTGAGAAAGAAGCCATTATCAACACCTCAGTGAGTTTAAAGGAGGTCATGTAATAGGGCTACAAGAAGCTGGATGTTCCTTCTGTGATACTGCAGAAAGATTTGGCAGTAATGTAGCTGCTGTACACGATTGTTGGCAGTGGTGGTCATGAAAATGTATGGTTGTAAGAAGACCAGACTCTGGATGGTCATGTGGCACTACCAAGTTGGACGGCAACCACACTCATTTTATGGCTCTCGTGCACCATACTCATCTGCAGCAGCAATTTGAGCAGCAGTTGGCACCACAGTGACACAGCAAACTGTTACAAATTGGTTACTTCAAGAACAGCTCCGAGTCAGGCATTGCACAGACACCAAACCACCACCATTTTTGGCTTCAGTGGTGGAAGGGTGGAGGCCTGTTGCACTTTCTGATGAAAGTGGTTTCTGCCTTGGTGCCAGTGACAGCTGTGTGTTGGTTACAAGGAGACCAGTTGAGGGCCTGCAAGCAACCTGTCTGTGTGCTAGACACACTGGATCTACACCTAGAGTTATGGTCAGAGGAGCGATTTTGTAAAACAGCAGGAACACTCTTGTGGTTCTCCCAGGCTGCCTGGCTACCAATTTGTCTGTCAATCTGGTGATTTGACCTATTGTGTTGTCATTCATGAACAGCATTCTATGGGGTGTTTTCCAACAGAATTATGTTTTCCCACACACCACTGTTGCAACCCAACATACTCTACAGTGTGTCAACATGTGCCTTGTACTGCTTGATGACCATATCAGTCTCAAATGAAGCACATACTGGACACGATCAGATGATAACTGCACTGTTATCAAAAAACAACATTAACCATCCCTCTATTGACTGACCAAGTGTTAGAGACATGGAACTCCACCTCACAAACTGAGATCTGGCACCTGTGCCACACAATGCATTCACATTTGCATGCTTGAATTCAACATTCTGATGGTTATACCTGTTATTATTATACCAGAATTCCTCATTTGTAATGGCTTATCTCACACTTACATCACCCTGTGATCTTGTTATGTTAATCACTTAAATATGTTACTTAGACAAACATATTCCCAAAATTTCCTTATTCCTCATTGATTATTTTTGGTGTTGCAGTTTTTTTCTGTCAGTGTATATTCTGAATTGAAGAATTATATTTAATGCCAGATTTTCACATTTAACAGCAGGACTTATTGAGATTAAGAAATAATACTATACTAACATACTGAATCTTATGGCCTTATCTCACATATTTAGCCATTCCTGTGTACCAAACAACTGAAAATGTAACAAATCATCTTCAAACAGCCATATACAATGGAAATTCTATAAAGGTGGAGCTGTCCTCTGTCCAGATCTTGGATTGAATACTGTGTTGCTTTATTATGTATGGACGGATTGGAGGTGGTACACTCTTGTCTTTTTCTGACTTTTGAAATGACTGACAGCCATTTGTAACGGGACGTACAGCTTACTGTAGACTCCAAACCACATTGCATCTTGACATTTTTTACCAACAAAAATCATTGCCAAACACAAAAAATCATACAGCTAGGCCAACAAGGCAGAAGTAACTGCAATCAAATGTCAACACTGCCGGCAAACAGTGGACAAAGTTGTAGCCGCTTGACCAGTGCACACACCCAAAACAAGCATCAGATTCTGGTCAAAGGTCATTTTACTGTTGAGGCAGCTTACATGAATGTAGTACAGCAACTCATGTTTTTAGGGGTTAATTGCACAAACACACAAAATATTTTTGTTAGATACAGTTCCTGCTTTTGATTTCACCACTGATGATTTTGTGAACCTTGTATTGAACAAGCTCCTTTTAAGAAGCTAGAAGACATTTGTAATGAGTGCCCTGATATTTTTTCAGAAGGCCTTAAAAAGCAAGAAACTTCATAGTGTACATCGCATTAACAAAATCACCATGCTCTTGTTTATTTCATGCATGGCCCATACCTTTAGCACTGCATCATACAGTAAACCTCAGTGGAATTGAATCTATATCCTCACAATAAACTCACAGTCTGAATTCAACCCTTAACTGATTCCAAAGCCAGACAAACTCTTCACCATGATATCTAATGGTCAGTATTTTTCAAAAACTAACCTGGCTGAGGCTTATTTGTAACTTCCTTTCAATGAAGAACCACAAAAAGATACTAGTCATCAACACGCTGCATGGTCTTTATACATTTAAGCATGTCGTTTTTAATGGCTCCTTGAATAATTAACAGTATTTTTGGATGTATCAATAATTTTGATGATACTGTCATCGCTGGGGCCATGATGGAGGAGTATTTACAGAACCTATGGCAACTATGTCACATTCAACAGCCTCCGGCCTAAAACATAGTCTTGACAAACCCAAATTCTTCAACCACCAGAATTCTGCCTATAAAGAAGTGTGTAGCAGTAATGACACCACTCCCACATGCCTCAAATTAAAAAAAAAAAAAAAAAGAAATGTACTCCAGTAAATTTATTCCTGGCACTCCAGAGTTTGCATACCCGCTAAAGAATCTTGGGCAGGAAGGCATCCCATTTTCCTGGTCAACACATTCTGAATGGATGTTCCAGACCTTCAAACAGGCCTTATACTCTGTGCCATGCCTGTCTACTCTTGAGCTCAGTAAGTGGGGTGGTTGCCAATGGCTCTGAACAGGGATTGGGCACTGTATTAGTGCACCAAAATGTTGATGGCTCTAAACAACCAACTGCTTACATTTCAAAGACACTCAGAACAGCCCAGAAGAAGTAATCCTAGATTGAGAAGCAAGCAGACACGATAATTCTTGCACTAAACAAATGAATATTTTTCTCTACAGAGCCAAGTTAGACTTAATCACTGACCATAAGGCTCTCGTACCACTCTTTGGCCCTGGTACTAAGCTACCCAATTGAAAGGCCCACCAGCTCCAGCACTGAGATACTTTTCACTGTACACATAACTAGGAAATACATTTCTGAAGTGCTACTCAGCATGCAAATGCTGAAGCCCTGTCACACCTATTGATGTTCAATCAAGAAGAGGTCCTTCTTTTCTGTTTCAGTGGTGAGGCCTAGCAAGCTGTGGATCATTTTCCCATCTCTCGATCCCATATTGAAGGTACCACATGCACAGAGACAACATTACAACGAGTACATCAATACACCCTGTGGGGATCGCCAGACTGCATCCCTTGCCAGAAATCAAGCCCAGTACAGCACTATTTTCACCTCCGTCACAGGCTCATCCTAGTGGATAGCGTTATTTTGTCAATAACGGACCAAAATTTCTACTAGTCATCATTATAGTATGCCTTTATTCTAATATCCTGTACCTACAACACAATGGACATCTGGGTGCACTTCGTACCAAGCTGCTCACCAGGCGTTATGTCTACTGGTCTGGCTCTGACAGGCAGATAGGCAGATCAAGCACCTTATACAGAATTGTCACAAATGTACAGCAAGCAAGCAGTACCTCACCAGTCACTCTCTTCTGGCTGATGCCATCATGGCTTTGGAAGAGAACTCCACTTGATTTTGCCAACCATTTTCTGTGTACAACCCGGCTGATAGTCATCAATGCATACTCCATGTTCCCTTGCATTATTAACAGCTGTTCCTCCAGTGCAGATACCACTATTCAGGTATGTAACAAAGTTTTTGCCATAGAATGTCTTTCCTGAATGATTATACCTGATAACGGGCTGCAATTCTGTATGCAGTTTTTTGAGAATTTCTGCCAGCAGAATGAGATTCAACAGATCAAGTCACCACTTCTGCAGCCTCCAACCAACAAAGAAGCAAGAGACATACCCAAGCTTTCAAAACCCAAATGAAAAAAACACATAAATGAATCACCCACAGACAATGCTTTAGCCCTTTTTCTAACATACAGAGCTACATGTATGAGGGAGAAGAGAATGGCAGAGCTGCATCATGACCACCAGCCACATATGCCTCCTGAACCTCCTGCTGTCAGCTCCCATAATGTTGCCTGCCCCACGCTTCAGTCTGGACAAGGAAGTGTGCATGTGAGGTTTTGAGTGCCAGGGCAAGTGGGTTGATGCAGTACTCTAGTAGCAAGGGGGCTGATGTACACACGCCTTAAGACGTGGGAGCCAGGACGGCGACCTTACATTGAAACCAATTTCACCAGTAGCAGGTGACCCGCCACCACTGTTCCAGTTCACATTTCCAGAAGCTCTTCACAGCAATGCTACATAAGATTCTTCTACACTCCTCTCACCAATTTTTTTCTCCACTCTTGATTAGGAGTCCTCCTTGCCTCCTTCCCTACAACCCTACATGACACCTCCAGCTGTGCACTCATCACACTCATTTTCTAGGCCACCCACACTAAACTGGCCACCAGACCTTCCTGAGCAGCACCTCCGCCAGGGATGCCTTCACCCACTTGAACCAGATGTGGACACGGCATGTCCTGCAGTGCCTCTGGCATCATCCTACTCACTGTCATAACCCAGCAGCCAGTGAAACACAAAATCCTGCCAGCCATACTCCCTCATGTGGACCAACCAGGAACTGTTTGAGCCTGCACACCCTTTTGGTGCATCTTCTGATGTTTCTCATGGTCGTCACCCCTCTCAGCATCCAGCTGAGTGCAGCATGACACCATGTAAAGCTTCTCATCACCCACATCAAGGGGTAGGCCTGTGGTAACCAACTGGACTACCACACCTTTCAGTGGGCCTTGCACCTCGTCAGTGCCACCGTCTTCTTGCCATTCACATTATTTACAACCAGTCTGTTTTCTGCCTCTACAGCCATGGGATGCCCTGGATCACACCTCCACTCCAGTGCCCAAGGGACTCTGCATGGCATGCCCCAAAAGATTGCCAGTGCTCTTGCAACACCCAGCTGCCAGAGAACCGACACTGCTTCAGATTACATGAACCTGCCAACCATCATGCTCACAACAGTGCCCACCTAGTCCCACCATCACTAGGTTGCCATCTATTTATACTGATGTCACCAGCTGCTCAAGCACTTCTTTGCTCACAGTGCACCATCTACCTACTGCCTCTGCATATGAAACTGAATCACACCTTCATTCTGGATTACTCTGTTGGTTTTGACTCTGGAACTGTTCGTTATGCCTATGAAAGTTTGTGCTGTATTTGTACTGTGAAATATACCTGTTGATGTCATGCTGCACATTTACTTATGTTGTGTGTCACAACAGTATCTGTTTAGAACATATAATGAAATGATGATGGTGGTGATGTTTGGTTTGTGGGGTGCTCAACTGTGCAGTGATTAGCACTCGTACAAAGTCCCAATTTTTACACAGTCCAATCTAGCCACTGTGACGGCTGATGATGATGATGATGATGATGATGATGATGATGAAATGATGAGGGCAACACAAACACCCAGTCCCCAGGTATAATGAAATGTGTGCTCCCTTGGGAGAAGAAAAGATTCATTTGACCTAGTCTTAGGTTGGTTTTTAAATTACAGCACTTGCTGACCTATTTCTCTCTCTCTCTCTCTCTCTCTCTCTCTCTCTCTATTTTTATTATTTTTATTTAGTTATCAAACTGACCCTCTTTTATTGCATTTGCATTTTTCTATCATATTTGTAACACATAGGATGCTGGGGTCTTTTACAGAACGTTCTCAGATGGCTGTTGTCTTTAAGTGTAACTAACAGCACAGAAACAGATGCATGTGTTGGAATTCAGAAAATTTTGCTACATTCTGGTTTCCTCTGTATTCTAGTTTATTATCTTTCTATATGCACATCAATGGTGTCATCAAGTACCATTGTACTGATCACTCACTGTGTGCTATCATTTTACTCAGATGAATCCTGTTTACTATCCAAGTTTACTGCCATTGATTTACTTTTTTCTTTACTTGGTATAAAATTTCAACAACTCCTCCTCTTCTAGAGAATACAAATAAAATAAAATTTACCATTTCATTTTACATAAGTGGTGTCTGCTTGAAAGGAAAGAACCCAAATCCAATAAAAATTGTGTTCTTCATTTGGTACAGTGATATTAATCAATTCACCATGTATCACTGATACATTCTTTGAGAATCTGTAATCAATGAACTACAACTGGCATTCTTTGAGGTCATTAGAGTCACTCTTAACAGAATCTGTTTATGGTGGAAGGAGACAGGAAAACAACAGTCAACTTTTACTCGTGATTATATGCATATATATATTTAGATAATTTGACTTCTTGTTAAGCATTTTGGGACACGTAGCATATTTCACAGTAATTTTGGTCTGAACATTCAACTTCAGTAATGCAAGTGTACTAAAGTGATTATTTTTTAAATCAAAAGTTACCTGGTTTTTATCCAGCTCACAGTTTTTGTATTCTTGTTCACCTTCATTTTGAAATGTAACAATAACAAAACCTACAAATATGTTCACCATAAAAAATGCAATAATGATGATGTATATGATGTAATATGCAGCAACAATTGGCCTGAAATTATAAATTGGACCATGATCTTCCTTATTTGAATCAATGGAGACGTAAAGCAATCTGAAAAATAAACAGAGAGAGAAGTCAGCACAGAACAAAGTATTTAGCTAGCAGGTAACTACATATGCCAAGATACAGGAAGATACGCAGACACAAAATCTGAAACTTAGGCAATTATACCCAGTTAATAATTCACACACTGGTGTTGCTCTGAATACTTGTAGCACTAAACAATGTTTGTCAGTTACAAGAAATAGGAATATGACACCCAAGAAGGATATATACTATGATGGTAAAAAAAGAACACTGAGTTGAAACATTAATGGGTTGCACTAAAATTAAATCTGATGGTAATTATATAAGAAATCAAAAATTATTTCTTTTGTATCAATAGTTTTTTTATATGTACAGGTCCACAGGCATTCTGAATTTGTCTGTATAGGCTGTTCTTTTACTTGGAACCACATTTAATAAAAATCAAGATACATTACAGTAAATTTTTTTATGTATATACCATGATATATTCCACCCATCAGTGTGGGGGAAGTAAAACATGATGCTACTATCCCAGATGTATAAACCATATGTAAAATCTAGAAGGTGCAATCCTTATGCAGTTTTGACACTATTCCAGCATACAACACATTAAATCTAACAGTGTAACTACTAAAATAAAGATATACATGGCATGGTCAGTGTCTTAAAATCAAATGGTAAGCATATCAGCAACTGTAACAGTGCAACTAAGGTAGTGTAACCGATGGGTGAATTTGTTATGAAAAAGTACCTATATTACTTTCACTACATTTGGCAATGAAACAAAAAACAGTTTCTAAATTGGAAATGATATTCGCAGAGAGTTACTTTTGATATAAATTTAATGGCACATTAAGTACATGAATTGTTAGTTAACAGTGGTGTTTGTGATCATATCTGTTATTATTTAAGTGGAGCAGAATGCTCTGTTATGAATAGTTGTTTGCTGCTATGATATCATGACTGTATCTGGTTGAAGATGATGTGCACACACACACGCACACACACAAACAATCTCTTCTATTGCACGCTCTTTGCTTTCCATACTTTGGGAGGAGACAGAATGGACCAAAAGAAGAAAAAATGTCCAGTAAACACAGGATCTACAATTCATACCTTAAGAGCTATAAGCATTTTTTCACATTCACTACTGAAGAAGTGGTTCAGTTCTGCTTTCACAAAAACACGGATCACGGGTGTAGTCTGGGTGCTGGGGCCTGTTCCCTTGCACTGCTCCTGTTGCCTGTGGCAGTCATACTTCTAGTTTGTTTACACTTGTTGCCAAATGTCAGTTTATAGCACCTGCAGTTGGCACTATAGCAAATGAAAAATAAAACCTGTGAATGTATTTTGACCACACTGAATGTCTTTCCCTCACATATAAATACAGCTATTTTTGTTTATCTTCCATAAGCAGCTTGTCAAGCATGGCTATGAATGCCCACAAAAGGTCAAAACCAAGAAAATATGTTGAGAATATGCACACATGTGCAAATTTTTCCGAAAATAGATGTGAATTTTGCTAAAAATAGATGTTACATTATATCCTCTCTAGGTCATAGAAAACCACCATCAAGGCATTTACAATTTCAATGTTTCTGATTTTTTGTCCCTGATCATCTGCACCACCAAGAAATGCTTTTTTCAAAAATTAATGGCCACAATGACTACATCATTATCTTTTTTAAAAAAACAACTTTCTTCATGTACCAGTGATCCAAATGGGGCAATAACGACATGTGTTACTAGATGCACATGAGTGTTATGGAAATGGTCCATGAACAGAAAGGGAAATTCCTGTAGTAAAGAAGATGCTCTTTTCACAAAACTCTAAGAGAAACTTTAGAGAACTAGCATTTGCAACAGACTGGATTGATCCAACTGCCACTAACATACATCTTGTGTTAGGACGGTGAATACAAGATGAGAAATCAGGACTGTAGGAAACATATACACATTCTTTTTCATTCAGTCCATTTGGTAGTGGAACAGGAAAAGAAATGACTAACAGTTGTACAAGGTACTCTTTACCATGCAGCATACAGTGGCTTGTGGTGTGTGTGTGTGTGTGTGTGTGTGTGTGTGTGTGTGTGTGTGTGTGTAGATCTCAGTTTAGTATGACAATTAACTGAACCAAAATATTTGCACAATTCAGTAAGAAACTTTACCATGCACCATACGGTGGCTTGTGGGGTATGTATGTATGTATGTATGTGTGTATGTGTATGTATATGTATATCCTAGTTTAGGATGACAGCTAACTGAACCAAAATATTTGCGTAATTCAGTAAGAAACATCTCTTCTGCAAATTAGTTTTACACTCTCATTATGTTCAGCACATGTTACATCACAATGAGTAGATTACAGGGTGCAGCCAGTTTTCTGGGCAGGTGAACATTTACATATTCCAATTATTTTCCTCCATTTTGCCAAGCACTGTTTTTCCTGCATTTTTTTCATAACATTGTTCGTGAGGAGAACACTGTTATTTTTTCCTCCAGGTAGTACTCTGTTTTTAATATTAGTGTGTTTCACATTGATGGATTTTTTTTATAAAGACTGAGTAGAGAAATGCTGCAGAGTGGGTATAAATTATGCGTAAAGTTTGGTCTGAGGTATCTTATCCATATTTTCAAAAATGCATTCAGGTTAACATTCACGACAATTGTACATAAGGATATACCTCACACTAATACATTAAATATATTCAAAATTGTGAATATGGGCAACCACCCACTGTGGAATGTAATGACAACAATAAGAATTTTGCATCATCATCACAATAACATGGGCTCTGCAATATTATATATTTCACACTGGTGTGGCATATTTTGAAGTACAGGTACAGGATATCCCAAATCTTTATAGTGAAAATAAAATATATGACTATGTTTCCTAAGCTGAGAACTTGGAGGTACGAACCAGAACCAATAGTTGTAAATAAATAGTTTTTCTTTTTTACAAAAAACAATTTATGCCTTACAGGATAAACTAAATCTTGTAACAACTGATCAAAGTGACAACTGACAGTTAACATGTATGCATTACAACATAATCCACTGACATAACAAAACACTGCTTTCAAACTCATTTGACCCAGTTTTTAGGATATGGATGTGATTGTGATATGTGAGTTTCCAAAAAGGGACATTTTTCCATGACTGAAGGATGGATACTGAGCTACATGGTATTGCCTACTAGTATTAGCACAGTTAAAATTCAGCTAGCCATAACCTTCATTGAACAGTTGTTACCAAGTAAATATCTTTCATGCACTAACTCATGATACAAGTACAGCAACTCGGCATGATATGCCTCACAGATCTGCCTCTAAGCTCATTCTACAATGTGCAGGGCAGCACTGTCACAATAGCTGTCAAGATCCACCAGAAAAAGGTATCATTCATAATTCCATATAACAGAGTTGATATGCTCCCAAAATTGATTAAAACCATGTATTTATTATCTTAGATAAATTTTAAGTTTGTAAGGTGGCAAAATAAATTAAAGTCAATTTCGCACCTTACATAAGAGTTTAATTCATCATAACGGGAAGGTGAATATGACACCAGACTTACTTCAGCGGTAATGAGCAGATTTGGCTATAAGAATGTAATACAAAAGGGATGACACTCAATTGACAGTATTAACACACCGCTCCTATATAATGCATGTCATTGAGCAGAAGGTAAAACAAGCAGCGAGAGGAAACGTTTTGTGTGGCAACGGTTGCAGGCACAAGCAAAGGCTGCACTACGGGAGGCACCACGGAAAACTCTTAGGGGGTGCCCTGCAGTGGGAGTCAGCGACCAGACAGGTGACACATACTGGAGAGCAAGTAAGAAGCCAACAGAAGTAGGACAGAAAGAAGCTTTAGAAAACTGCATTTCATAAAACCAGTGATGCAGTTGATCATGTAAACAGCGAATGGTACATATGTGATGTAAGCACATAACTTTTAGGCATCTGGAGTAGGCACAAAACATTCGATTGGTGGAAACGAACAAGGAAGGAGTAAAGTGCTGAAATTTTGATGCAGTTCAATGGTAGGGCCTTCGTGATTGGCAGAGAGTGATTCCAGAAAATAAGAGGAATATTCCTATTGGCAGAAAAAGTTGTGACCTGGAAGATGAAAGAAGCCAGGTGGGAAGACAGTTCGGCTACGAGAAAGACAAGAGTGAAGTTTTTGGGGCTTTTCTCTGAACTGGCGGCAAGTGCAGAATGGGGTGCATTCAGAAATCAAAAAGTATGTATCTGCGCTCAAAAATTAACTCCACTAATAAAATCAAAACTATGTTGCTGTTGTTGTTGTGGTCTTCAGTCCTAAGACTGGTTTGATGCAGCTCTCCATGTTACTCTATCCTGTGCAAGTTTCTTCATCTCCCAGTACTTACTGCAACCTACAGCCTTCTGAATCTGCTTAGTGTATTCATCTCTTGGTCTCCCTCTACGATTTTTACCCTCCACGCAGACCTCCAATGCTAAATTTGTGATCCCTTGATGCCTCAAAACATGTCCTACCAACTGGTCCCTCCTTTTTGTCAAGTTGTGCCACAAACTCCTCCCCAATTCTATTCAATACCTCCTCATTAGTTATGTGATCTACCCATCTAATCTACAGCATTCTTCTGCAACACAACATTTCGAAAGCTTCTATTCTTTTCTTGTCCAAACTAGTTATCGTCCATGTTTCACTTCCATACATGGCTACGCTCCATACAAATACTTTCAGAAACGACTTCCTGACACTTAAAAATATACTCGATGTTAACAAATTTCTCTTCTTCAGAAATGATTTCCTTGCCATTGCCAGTCTGCATTTTATATCCTCTCTACTTCGACCATCATCAGTTATTTTACTCCCCAGATAGCAGAACTCCTTTACCACTTTAAGTGTCTCATTTCCTAATCTAATTCCCTCAGCAACACCCGATTTAATTTGAATGCATTCCATTATCCTCATTTTGCTTTTGTTGATGTTAATCTTATATACTCCTTTCAAGACACTGTCCATTCCGTTCAAGTGCTCTTCCAAGTCCTTTGCTGTCTCTGACAGAATTACAATGTGATCGGCGAACCTCAACATTTTTATTTCTTCTCCATGAATTTTAATACCTACTCTGAATTTTTCTTATCACTGTCTTTATTTACTCTCTTTCCTCCCCATTCTACTTGATTTTCATAATATATATATATAATGGTTTTCTCACCTTCATCATGATGGATAATAAGAGTGAAATAGATGGTAATGACAGTTAGTAAGTTAATGAATTCCTTCCACCACCTCATTTTATTATTCTGACTACAAGAATTTCATATAATTTTTGAAAACTTCGCACTTTGACTCCAACTCCCACGTCTTTTTCTCTGCAATCTCTTCTTTTTGGCATTAGCTGAAACAGAATTTATAATTATACAAAACACCTCTCTTCTCTACTGTTCTATTGCATTGTATGAAAACTTAATTTTTTTTTCTCAGTTGTACTTATCCCTTTCGCCTTTTTCTCGATAGAAAACTTTTATGTTCCTTCCTTTCCCCATCATACTCTTCCTTATTGAAATCTTTTCTGGGTTAATCTTACTTCCTACTGTTTACCTCCTTCCATGAAATAACATGTTTCTTGCTTAGCTTAATAATTCAGTTCTCTTTCCTCTTATTACCTCCTAACGAATTCTTATATTTATTTCCCTCATATCCTTATTTCAATATCAGTTTGTGTTACCTTCCACAAATCATATATGCTTCACATATTCCCCCAAAATATCTCAATTACTTGTCCACTGTCCTCAATGGAACAATTACCTAATGGAATTACCTAATGGAAGAATTACCTAATTCTTTATTTCCTTCCTACTTCTTTACTTCCTTTCGTCCACAAAAATCAACTTCCTTCTCCTTTACATTATGTCTTTAAGAGAGAATCTACTACTATTTTGTGAAACTATCCACACGCTGATCTTTACCTTGCTCCTTACTTTCTACTCTTTCTCCAGAACATATTTAGTTTGCAAAAGAGTTACTTAAGTTGTGACTTTCCTGTCTTTTCTTCATAATATACTTTTACCTTCCTACAAAACTTGTTTTATTCATCTAACTGAGACAATTACAAGTTAAAAGTTTTATCTGTGTGCATTTTGTTAGCTTTCATACTCTGTGATTTCTGGACATTTAATACAACTAAATTCTCGTGTGGAGTTACTCTTTTTTTTTCTTTTGTTTACCCTTTATACAATTTCAAATGACTCACATGGTACAAACCCAGTGATTTTCCTGTTTTTGGATTAATTAATTGAAATGCATTATCATGGACCACTTTACTCATTTCCATGTGGCCTTTGTAGATAGAAAAGAACTTGTTTTCAACACGATAACCTTCCTATTGCTTGGTGTTAATTTTACTTCTACATCTACATCTACATCTATATACATACTCCACAATCCACCATACGGTGTGTGGCAGAGGGTACCCCATACCACAAGTAGCATCTTCTCTCCCTGTTCCACTCCCAAACAGAACGAAGGAAAAATTACTGCCTATATGCCTCTGTATGAGCCCTAATCTCTCTTATCTTATCTTTGTGGTCTTTCCCCTAAATGTAAGTTGGTGGCAGTAAAATTGTACTGCAGTCAGCCTCAAGTGCTGGTTCTCTAAATTTCATCGGTAGCAATTCACAAAAAGAACATGTCCTTTCCTCTAGAGACTCCCACCTGAGTTCCGGAAGCATTTCCGTGTGATGATCAAACCTACCAGTAACAAATCTGCCTTCCCCACAACTGCCATTACATGCTTGTCCCACTTCATATCGCTCTGCAATATTATGCCCAAATATTTAATTGACGTGACTGTGTCAAGCACTACACTACTAATGGAGTATTCAAACATTACAGGATTCTTTTTCCTATTCATCTGCATTAATTTACATTTATTTATATTTAGAGTTAGCTGCCATTCTTTACGCCAATCACAAATCCTGTCCAAGTCATCTTGTATCCTGCTTGAGTCACTCAATGACGACACCTTCCCGTACACCACAGCATCATCAGCAAACAGCCGCACATTGCTATCCACGCTATCCAAAAGATCATTTATGTAGATAGAAAACAACAGTGGACCTGCCCCACACACTCGAGATGATACCCTCACCTCCGATGAACAATCACCATCGAGGATAACGTATTGGGTCCTGTTACTTAAGAAATCTTCAAGCCACTCACATACTTGGGAACCAATCCCATATGCTCGTACCTTAGTTAGGAGTTTGCAGTGGGGCACGGAGTCAAACACTTTCCGAAAGTCAAGGAATATGGCATCCGTCTGATACCCATCATCCATAGTTCTCAAGATATCATGTGAAAAAATGGCGAGTTGCGTTTTGCAGGAGCAATGCTTTCTAAAGCTGTCCTCATGCATGGACAGCAACTTCTCTGTCTCAAGGAAATTCATTATATTCAAACTGAGAATATGTTATAGAATACTGCAACAAACCGATGTTAAGGATATTGGTCTGTAATTTTGAGGATCCGTCCTTCTACCCTACTTATATACAGGCATCACCTGCACTTTTTTCCAGTTGCTCGAGACTTTACGTTGAGCAAGAGATTTGCGATAAATGCAACCTAAGTAAGGAGCCAATGCAGTAGAGTACTCTCTGTGAAGCTGAATTGGAATCCCATCAGGACCTGGCGATTTATTTATTTTCAACCCATTCAGCTGCTTCACAACCCCAAGGATGTCAATCACTATGTCCTCCATACGGGAATCTGTACGAGACTCAAATGGCGGTATGTTTGTATGATCCTCCTGCGTGAAAGATTTCTCAAATGCTAAATTTAAAATTTCAGCTTTCGTTGTGCTGTCTTCCGTTGCCAGGCCAGACTGATCAGTGAGTGTCTGGATGGAAGCCTTCGACCCGCTTCGTGATTTTACGTAAGACCAGAATTTTCTTGGGTTTTCAGCAAGATCTTTTGCTAAGGTATGATGGTGGTAGTGGTTGAATGCTTCACGAATTGCTCTTTTTACAGTAGCACAAATCTCTACTAACTTTTGCCTGTCATCATTCTCCCAATCTTTCTTGTACCGCGAGTGCAACTGCCTTTGCTTCCCACTTTTTCAGCACATACTTGTCCAATGCGTGATTTACAATGTGTTTAAAATTTGCCCATAATTCTTCCACATCCATCGTACCAGAAGTAAATGAAGTCGATTCATTTACTAAGTGGGATGGTAACAACTGCTTATCTGCTCTTTCTAGTAAGAATGCTCTCCTAGCTTTCTTGACCAACTTTTTAACTTTCATAACCATAGTCATAATGACAACATCATGATCACTAATCCCTGTCTCAACACTGACACCATCGATGAGGTCTGGTCTGTTCATGGCTACCAGATCTAAAATATTTCCATTACGCGTTGGCCATTGATTTAGCTGCTCAAGACAGTTTTTGGATTATGTGTTCAAAAGTAATTCACACGACAGCTGGTTTGTACCACCTGTAATGAATCCATAGACATCCCAGTGTAAACTAGGTAGGTTGAAGTTTCCTCCGACTAATATAGCGTGATCCGGGTACTTCTGTGATACAGAATGTAGACTCACTTTGAATGATTCTAGAACTGTCATGATGGAACCTGGTAGCTGGTAATAACATCCCACAATTAACTTTATTTCCCCTAGCCCTGTTAAACGTGTTCAGATAACTTCACAATCACACTCTACATCGACCTCAGTAGACACCATATTTTTGTCAACTGCAATGAAGACTCTACCTTCTACTGTGTCTAATCTGTCTTTCCAATACACGTTCCAACACTCACTAAGTATTTCAGAACTTCTTATCTCAGGGTTCAGCCAGGTCTCAGTCCCAAGAATAATTTGCGTGCCACACGCTTGCTGGAGGACAGTAGATTCAGGAACTTTATTCCAAACACTCTGACAGTTTATTGCTAATATCTTGATAGCTGAAGTGTCAATGTTTTACTTTGGGTACTGGTGGGACTTAACTTCTAACTTGGGTATCACTATTGATGATGACAGTGATGCTTTATCCTCATGGCATACTATTTCTCTCTCTGTTTTTTATAAATGAGCTACATCTTTTACAATTTGGTCATCATTAGTTTTTGTACTACTGTCTATATTCACCATTAATAACTCCTGTTCCTCATTATCAGTCAATCCCCAGTCAATTGAATTCCAGCATGCTGGTGTTTGTATCCTATTACCCCTCAAACCTACTTCAGACTCTTTCTGCTCAAAACTAAGTTTATTTATGTGTTTAATTATATAATTAACTTCATTTTGCAATTGAATCAATTGTGACTGCTTTTTGTACTGTTCATCTCATCAATGCTGTCTTTTACATGAGTTTGGTGGCCACAACATGATTTCCTGAACCAGTTGGTTTCGCATGTTTTGTCCTGCTGAAGCTTGATTTTTCCCAACCTTTGTGCAGTCTGGCCATTACATTTCCACCTGAGTAACTTGTATTTTTCTGCTGAAAACTTCTAAACCTTCCTGCCTCATTTTCACTGAGATTATATCTCAGGTCATAGTTACCACCGTAGTTTCTAGGACCAAATCTGCTATTGTAATTCCGTGGACCACCAAAACTATAATTATTATTTGACCTCTGGTGAATTTCCAAAACCATACTTATTATTATTGTCCCATGGGTAATTACCATTCTTTCCAAAATGATTACCTCTTCCTACATTATTATTGCCATTGTGTTTACTATTAAAGCCTATTCAGTTGCTATAATTCCCTCTACCATTGTTTTCTCTCACTGCACATCGTTTCTTTGCATCATCTTCACTGCAGATGAATTCAAGTTCTCTTAACATCCCTTCAAATGCTTATATATTATTTCCTGCCCTACCATCCAATGATTGCTGATTGCATAACGATAACTTCATTGTGCACATATGTATCAGTTCCCCATCTCTGTATGGATTATCTAAACACCGATTCTTTTTTCTCATTTTTCAAAAAATCTAACTGGTTTCTTTTCTCCTGGATTTTCAAATAACTCTTTCTGTAACAATTCATACTTTATTCTATTTTGGGTCTCCATGGACCAGTATCCCCCCAAGAATGCAGATATTCTATTTTGGGTTTCCATGGACCAGTATTGCTCCAAGAATGTGGATTTAAATTGATCTTACGATTGACTGTTTGCAGCTACTCTTTGCATAGTTTCTGCTATTGTGCTGTCCATATGCCCACAAATGAAATCAAGCTTATGTCTAAGTGGCCAATGCTCTGCTAAACCAATCTTGAACTGATTTATAAATGTGCGTGGGTGTAAGCCGTTTCTGCTTTCTTTGTAATGTTGGAATTTTCTGACTGTCAAAAAGTGATCATTGTCAAATTTTTCCATTCCACCATACGGTGTTTGCGTTTTCTCAACATTATCCATTTCCTTCCACTGTGTCATGTTTTCTTGTATTCATTCTACCATATTTGGGTTCTGAGATGATAGATTTACGTCCCATTTGGTATTGTATCTACGCAGTGGTGTGCAGTTATCTAACCGTACCGTTCTTCGTGTATAAGGCTGAAAGATTCAGTTAAATTACCCATTACTGGATCAGTGTTTTGTCTTCCTATTTGATTCATATTGACTTGCGGTCTATAACCTGTTGTACTATAACTTGGAAATTGAGAAATTGGTACATGTGTCATCGCAACTTGCTCTGTTCTCGCATTTCGCATATGTTCGGAGGGTCAGCTGTCACTCTGTTGGAATGCCACGCAGTTACGATTTCTCGCTCCATTGTCTGTTGTAGCTGCACATTACCTGCTTTACACACCCAAGTTAACAATTCTCTTCCCATTTGCTTCTGTTTCATTTTGGTAATTATTGACGCAACGTCTTGTTGATATACGACTGGAATCTCATGGATTTTTTGTGTTTCTGCTACTGCTATGGGAGATTGCACAACTGACTTGTTTACTTCTGGATTTCTGCCCATCACTATGTTGGGTGATACTACCACTTCTGTTGCCTCACTACTGGTTTCTGTACGGTTCTCGATACACTGTTTCAGTTCTGTACGAAGCTGTTGATACTGTTTCTAATTTTTCTAGATGATGTTTTCAATGTGTGTATCAAAGCTGTTTAATGCAGCTCGTATGACACATTTTCTGACATTGAGCTCTTCCACTGTTTGTTGCACCTTACCAGGTGTCTTATGTGCTAAACTCTTTGATTAACATTAGACACTGCATCCTGCACATGTATAAACCCTCTATATACTCCTTCCACCTTTCTGTCTTCCCTTCTTTGCTTATAACTGCGTTTCCATCTGAGCTCTTGATATTCATACAAGTGGTTCTCTTCTCTCCAAAGGTCTCTTTAATTTTCCTGTAGGCAGTATCTATCTTACCCCTAGTGAGATAAGCCTCTACATCCTTACATTTTTCCTCTAGCCATGCCTGCTTAGCCATTTAGCACTTCCTGTTGATCTCATTTTTGAGATGTTTGTATTCCTTTTTGCCTGCTTCGTTTACTGCGTTTTTACATTTTGTCCTTTCATCAATTAAATTCAATATTTCTTCTGTTACCCAATGATTTCTATCAGCCCTCGTCTTTTTACCTACTTGATTCTCTGCTGCCTTCACTACTTCATCCCTCAAAGCTACCCATTGTTCTTCTACTGTATTTCCTTCCCCCATTCCTGTCAATTGTTCCCATATGCTCTTCCTGAAACTCTCTACAACCTCTGGTTCTTTCAGTCTATCCAGGTCCCATCTCCTTAATTTAGCACCTTTATGTAGTTTCTTCAGTTTTAATCTACAGTTCATAACCAATAGATTGTGGTTAGAGTCCACATCTGCCCCTGGAAATCTCTTACACTTTAAAACTTGATTCCTAAATCTCTGTCTTACCATTATGTAATCTATCTGATACCTTTTTATATCTCCAGGATTCTTCCACGTATACAACCTTCGTTTATGATTCTTGAACAAAGTATTAGATATGATTAAGTTATGCTCTGTGCAAAATTCTACCAGACGGCTTCCTTTTTCATTTCTTCCCCCCAATCCATATTCACCTACTATGTTTCCTTCTCTCCCTTTTCCTACTGACGAATTCCAGTCACCCATGACTATTAAATTTTCGTCTCCCTTCACTATCTGAATAATTTATTTTATCTCAGCATTCATTTCATCAATTTCTTCATCATCTGCAGAGCTAGTTGGCATATAAACTTGTACTACTGTAGTAGGCGTGGGCTTTGTGTCTATCTTGGCCACAATAATGCGTTCACTATGCTGTTTGTAGCAGCTTACCTTACTCTTATTTTTTTATTCATTATTAAACCTACTCCTGCATTACCCCTACTTGATTTTGTATTTATAACCCTGTATTCACCTGACCAAAAGTCTTGTTCCTCCTGCCATCGAACTTCACTAATTCCCACTATATCTAACTTTAACCTATCCATTTCCCTTTTTAAATTTTCTAACCTACCTGCCCGATTAAGGGATCTGACATTCCACACTCCGATCCGTAGAACGCCAGTTTTCTTTCTCCTGATAACGACATCCTCTTGAGTAATCCCCGCCCGGAGATCTGAATGGGGGACTATTTTACCTCTGGAATATTTTACCCAAGAGGATGCCATCATCATTTCATCATACAGTACAGCTGCATGCCCTCGGTAAAAATTACGGCTGTAGTTTCCCCTTGCTTTCAGCCGTTTGCAGTACCAGCACAGTAACGCCGTTTTGGTTAATGTTACAAGGCCACATCACTCAATCATCCAGACTGTTTTCCCTGCAACTACTGAAAAGGCTGCTGCCCCTCTTCAGGAACCTCACATTTGCCTGGCCTCTCAACAGATACCCCTCCATTGTAGTTGCACCTATGGTACGGCCATTTGTATCACTGAGGCACGCAAGCCTCCCCACCAATGGCAAGGTCCATGGTTCATGGGGGGATCAAAACTATATGGGCAGTGATACGAAATGGGACTGGTGCAAATTACCCCAACACGACCCAAAATATTGCTCTTAACAATGAAGGTAAGCTAGTTCAAAATCAAGATATTGTAGCTAAAATCTTTAATGAGCACTTTTTAACTGTTGCTGAGAAAACAGCATGAAAGGCTCTTCAAAAAGGCAATAAAAACTCTGAAAGAACTTTTCCCTAACTCTACAGACATGATAGGTATGGCCCCCATAACCTTATAAGAAGTAAGAAAAACCATTGTGTCTCAAAAAGTAAAAATTCATTGGGTGTAGCCAATATTTCCAGCAAACTGCTAAAAGCCAGCTGTAATCAACTCTCTAAAGTTCAAGCTCATACACTCCTGGAAATTGAAATAAGAACACCGTGAATTCATTGTCCCAGGAAGGGGAATCTTTATTGACACATTCCTGGGGTCAGATACATCACATGATAACACTGACAGAACCACAGGCACATAGACACAGGCAACAGAGCATGCACAATGTCGGCACTAGTACAGTCTATATCCACCTTTTGCAGCATCTCCCATGGAGACGATCATAGAGATGCTGGATGTAGTCCTGTGGAACGGCTTGCCATACCATTTCCACCTGGCGCCTCAGTTGGACCAGCGTTCGTGCTGGACGTGCAGATCGCGTGAGACGACGCTTCATCCAGTCCCAAACATGCTCAATGGGGGTCAGATCCGGAGATCTTGCTGGCCAAGGTAGTTGACTTAGACCTTCTAGAGCACGTTGGGTGGCACGGGATACATGCGGACGTGCATTGTCCTGTTGGAACAGCAAGTTCCCTTGCCGGTCTAGGAATGGTAGAACGATGGGTTCGATGACGGTTTGGATGTACCGTGCCCTATTCAGTGTCCCCAGGACGATCACCAGAGGTGTACGGCCAGTGTAGGAGATTGCTCCCCACACCATGATGCCGGGTGTTGGCCCTGTGTGCCTCGGTCGTATGCAGTCCTAATTGAGGCGCTCACCTGCACGGCGCCAAACACGCATACGACCATCATTGGCACCAAGGCAGAAGCGACTCTCATCGCTGAAGACGACACGTCTCCATTCGTCCCTCCATTCACCACTGGAGGCGAGCTGCACGATGTTGGGGCGTGAGCGGAAGACGGCCTAACGGTGTGCGGGACCGTAGCCTAGCTCCATGAAGACGGTTGCGAATGGTCCTCGCCGATACCCCAGGAGCAACAGTGTCCCTAATTTGCTGGGAACTGGCGGTGCGGTCCCCTACGGCACTGTGTAGGATCCTACGGTCTTGGCGTGCATCCGCGCGTCGCTGTGGTCCGGTCCCAGGTCGACGGGCACGTGCACCTTCCGCCGACCACTGGCGACAACATCGATGTACTGTGGAGACCTCACGCCCCACGTGTTGAGCAATTCGGCGGTATGTCCACCTGGCCTCCCGCATGCCCACTATATGCCCTCGCTCAAAGTCCGTCAACTGCACATACGGTTCATGTCCATGCTGTCGCGGCATGCTACCAGTGTT
Organism: Schistocerca gregaria; assembly: GCF_023897955.1. Taxonomy (NCBI): domain Eukaryota; kingdom Metazoa; phylum Arthropoda; class Insecta; order Orthoptera; family Acrididae; genus Schistocerca; species Schistocerca gregaria. Next base: position 20,709,151 of record NC_064931.1, read on the forward strand.
AAAGACTGCGATGGAGCTCCGTATGCCACAGCAAACTGGCTGACACTGACGGCGGCAGTGCACAAATGCTGGGCAGCTAGCACCATTCGATGGCCAACACCGCGTTTCCTGGTGTGTCCGCTGTGCCGTGCGTGTGATCATTTCTTGTACAGACCTCTCGCAATGTCTGGAGCAAGTATGGTGGGTCTGACACACCGGTGTCAATGTGTTCTTTTTTCCATTTCCAGGAGTGTATATTCAATTCCTCTCTATACCAAGGTATCTTTCCTGATAGAATGAAGTATGTTACTGTGAAGCCCCTTTACAAAAAACTCACCACTTTCAAAAAAAATTTTGTAAGCAAGAAAAAAATAGTCAGAATTATATGTAGTGTCCCTCCAAGAACCTCATGTCGAAATCTTTTTTAACAGTTAGGTATATCCCACAGATGCTTCCAACTATCATCCTATCTCTCTTGTAACAGCATTTTCTAAAGTCTTTGAAAAATTAATGTATGTCAGGATTGTCAATCATCTTAAAAAATTTGCACTAATTAGTAAACAACAATTTAGTTTCAGATGAGGTATATCTACAATCGAAGCAATTTACGCACTTACAAATAATGTTTAGAATTAGGTGTTAACAATCTACAAGTAGGAGAGATAGTCTGACTGGGGAACAGTACATCATGGAGTTCCACAAGGGCCAGTCCTTGGTCTCCTCATATTTATTATTATATTAATGACCAACCCCTGTCCTCAATTAGTGCTAGCAGTATCACAGTTTTTGCAGGTGACACAAGTATAGTGAGAGCCAGCAACACCTCCACTGACATAGAGTTAAATGCCAACCAAGCAGTTGAAAATGTTCTCAACTGGTTCACGGCAAATTCTCTAGCAATAAACCTCAGTAAAACAAATGACATGCAGTTCCAATCCAGTTACATAAGCCCAGAAGGGATTAACATTGCACACGAGAGCCAACAGTTTCAGAGCATTCAGTGCACAAAGTTCCTATGTGTTCACATAGATAACTGGCTCAACTGGGGATTCAACATACAGCAAACACTAAAAAAAGCTTCGCTCAGCAACATTTGCCATCCGAATGATCTCCAAAATTGGAGACATCAACGTATCAAAGTCTGCATATTTTGGTTACTTTCATTCAGTGATGTGCTATGGAATAATCTTTTGGTGCAACTCACCACTTTCAAAAAAAATTTTGTAAGCAAGAAAAAAGTAGTCAGAATTATATGTAGTGTCCCTCCAAGAACCTCATGTCGAAATCTTTTTTAACAGTTAGGTATATTAAGCACTACCTCACAATATCTCCTGTCACTCATGGCTTTCACTCTCTCAGTTCCTCTGAATATGAAACAAATGAGGCATACCATGATTATAACACAAGACAGAAAGTTGATATGTATTGTGAATGGAAAAATCTTTCTCTGGTACAAAAAGGGGTGAAGTACACACGTACCAAAATCTCTAAAGTAATCCTGAGTAATATAAAGTGTCTAAAAGGAAGTAAAAAGCTATTCAAAAAAAAGCTAAAGGAATTCCTACTGGAAAAATGTTTCTACTCTTTAGATGAATTATCCAATAGAGATAAATAATTTGAGTAGTAATTCAGATTATTTCCATTGTCATTGTTATCTGTATTGTTTTTTATCACTATTGTATTTTTATTGTATTGTTTATTATCTTGATTATATTATTGTAATCTACCAGTTTTGAATTATTCATCTAGCATGTGTAATCTACCAGTATGTATTCTATTGTATGATATCTATGTGGTATCTGCTTTGGCTCGTTCCACACCCATGTGTAATCACACCATACTGGGTCTTTGGAATATGTATCTCAAATAAATAAAATAAATAAATAATGCTCTGTACAACACAGAGGAGAATTTAGAGTGAACACTGCATTCACTGCGGCTGACATTCAGCTAGATATTAGCTGTAGTGTCGTTCAGCTCCAACTGTGGAGAAACGAGCCAAACAGTTAGTTAATGGCCCTTGCAAGGACTGAGAGGGCATTCTTATATGCAGATGACAGCTCATCGCAGCTAAGGTAAATACCGCAAGCAGAGGCATAAACGTGTTTCTCCACCAGCTTGTGTCCTCTGTAAACTTCAGTGACCTTGGGTAACCTTTTGCTCAACTTGTCACAAAACTAACAATCCTCCATAGACTTGATTGTCATCCTAAATATTACCGAACTTTAAACCAGAATCGGATGATTTATCGTAGTACTGGCCAACATCATGACACAGTCATAAGAAAAACTTTGTAAAGAAACTTCTAGTTAAAATTTACAATTGTTGTGTTTAGAATTATTTCACTTTCTGAGGATGAGATGTGTTCGTTTGACAACAATCATAACATTGTCACATTGTAAACTGTGTAAATGCATGTATTTCTGTGATAAGATTGCAACCTTAAAGCAAAAATACTTACAGTTTACACAGTTGTCGTTCTGACCTCGAAACCTTACAGAATGTTGAACCTGCCAGGATGGCATTTGGTCTGCCTGGATGGCAATTACTCAAATTAGAAAGGGAAATTAAAATTTTTTGAAAAAAAAAATTGTTGTTTTTGTGATGAGGTTACCCAATGTATGTGTATTTATAGTGGTCAGAATACAGTTAATGTGTGATTCAAGGTGTAGAAAAGTTGCATTAATAAATAAGATGATGTTTATGTTTGCGTAAAAGTTGCTTGTGCACAACTTTGGGGGTGTGGTTTGAAATTCTACAAACAGTGAATGTTGTTGCTAATGATAGTTGCTAAATAGTCTAAGAAACTTTCTATGATATTTTGGAAATGTGTAAGATCATATAACTTGATGTTGACAAGAGCTCAGGCTCACACAATTCAAGAAAGACAGAGGTTAGTCAGACAATCGGAGATGGCAGAAGAATGGAGATTATCACAGATAGGGCAAACTGACAATCTTGACAGGATGGAGATTGATGAACAACAAAAAGTATCAAGTCCAAGTTACGGAATGGTACACAGTGATAATGCAGAGGGAATGCTGGTAGTTTTGCGATTGTTATCACAGTCTGAGAATGGACAAAAACAAACAAATGACGAATCTGGTGGGTCAAAAGTAGAATCAGAGGATGAGCAACTTCAGTATGTCGAACCAAATATAGTGACTCTACAGCATATGGGACAGTTTCCAACAGAAAGAATGTGTGTAAGTGCATTTGCACTATGAACAGAAGTAGATGAGATGCGATGTGAAAGACACGAATGCAAAATTTACATCAAATAGTGACAGGTGATGTTGCTGAAGAGTCAGATGGTGTGTTTGCAATATTGAAGCAACTCATTATGGTAGTAAAGCAGACATATGCAGGGTTATCAGATATAAAACTTGAAATAAATGCAGGGTTAACAAAATGAAACAGCAAATCTAAAGACCGAAGTGGTGAATTAAAAAACAGAGACATATGCTGGCTTAAATAGTCTCAAATTGGAAACCTATGCTGGATTCGAAAAAGTCCGCAAAGATTAGCGAAAACTATGTATGCAAGTTAATGAACAGTTTACTAAAATCCAGAGAGAGGCGAGAGAATTACGTGAGCTTATACAATTGTTAATGGCTGACCAAAAATATGCTTTCGGATGTTGACCATGTGCAGGATGCAGTGTCTAATTTTAATCAAAGAGTTTTAGCACATAAGACACCTGGTAAGGTGCAACAAACAGTGGAAGAGCTCAATGTAAGAAAATGTGTCATATGAGCTGCATTAAACAGCTTTGAAACACACATTAAAAAAATCATCTAGAAAAATTAGAAACAGTATCAACAGCTTCGTACAGAACTGAAACAGTGTATCGAGAACCGTACAGAAACCAGTAGTGAGGCAACAGAAGTGGTAGTATCACCCAACATAGTGATGGACAGAAATCCAGAAGTAAACAAGTCAGTTGTGCAATCTCCCATAGCAGTAGCGGAAACACAAAAAAGCCATGAGATTCCAGTCGTATATCAACAAGACGTTGCGTCAATAATTACCAAAATGAAACAGAAGCAAATGGGAAGAGAATTGTTAACTTGGGTGTGTAAAGCAGGTAATGTGCAGCTACAACAGACAATGGAGCGAGAAATCGTAACTGCGTGGCATTCCAACAGAGTGACAGCTGACCCTCCGAACATATGCGAAATGCAAGAACAGAGCAAGTTGCGATGACACATGTACCAATTTCTCAATTTCCAAGTTATAGTACAACAGGTTATAGACCGCAAGTCAATATGAATCAAATAGGAAGACAAAACACTGATCCAGTAATGGGTAATTTAACTGAATCTTTCAGCCTTATACACGAAGAACGGTACGGTTAGATAACTGCACACCACTGCGTAGATACAATACCAAATGGGACGTAAATCTATCATCTCAGAACCCAAATATGGTAGAATGAATACAAGAAAACATGACACAGTGGAAGGAAATGGATAATGTTGAGAAAACGCAAACACCGTATGGTGGAATGGAAAAATTTGACAATGATCACTTTTTGACAGTCAGAAAATTCCAACATTACAAAGAAAGCAGAAACGGCTTACACCCACGCACATTTATAAATCAGTTCAAGATTGGTTTAGCAGAGCATTGGCCACTTAGACATAAGCTTGATTTCATTTGTGGGCATATGGACAGCACAATAGCAGAAACCATGCAAAGAGTAGCTGCAAACAGTCAATCGTAAGATCAATTTAAATCCACATTCTTGGAGCAATACTGGTCCATGGAAACCCAAAATAGAATATCTGCATTCTTGGGGGGATACTGGTCCATGGAGACCCAAAATAGAATAAAGTATGAATTGTTACAGAAAGAGTTATTTGAAAATCCAGGAGAAAAGAAACCAGTTATATTTTTGGAAAAATGAGAAAAAAGAATCAGTGTTTAGATAATCCATACAGTGATGGGGAACTGATACATATGTGCACAATGAAGTTATCATTATGCAGTCAGCAATCATTGGATGGTAGGGCAGGAAATAATATATAAGCATTTGAAGGGATGTTAAGAGAACTTGAATTCATCTGCAGTGAAGATGATGCAAAGAAACGATGTGCAGTGAGAGAAAACAATGGTAGAGGGAATTATAGCAACTGAATAGGCTTTAATAGTAAATACAATAGCAATAATAATGTAGGAAGAGGTAATCATTTTGGAAAGAATGGTAATTACCCATGGGACAATAATAATAAGTATGGTTTTGGAAATTCACCAGAGGTCAAATAATAATTATAGTTTTGGTGGTCCACGGAATTACAATAGCAGATTTGGTCCTAGAAACTACGGTGGTAACTATGACCTGAGATATAATCTCAGTGAAAATGAGGCAGGAAGGTTTAGAAGTTTTCAGCAGAAAAATACAAGTTACTCAGGTGGAAATGTAATGGCCAGACTGTACAAAGGTTGGGAAAAATCAAGCTTCAGCAGGACAAAACACGCGAAATCAACTGGTTCAGGAAATCGTGTTGTGGCCACCAAACCCAGGTAAAAGACAGCATTGATAAGATGAACAGTACAAAGAGCAGTCACAATTGATTCAATTGCAAAATGAGGTTAATTATATAATTAAACACATAAATAAACTTAGTTTTGAGCAGAAAGAGTCTGAAGTAGGTTTGAGGGGTAATAGGATACAAACACCAGCATGCTGGAATTCAATTGACTGGGGATTGACTGATAATGAGGAACAGGAGTTATTAATGGTGAATATAGACAGTAGTACAAAAACTAATGATGACCAAATTGTAAAAGATGTAGCTCATTTATAAAAAACAGAGAGAGAAATAGTATGCCATGAGGATAAAGCATCACTGTCATCATCAATAGTGATACCCAAGTTAGAAGTTAAGTCCCACCAGTACCCAAAGTAAAACATTGACACTTCAGCTATCAAGATATTAGCAATAAACTGTCAGAGTGTTTGGAATAAAGTTCCTGAATCTACTGTCCTCCAGCAAGCGTGTGGCACGCAAATTATTCTTGGGACTGAGACCTGGCTGAACCCTGAGATAGGAAGTTCTGAAATACTTAGTGAGTGTTGGAACGTGTATTGTAAAGACAGATTAGACACAGTAGAAGGTGGTGTCTTCATTGCAGTTGACAAAAATATGGTGTCTACTGAGGTCGATGTAGAGTGTGATTGTGAAGTTATCTGAACACGTTTAACAGGGCTAGGGGAAATAAAGTTAATTGTGGGATGTTATTACCAGCTACCAGGTTCCATCATGACAGTTCTAGAATCATTCAAAGTGAGTCTACATTCTGTATCACAGAAGTACCCAGATCACGCTATATTAGTCGGAGGAAACTTCAACCTACCTAGTTTACACTGGGATGTCTATGGATTCATTACAGGTGGTACAAACCAGCCGTCATGTGAATTACTTTTGAACACATAATCCAAAAACCGTCTTGAGCAGCTAAATCAATGGCCAACGCGTAATGGAAATATTTTAGATCTGGTAGCCATGAACAGACCAGACCTCATCGATGGTGTCAGTGTTGAGACAGGGATTAGTGATCATGATGTTGTCATTATGACTATGGTTATGAAAGTTAAAAAGTTGGTCAAGAAAGCTAGGAGAGCATTCTTACTAGAAAGAGCAGATAAGCAGTTGTTACCATCCCACTTAGTAAATGAATCGACTTCATTTACTTCTGGTACGATGGATGTGGAAGAATTATGGGCAAATTTTAAACACATTGTAAATCACGCATTGGACAAGTATGTGCTGAAAAAGTGGGAAGCAAAGGCAGTTGCACTCACGGTACAAGAAAGATTGGGAGAATGATGACAGGCAAAAGTTAGTAGAGATTTGTGCTACTGTAAAAAGAGCAATTCGTGAAGCATTCAACCACTCCCACCATCATACCTTAGGAAAAGATCTTGCTGAAAACCCAAGAAAATTCTGGTCTTACGTAAAATCACGAACCGGGTCGAAGGCTTCCATCCAGACACTCACTGATCAGTCTGGCCTGGCAACGGAAGACAGCACAACGAAAGCTGAAATTTTAAATTTAGCATTTGAGAAATCTTTCACGCAGGAGGATCATACAAACATACCGCCATTTGAGTCTCGTACAGATTCCCGTATGGAGGACATAGTGATTGACATCCCTGGGGTTGTGAAGCAGCTGAATTGGTTGAAAATAAATAAATCGCCAGGTCCTGTTGGGATTCCAATTCAGCTTCACAGAGAGTACTCTACTGCATTGGCTCCTTACTTAGGTTGCATTTATCGCAAATCTCTTGCTCAACGTAAAGTCTCGAGCAACTGGAAAAAAGTGCAGGTGATGCCTGTATATAAGTAGGGTAGAAGGACGGATCCTCAAAATTACAGACCAATATCCTTAACATCGGTTTGTTGCAGTATTCTATAACATATTCTCAGTTTGAATATAATGAATTTCCTTGAGACAGAGAAGTTGCTGTCCATGCATGAGGACAGCTTTAGAAAGCACTGCTCCTGCAAAATGCAACTCGCTCTTTTTTCACATGATATATTGAGAGCTATGGATGATGGGTATCAGACGGATGCCATATTCCTTGACTTCCGGAAAGTGTTTGACTCCGTGCCCCACTGCAAATTCCTAACTAAGGTACGAGCATATGGGATTGGTTCCCAATTATGTGAGTGGCTTGAAGATTTCTTAAGTAACAGGACCCAGTACGTTATCCTCGATGGTGATTGTTCATCGGAGGTGAGGGTTTCATCTCAAGTGTGTGGGGTAGGTCCACTGTTGTTTTCTATCTACATAAATGATCTTTTGGATAGCGTGGATAGCAATGTGCGGCTGTTTGCTGATGATGCTGTGGTATACGGGAAGGTGTCGTCATTGAGTGACTCAAGCAGGATACAAGATGACTTGGACAGGATTTGTGATTGGCGTAAAGAATGGCAGCTAACTCTAAATATAAATAAATGTAAATTAATGCAGATGAATAGGAAAAAGAATCCTGTAATGTTTGAATACTCCATTAGTAGTGTAGTGCTTGACACAGTCACATCAATTAAATATTTGGGCATAATATTGCAGAGTGATATGAAGTGGGACAAGCATGTAATGGCAGTTGTGGGGAAGGCAGATTTGTTACTGGTAGGTTTGATCATCACACGGAAATGCTTCCGGAACTCAGGTGGGAGTCTCTAGAGGAAAGGACATGTTCTTTTTGTGAATTGCTACCGATGAAATTTAGAGAACCAGCACTTGAGGCTGACTGCAGTACAATTTTACTGCCACCAACTTACATTTAGGGGAAAGACCACAAAGATAAGATAAGAGAGATTAGGGCTCATGCAGAGGCATATAGGCAGTAATTTTTCCTTCGTTCTGTTTGGGAGTGGAACAGGGAGAGAAGATGCTACTTGTGGTATGGCGTACCCTCTGCCACACACCGTATGGTGGATTGTGGAGTATGTATGTAGATGTAGATGTAGATGTAGAAGTAAAATTAGCACCAAGCAATAGGAAGGTTATCGTGTTGAAAACAAGTTCTTTTCTATCTACAAAGGCCACATGGAAATGAGTAAAGTGGTCCATGATAATGCATTTCAATTAATTAATCCAAAAACAGGAAAATCACTGGGTTTGTACCATGTGAGTCATTTGAAATTGTATAAAGGGTAAACAAAAGAAAAAAAAAAGAGTAACTCCACACGAGAATTTAGTTGTATTAAATGTCCAGAAATCACAGAGTATGAAAGCTAACAAAATGCACACAGATAAAACTTTTAACTTGTAATTGTCTCAGTTAGATGAATAAAACAAGTTTTGTAGGAAGGTAAAAGTATATTATGAAGAAAAGACAGGAAAGTCACAACTTAAGTAACTCTTCTGCAAACGAAATATGTCCTGGAGAAAGAGTAGAAAGTAAGGAGCAAGGTAGAGATCAGCGTGTGGATAGTTTCACAAAATAGTAGTAGATTCTCTCTTAAAGACATAATGTAAAGGAGAAGGAAGTTGATTTTTGTGGACGAAAGGAAGTAAAGAAGTAGGAAGGAAATAAAGAATTAGGTAATTCTTCCATTAGGTAATTCCATTAGGTAATTGTTCCATTGAGGACAGTGGACAAGTAATTGAGATATTTTGGGGGAATATGTGAAGCATATATGATTTGTGGAAGGTAACACAAACTGATATTGAAATAAGGATATGAGGGAAATAAATATAAGAATTCGTTAGGAGGTAATAAGAGGAAAGAGAACTGAATTATTAAGCTAAGCAAGAAACATGTTATTTCATGGAAGGAGGTAAACAGTAGGAAGTAAGATTAACCCAGAAAAGATTTCAATAAGGAAGGGTATGATGGGGAAAGGAAGGAACATAAAAGTTTTCTATCGAGAAAAAGGCGAAAGGGATAAGTACAACTGAGAAAAAAAAATTAAGTTTTCATACAATGCAATAGAACAGTAGAGAAGAGATGTATTGTATAATTATAAATTCTGTTTCAGCTAATGCCAAAAAGAAGAGATTGCAGAGAAAAAGACGTGGGAGTTGGAGTCAAAGTGCGAAGTTTTCAAAAATTATATGAAATTCTTGTAGTCAGAATAATAAAATGAGGTGGTAGAAGGAATTCATTAACTTACTAACTGTCATCACCATCTATTTCACTCTTATTATCCATCATGATGAAGGTGAGAAAACTATGACGTATATATTATTAAAATCAAGTAGAATGGGGAGGAAAGAGAATATAAAGACAGTGATAAGAAAATCATTTTTATAGAGTAAATGATAACTTGTGTACAGTTTAGTAAGAAAATTTTAGTGTTTGTAAAGTTGTAGTGTAATGTAAGGGAGTTAATGTTAGATTAAAATAGATAATGATATCATGTGAAACAGAGAATAGGTATATGTGTATTTCTAAGAATGCCATTGTGCACAACATGTCAGCCACATTCCAAAGTTTTGCCTACTTACTGCTACGAAGACTGAAACCTACAATGTGTGAAGTTGATCTAGATGATATCATTGTCTTTTCCAGAAATTTTAGATGAGCATGTTACTAGGTTAAGAAATGTCTTGTCTAGACTAAGAAGTGCCAATTTAAATTTGAAAATAAAAAAATGTTCCTTTACTGAGAGTCAAGTACAGTATCTGGGGCATATTATTAGTGCTGATGGAGTAAATCCAGACCCCCGTCTAATTTAAGCAGTTAGAACATCCCCTTCCCCTAAGAATCTAGAGGAATTGCAAAGCTTCCTGGGACTCAGCAATTATTATAGGCGTTTTGTAAAGGACTGCACCACAATAACTAAACTCCTTACCCACCTGCTGCAAAAAAGATGTACCGTATCAATAGACCCCCGAGTGTGGAGCTGTTGTGCAGCATATCAGACATGCTTTGACTAGTCCCCCCTTATTGATCCATCCCAATTTTGAAAAACCATTCATTCTCTCCTGTGATGCATCTGAATTTGCAGTAAGGGCTATTCTGAGTCAAATTGTTGATGGTGAGGAAAGACCAATTGGTCACACATCCCGTCAACTGAACCAGGCGGGAATTAATTACAGTACTACAGAGAAATGTTTGGAGTCAACTATTTTAGATGCTATCTTTACAGGAGAAAGTTTACTATAGTAACAGATCATGCAGCACATCAGTTGCTACTAAGTTTAAAAGACCCTAGCAGCTGTCTCACCCACTGGGCCCTGAAGTTGAGTGAGTATGATTACCAAGTACAATACAAAGCTGGAAAATTGCTGATGCCCTTAGTAGAAAAGTGAGAGTAGCTCAAACCGACAATGTCTTAATTGACGAATTAAAGGACTCGCAGGAGGAGGACTCAAAATGTCACCAGTATCGCTCCCACCCAGATTTTGTTACAGAGGATGGAATTCTATACCGCAAGACCCCCCCCCCCCCCCTCCCTATGGGTAAATGTATAGTAATACCTAAAGACTTACAATCCAGAATTATTGCCCAGTGCCATAACAGCATCCAAGCTTGCCATAGTGGGCGAAGAGCCACATATTCCCGCATTGCCATGAAGTGTTGGCGAGACAAAAGATGGCAAGATGTTGCCAAGTATATAAAAAATTGCTACCATGTGCCCTGAAGCCATTGTAACTAATCAAGTAACCAATTTTATGTCCACCTTATTTGTCCAAGTTTGCAAATTGCTGAGAATTAAAAAATGGAGAACCACCCCTTTTCACCCCCAGGCATCAACTCAGCCCACAGTGAATGGCAAAGATACATTCCATATGTGGCAAGTGCATACAATAGCTGTTTCCACTAAGCCACTGAACAAAATCCCTTATGAAATAGTGTTCGGCCACCCTATGGACTCTCTCTTTGAGATCAATAAATTACCTCCAGGAACTGATTACACAGCTGTTAAGGAATCATCCTGCTGCATTAAGGCCACTTAGAAGAAGGTACAAGGGAACAACCACAAAGCAACCAGAAAACAGAAAGAAAGAAGTAATAAAAATGCCATCCTCTCCTCTCCCCCCCCCCCCCCCCCCCCCCCCCCCCCCCCCTCCCATAACCCTGGTGATTTGGTTTTGCTGAAAAAAACTTGGGGTAAAGGAAGGAAGAGTGAAGAAACTTACCCCACTATATGATGGACCATATTCAATCATTCGGCTCACTTCCCCTGTTAATGCAGAATTACAACTGCCCGACCATAAAGTGATCATCCATTTTGATAAGCAAATACAATATTCAGGAACTATGCCTCTCTACCACCTTCTGAGGCAAGTGCCAGACCTTCAGCAGGTTTTGCTCCCCCTGTGAAGCAGAGAAAACAGAAAGTCCCACCACCCCCAGCTCACCCTAGATAAGCTCTGAGATCTAAACACCCATATGCCCTTAGATCCAGGGACTAAACACTATGGTACAGCTTCATACTTAAGAGATTCCCAGTTATATGAACCAAAAGAAAAGGTAATAAGGCTTAAGCAACCACGTTGTTACTTTCCTTTGCAAATGAACATCCTACCCATACAATATGTATTTTACACTCCCTTGCTATGATAACTAAAATGTCGCCCTATCTTCCCTCTCTGAAGAGATTATTGGAGCTTTACCTGCCCAACCTGTTCATCAATGCTGGCCTAGTCTAATTAATCCCTAGTTTAACCAGTATTTTATTTATGTTATTTTTATTATGTTATTTGTGTGTTATGACACACCTAGTGGTCGGACAGCAGCTCTATTTTCAGTACCAATACAGTGAATTCTAAATAAGAATATTGTATGAAGAAGTGATTGCATTATGTCTCCACCTTTTTAATCTAAAGATTTTTTTCCCCAGAAATAGCACCCTGTTTGATTAAGTATCCTCCCATTTGAACAATGATACTGTGAAGTTGTAAACACGAGTGCTCCGCCTGTCAGAATCGGGTGGTCCTGTCAACCAGGAGTAGCACCTGCAGCGGGCATAATGTGTGGGGTGGAGGCACTTAAATCACCTGATACTGCTGTTACCTCCCCTCCCTCTAGTCGTGCCATCTGTCCCTGCCCGAGTCCCCCCCCCCCTTCCCCTCTCTCCATGCGCCGTCTGTGTGCCAGTCTGCTGCTTTTAAAGGGACTTTATGCAAAGTAGGACATACTATCTTCACTATTGACCAATGAATAGCAACTTGACACATAAAGGTACCATCTTTCTATGTGACACCTCTTTCAAACATGATTTCTTCCATCCTCCCGCATCAATACCCGGGTAACTTGAACCAGTTGAAAACCCATCCATAAATTTATTTGCACACCTAAAGCCCTTAACATAACTTCTGACAAGACTATAGCTCCGAGGGGAGTTTGGAAGCAAGTGACCTCCAGCTGATGGAACATGAAGTGGAAAAACATTGCAATAACGAAGTGCGCCATTATGGGATGTCTTCGCATGCACCACCATTTAGTTTGGTGGCACTCCGCATTTCTCAGCCTCCTCTGAATTATAGTACTACCTTATCATCTTCCATCTTGTCTGATGTATCTTAAGAATGGACAACCTGCTCCTTTTCCAAATTCGTAAATGTCTTCTCCATTATGTGACTATCACAGCCTATTCAACCCATATATATAGATTCATTCAAGAAAGGAGTTAAAATACTATTTGCAACAGTCACTAAATCCATTCTAATATTACTAAGTTACGTGAACTGCATTTTGTAAATGGCAATTCAAATGCCCCAAGGTGTCGTTCACTCAGAACATGCTGGAGCTGTTCCGCTATCTCAGTACTACACGCGCCGCGGCTACCTGCTTCACCAAGTACTGAGTTTGATAAATTGTCCTACCACTCAATATTAGACACACTTTGTATGATTAGAGGTGTTGAGCAATGTCCGACCCACTATGCGTGCCAATTGCCAGCTGATTAATGATTTATACCCCATAACTTGTATTTTTTCTCCCCTTATGGTTTTATGTTAAGTTTAAGCATTTCATAATCATTTTGCTGCGCAGCAAAGCTCTTGCCATACCCTATACATTATTTCATGCATGTATTTTTATAATTTATCCCATTTGTTTTGTGTAATATGCACTGGTATTTTAATTTATGATCACAGTATGTAAAGGCCTACCACAGCCCTAGATTTTAGATATGTTGCACTACAACAACACTCCCATTACATAAGATCCCCCTTCAGTTGTGATGCACAACTTTTTGAGTTAGCGATTCTGGAATCCTACTATGCGCCATGTTCGTGCCCAGAACTGGACCGGTATATTTAGAAGAAACTGAAGCACCTGACTTATCTAAGATACTCAACAGAGAAGAGTTGACTACACCCCTGAAGTTGACAAGAAGTGTGCTACCCTCTCACAGAAGAGTGGTAAGTAAAATAGATTTTGTGATATGATAAAAGTAATTATGTTTCACCCAAGTAAGTGAAAAATAGTATTTTGAACCCCATGTGTGTTTTACACATTTAAGAATTTTCCCAGGCAGACACAAGTTTTGTTCTTGTTCACCCTACTTCTTACAAAGCAATTTGCTGATGAAGTAAAGATATTACAAGCTAGCACTGAAATTGGCACTGCTACCATTTGTGTAAACCTCATGAAATGTAATCACCCTATGGAGACAGAGCACAGTACCTTCCTCACCCATGCACTGCACTGGGTTATTACCACTGCTCTGAATTGCTCCTCTATTCATTCCAACCTCAACCACTACTTTGTACCCTCCTTCTCCAGGGTCATGTACCTTACACGCTGTGGTTAGCACCCACAGAGTGCCCAGCTGATCAGTTTATTCTTTTAGTTTTCACTTCCATAAATTGATCGCCTACCTCTCTCTTTCATCTATATGCCATTGACTCATCATGATGAGGCTCACCTTCATCTGCACCCTGGTCAGTAGCCAATGCTACTCAGACATATTGCCTCCGCCCAGTTCGAGGGGGAAGAAAAAACCCTGTGACTAGTGGATATGTCACTGCGGAGTCAATCTTATTCTGAAACCCATTACCTGAACTTGTTCCCAATTATGCTCAATTTCTTATACTTTAGCATGAGCACCCTGCCGGTTCACCGCGTGTGGGCTGCTCAGCATAAATGGCCAATATGTTGGGCAATCCTGGCATTGTGACCGCAGACGGATGTACACGAATATACCCACAAAAAACGCTGTGTTAACTGCAGCATAATTTTCTCACTGGTCAAACCCATTTTCCTCTCAAACCACAACATCCCTTACTAAAGCTTCCAATTCAGCAAATCACTTACGAAACCACTATATAATGCAAATTCCACCTATGCATCATTATCAGGCATTGATTAATGCTACCCCACATTTTTGCACTCATGCTGATCAGGATGACTAGTAAGCCTCTTTTCAGCATGACCATAGCCCCCTCCTTCCCTCACTATCCTGTCACTGCAGTTCTTTGGAATCATCAGTTTAGATTGCCCAGTGGCATAGTGCCCACGAGTCTGTTAACCATCAACTTTTCACCCACCACTACAACCTCAGGTAATTACTTACTACTTTTTCACCCACTGTAGCACTTCCCTTTCGTAGCAATCTACCAGCTGGAGCTAACAAGATTAGTTCGTTGCTATAGGCAACAATATTTTATACACCCTACCCCATCCAGTAACAGCCACTGTCGTATGTACGAATACTTTTGAGCAACCGAGCCCTATCGTGTGCTACTCAACAGTTGTGGTTTACTATTTAATAGCTTCCCCACCGAGGAGGTGTTTGCACACTTACCTTATGCCCAAAATGTGTGACTCCCTCCTCTCATGTGGTATTTAGTAGAGAAACCGATTGTAATACCATTACCTGACAATTGGCCATCTCTTCCCAATCACTCATATTCACAGCTGGTCCAATCTTTAGCCGACCTGGTGAACAAAGAATCAGGGCAGATTACGCTGGACCGTGCCACTGTGCATACCATGGATTGGCACCACCACCAGTATCTCAGTCATATACTTATTCCCAGTTCTGTATGCACCCCTTTAATAATTACTCTTATTGGATTATCACTATGGGTAGCTTTTAGAAAAGGACTTTTGCACGACTTCGTTCCCCCCTCCTGCTGTCCCTGAACAGCAACCCCCTGGCGAATATCATGCTTAAGTTTTGAAATGGGAGCAAGAATGTTCCTTGTTGCCCCATGCTGTAATAGTGCAGTAGAAAATAGTAGTGAGTAGAAAGGAATAGTAAATAAGTAAAATACCCCCAAAAGAAAAGACATGGCACTCCTTTGGGTGTAAGCAACAAAATATGCATGTGAAGTGATTCAAAAGTATCAACCCCTTCCCCACTGACCCCTGCAGTCAGTGACCTTCGCTGCTGCCAGTGTCAACAGCTGATCGCCGCACCTCACTCTGCCACTTGCAGTGCCACACACCACCGCTGCACCATCTGTCATTGTCCAAATTTTGTCATGCAAAATTTCATTACCACATTATTGGCATTTTTTTCAATGCAAATAAAAAAATCAAAACATATTGTTAAAATTATGAAACACTGTCCTTCGCAGCAACCTCATAGTAACTGTCTATTTGTCCCCCCTCTCCCCTCCCCCCCCTCCCTCCCCCTCCCTCCCCCCCACCATCCAATGCTTCACTCCTGTGGAGGGGAGAAGGATGTACAGTGTGGGCCATTACTCAATGGATTTGATAGAATAAAAATTTGATTTTTATTTTTTGCTCGATGATTGTCAGTGCCTTCTGCCTTGCAGCTAGTTGCAGCATATCAGTCACGTTGCAAAACACCGGACAGAAACACTTAGTGTTGAACCATCAGCAGCTAAACTCACATATTGCTGATGAGGTAATGCTACCAAACTGCGAGTCTACACCTTGGCTGTCCACTAGACATCTGGGGTGGGCACAAAACATCCGGTTGATGGAAATTAACTAGGAAGGAGTAAAGCGCCAAGATTTCGATGCAGTTCAATCGTAGGACCCTTGTGATTGTGAGAGAGTGTTTCCACAAAATAAGAGGAATGCTCCTACTAGTCGAAAAAAGCTGTGACCTGTAGAATGAAAACATCCAGGTGGGGAGACAGTTCGGCTATGAGAAAGATGAGCAAAATTTTCGTGGACTCTTCTCTGAATAGGTGTCAAGCAAAGAATGGGGTGCATAATGCTCTGTATGATGTGTAGAAGAAATTTGAGTGAACAATACAGTGACTGTGGCTGACATTCAGCTAGATATTAGCTGCAGCATCAATCAGCTGCAACTGTGGGGAAACAAACAGCTGAGTTGGTTAATTGTCCTTGCGAGGACTGAGAGGGCATTTTAATATGAACATTGCTCCAGCCGTGTACGTGCATATTGCCATATTCCAAGACTAGGGATGAGTACATGTTTTCTCACATAACGGGAAACATAGGGAGAGTTTCTGCTGGAAAAATCAGCAAAGGCTTAATTAGTTTTTATAGGAATTTCAGAGGATGAGAGCAGCCATGCAGATGACAGCTCATCACAGCTAAGGTAAATACCACAAGTAGAGGCGTAAACATGTTGGTTCACCGCCTTGTGTCCACTGTAAACTCGAGCAACCTTGGGTAAACTTTTGCTCAAATTGTCACAAAACTAACCATCCTCTGCACACTTGACTGTCATCCTAAATAGTACCAAACTTTGACCTGGAATCAGAAGATTTATTGTAGCACTGGCCAACATCATGACATAGTTGTAAGTATAATTTTGTAAAGAAATTTCTAGTTAAAATTTACCATTGTTGTGTTTAGGATTACTTCACTTTCTGAAGATGAGATGCATTCGTCTGACAACTGTCATAACATTGTCACATTGCAAACTGTGTAAATGCATGTATTTCTGTGATAAGATTGAAACATTAAACCAAAAATATTTACAGCTTACACAGCTGTTGTTCTGATCCCAAAACCTTATATGTTACAGTTTCTTGAAGTACAGTACTTCGCGCCTGCAATCAGACATTTACTGAACATGAATAAAACTGCTTAAACAGTCTCAAAATCACTACCAAGGTTCTTGGGAGTTCTGCCAGATGCAATCACCACAGGTCCATGATATTTCAGTGTACAATTGTGCAGCCATTATCAGGTGGTTCTGATGGAATGATGGGTCTGCAGTGTGCTCCTGGTACATACAGGATGTTACAAAAAGGTACGGCCAAACTTTCAGGAAACATTCCTCACACACAAATAAAGAAAAGATGTTATGTGGACATGTGTCCGGAATTGCTTAATTTCCATGTTAGAGCTCATTTTAGTTTGGTCAGTATGCACTGTACTTCCTTGATTCACCGCCAGTTGGCCCAATTGAAGGAAGGTAATGTTGACTACGTTGCTTGTGATGACATGCGACTCAACAGGTTAGTGTTCATCACGAACGTGGTTTTGCAGTCAGTGCAATGTTTACAAATGCGGAGTTGACAGATGTGCATTTGATGTATGGATTAGCATGGGGCAATAATCGTGGCGCGGTATATTTGTATCAAGACAGATTTCCAGACTGAAGGTTTCCCGACAGGAAGATGTTCGAAGCAATTGATCGGCGTCTTAGGGAGCATGGAAAATTCTATCCTACGACTCGCCACTGGGGAAGACCTAGAATAATGAGGACACCTGCAATGGATGAGGCAATTCTTCGTGTAGTTGACAATAACCCTAATGTCAGCGTCAGAGGAGTTGCTGCTGTACAAGTTAACGTTGACGACATCACTGTATGGAGAGTGCTACGGGATAACTAGTTGTTTCCGTACCATGTACAGCGTGTGCAGGCACTATCAGCAGCTGATTGGCCTCCACGGGTACACTACTGTAAATGATTCATCCAAAAATGTATCAATCCTGATTTGAGTGCAAATGTTCTCTTTATGGATGAGGCTTCATTCCAACGTGATCAAGTTTAAATTTTCACAATCAACATGTGTGGGCTGACGAGAATCCGCACGCAAGTGTGCAAATCATGTCATCAACACAGTTTTTCTGTGAACGTTTGGGCAGGCATTGTTGGTGGTGTCTTGATCGGGCGCCATGTTCTTCCACCTACGCTCAATGGAGCACGTTATCATGATTTCATACGGGATACTCTACCTGTGCTGCTAGAAGATGTGCCTTTACAAGTACGACAGAACATGTGGTTCATGCATGATGGAGCTCCTGCACATTTCAGTCAAAGTGTTCGTATGCTTCCCAATAACAGATTCAGTGACCAATGGATTGGTAGAGACGGACCAATTCCATGGCCTCCACACTCTCCTGACCTCAACCCTCTTGACTTTCATTTATGGGGGCATTTGAAAGCTCTTGTCTATGCAACCCTGGTACCAAATGTAGGGACTCTTCATGCTCGTATTGTGGATGGCTGTGATACAATCAGCCATTCTCCAGGGCTGCATTAGCGCATCAGGGATTCCATGCGACAGAGTGTGGATGCATGTATCCTTGCTAACGGAGGACATTTTCAACATTTCCTGTAACAAAGTTTTTGAAGTCACGCTGGTACGTTCTGTTGCTGTGTGTTTCCATTCCATGATTAATGTGATTTAAAGAGAAGTAATAAAATGAGCTCTAATAATGAAAGTAAGCGCGTCCACATAACATATTTTCTTTCTTTGTGTTTGAGGAATGTTTCCTGAAAGTCTGGTCTTACCTTTTTGTAACACTCTGTATATCTGAAGGTCCAGAGTTCCGCCCTCACAGATTCTGCACCTTGCTCAGTGTTGGAGGGACGTGTGGCTGCAGTGGTTGGAGGCAGAGCTTCAGTTGTCTGCCAGCTGCTGGCCATGTCACATCTCAAATTCGGATGTTACAATTTTCTTTGATTGAGATAAGTACTGACTCTCATGCCTTTCTTAGTTGGAAACGTGTCCCTGTTTATTAACTTATCTTTCACATGTATTTCAATACCTTCTTCAAAAACTGAATCTCAAAATTTGTTTGTGTTGGCCAAGACTTTTGTTTGCTGATAATTAATTGAATGTCCATTCTCAATGTAGTGTTCTGCTATTGTGGACTTGCTGGGCTGCAGTAAGAAGATGTGGTGCTCATGTTCTTTGCACCAGTCTTCAATTGTGCAGGTTGTTTGACCAATATAGGTTTCCCCACATTCACATGGGATGTGGTATATCCTTGCATTTTAGAGATGCATGTCTTTTTTGACTGACCCTAATAGGCCTCGTACTTTGGCTGGAAAGCAGAACACCGGGGCTATTTTGTGTTTAAACAGTAGTCTGCCAATTTTGGGGGATACACTGCCAGCAAACAGCATGAGACTTTTAAAAAAAATAAAAAATAAAAAATAAAAAAAAAAGAGCAAAGACAAGAAAAAAAGACGGGGATGTAGCAAGCCACATGTGAATGTGGGAAAACCGATATTTCTCAAACAATCTGCAGTATTGAAGATCACTGCAAAGAACACGAGCACCACACCCACTTACTGCAGCCTGTCAGGTTGGCAATAGCAGAACACTGCATTGAGAACAGATATTAACTGAATTATCAGCAAACAAACATCTTGGCCAACACAAACAACTTTTGGGATTCTATTTTTCAAGAAGCTATTGAAATACATGTGACACATAACTTAATAAACACAAACACAGGTTTTGCAATTAAGCAAGGCATGAGAGCCAGTACTTAGCTCAATCAAAGGAAACCATAACATCCACATGCAAGATACGATGGGGATGGAGGCCAGCACACAACTGACAACAGCCGCATGACCGCCCTCCCTCCCCCACTACCACCGCAAAGCACAACATGAAGCCTTCAAGTCCAGAACTCTGGCGTGCAGGTTTATATACTGGGAGTCACAACAGGCCCTTCATCCCATCAGTAAGACCTGATGATGGCAGAACAGTTGTTCACTGAAATATCGTGGACCTTCTATAATTGCATCTGGTGGTACACCCCAAAACTTTGGATGCATCATATATGCTGGGAAAGCCTCAGATTGCATAGTCTCAAAATCCTTTATCAGTCAATCTCTTCAAAAGGAAAAAAGGAAAGTTAGTGTTTAATGACCCATTGGCATTGATTATATATGGAGGACAAGATTAGATTTTTTGAGGACAGGAACCATCCCAGAATTTGCCTGGAATGATTTAAGTAAATCAATCTTTTCAGCTGTGCATTGTGTTTTCTTTCATTTCCTCAAAATTCAAGAAATGTTGTCCATTCTACTGTATGCAACACCTGGATACTTGCAACAGCACCAGGCCACTGGTGCACTACACTTCAAATAGTCCGCCAATGGCAGCTGCACTTGCTGGCCACCTGTGGTGGGTCACAAGACTAGTGTGCATGGAATGACATCTGCCATGCTGCCTGCTGGAGTCCTCATCTATATGAAGAGGGCACACCCGGTGCTCCCCCTCACTCTGTGTTCTACTTCAAATTGTACCGTTTCTATGTTTGTTGTTTACTTGAATATGGATAAATAAACTTTTGTTCTTAGTGGCCACACTATCAGTTGTGTCTAACATTATGACACATTTTGCAGTGAGAGTGGTGATCACTTCTGTGTGCTCAGTCTGTTTGTTTGTTCTATCAGTTCTCTTGTCCATGGGGGTAGTGCTCACAACTCTCCTCAGCTGCTGGCGTACTTGCCATCTTTTCTGCATTATGCTGATGCAGTCAAAGAATGGGGTAGCTTATGAGAAGTGGCTTCAGCAACACACTCACTTTTGGTGTCAATGATACTAACGTGTGTAGGGCTTTGTTCCTTCTTGGATTCCCCCGTCCCACAGATTTATCAGTTTTTGAGCCAGTTAGCCCTGCTCCAGAAACCTGTACCACTTTTGTTCATTGTTATGTGTAAATTGTTGTCCAATTATTACTGTAAGCACACAAGTCATTCCACATCTCAAGTGCTATCATTGTCATAAACTGCCCCACCAGTCTTACTGGCCTTGAGTGGATGAACACCACAACCTCAGTCACAAATGTCAGTTTGTTACCAATGTTCATCATGATTCCTACACTGATTCTGTGGTCCACAATGCCATCATTTGGTTGGCTCCTGACAAGGAGGTGTGACAATATGGACTACAGTGTGAGGAACCATCTTTGGATGAAGCGCTGAATACTGCTCAGTCTTTCAAGGTACCTCATCCTGCTGGTAATCAGATTGAGGCTTGGTGTGACATCACTGTGATTGCTACTGTTCCTGGCCATCGGGCATAGGTCAGTCCTCAGGGAAGGACAATATGCCAGTCAACAACAACCAACACAGCAGTGGCAGGATTCAGTGGATCCATCTTGTACATACTGTTTTGTGCAACATGACAGGGCCACTTGACCTAAGTGCTGGGTGACTGTAGGAAAAAAGGACATATAGCATCTGTGTGTCATTCCCAGCCCTCTCCTGTAGATATGGACATGGATGTTAATTATGTGTCTCCAGCACTTATGAATAATAACAAACTATTTATTGAAGTCTGTGTGATGGACAAAGTCCTCCAACTAGAAGTAGACATGGTTGCAGCTGTGACATTGCTGAACTGAGATCCTTACGTGGACTTGAGAGCTTCAGCAGTATCTCTGGTTACTCAATGTTTGGTGAGTTACAACAAGCAGCACATCCCATTTTTGGGGCCATTTATGGCCCCCACTGTGTATAAATCTGTGGTTCAGCCCTTGACTTTTCTGGTAGTGGATGAAGCTGGTGCTAACAATTTGTTTGGTCTGGATGCTTTCAATGGTTTTTCAATTTCAGATGTGGTGCACCTCCTTTCTGACCAGATACCTTACCACCAGTAGATTCTCTGTGTTTTGAGCACTTCTCTTTTTTTTTAGATGGGTGATGTTGTGCCACTAATTTTACTGTCCACATTACCTTGGAACTTATGATCTATCTGCACTTTTTCTGGGCGTACCAAATTCCAGTAGCTTTGCACAGTCAAGTGAAATCAGAATTGGACAGACTGATGTCATAGGGGGTCGTACAACCTATTATGTCCAGTAAGCTGTCTATGCCATTTCTGATTGTTAAAAAAACCAGATGGTCAGCTTCACATCTGCAGCAACTTTGCCTGCTACATTCCATTGCCATTGCTTTAATTTTATTAATGTTCATCTTATATCCTCCTCTGAGGCCACTGTCCACTTCTTCAACTGCACTTCCAAGTGCGTTGCTGTCTCTTACAGAATTATAATGTCATCAGCAAACCCCCAAGTTTTTATTTCTTTCCCTGGAGTTTAACTCTTTCACCAAATTTTTCTTTTGCTTTCTTCGCTACTTGCTGAATGTACAAATTGAATAACAACAGGGATAGTCTATTGTCCTGTCTCACTCCCTTCTCAACCATTGTTTTCCTTTCATGACCTTCAACTTTTATAACTGCTGTCTGGTTTCTGCACAAGTTGCATATGACCTTTCACTCCTTATATTTTACTGCTGCTATTTTCAGAATTTCAAAGAGTACATACCATTCAAAATTGTCAAATGTTTATCTATGTCTACGAAACTATAAATGTATGTTTGCCTTTCTTTAACCTATCCTTTTAAGCTACATCATACAGTCAGTACTACCACACATGTTCCAACATTTCCCCGGAACCGAAACTGATCTTCCTCAAGGTCAGCTTCTACCAATTTTTCCATTCTTCTGGAAATAATTCATGTCAGCATTTTGCAATGATGACTTAGCAAATTGATAAGTTGGTAATATTTACATATGTCAGAACCTGCATTCTTTGGAATTGGAATTCTTACATTCTCATATATCTTGCACACCAGGTGGAATAGCTCTGTCATGGCTGACACACTCAAGGATTTCAGAATTTTTTAGAGAATGTCATCTACTCTAGGGGCCTTTGAGCTTACATCTTCCAGGGCCTTGTAAAATTCTTCTTGCAGTATCCTATCTTCATCAATCTCCTTTTCTCTTTCTATAATACTGCCTTTAAGTTCATTTCCCTTGTATAGGCACTCCATATATTACTTTCACCTTTCAGTTTTCCGTTCTTTACTTAGTACTGGTTTCCCATCTCAGCTCTTGATGCTAATACAGCTGCTTCTCTTTTCTCCAAAGGACTCTAATTTTCCTATAGACAGTATCTGTCTTCCCTCTAGTTATACCTGCTTTTATAGGACTTCCTCTTTCATTCCTTTGCCCCAGCGCATATTCTCCTACTATTTTTCCTCCTACTACTGCTACTAGGTTCCAGTCACCTAGCACAATTACATTTTTGTCTCCCTTAACTATCTGAATGTTTTCTTTTGTCTCATCATACATTTTTTTCAATCTTTTCATCATTTGCAAAGCTAGTTGGCATATAAACGTGTAGCATCCTTTTATACACCATGTATATTGTATTTTTACCTGTTATTGCATTAATACAAAACATGAAGTGTTTCTTTTTTATTTAATGTTGTGATTATTACTGTGTTCTTTTGAATGCTGTATTGACTCATTCAGCATCTGAACAACATACTTACAGTATATGTTCATGGAAAATGTGGTCTATACTACAAACAGATAAAATGCTAGAAATAGCCTGAAATTCTGTAAGTATCCCTGTTGAATTCTGCCATGTTTCTGGTCCTAAAAATGGCAACTAAATATAAATACTTTCCTGCATTTCTCATAAATTCTTCAAATGGACTGCAAACATTTCAAAAAATGTTTGAGAATTTGACACCAGTGAATAAATAAAAGTGTACAAAAACATGGCATAAATAATTCCTGTTATTAATAAATCAAAAATAATAATTACATTTCATCCACATTTATGATGGAATACATTCACTGGTGTTGGTTGTTCATTGTCTTAGTGGGTAATTTAACATCAACCATTACGATAAATGGTGACATATAGAAATACACACACTTTTGGTCCTATTATTTTCCAACATCAGGACAAATAAACTAATTTCTAGATTAACAAATTACTTCCGTACTTACCCAGGCCAACCTTCAAATGTAGATACAGTAAAAAGTGTGAGCATGGCTTTAGCAACATCATCAAAATGAAACCGATTTCTTTCCCACTCCCTGGTTTCCACTTTTGGTTGATTAATGTCACCATCTTCAAAAACTAAGAATGTGCCTCTGTATGCAGAAAAGAAAAATAAAGAAAGTCACACAAAAAAAAGTCACGAGGAAAAAAAACAGAAGAAATATAAAATTTAATTTTCATATTTACAAACAAAATGAAAGAACTAAACCAATTAACACCTTAAATACATTTAAAATCAGAATATAATGCCACATTTATGATGATCTGTAATGTATTCTGTGGTGAAAATACTCACTGACATTCATCCTTGGTCATCTTTGAGCCATCTGTGCATGAAAAGAATTTACCCTGGAATTCAGAATCAGTATCATGTCAGGTTATTTATTGACAGTAATTATGTGATGCATGTATGATACATTTCTTTTTCAGATATTGTAAAAATAAAGGTAATTCATGAAGCTAAAATGTGTAACAAACTTTTGGAGACTACACCTATTTAAAATTATGCATAAAAGTAAAAATGAAACTATAGAACTTTTGTTATTTCTGTCATTGGAACTGGCTTTGAACTTACAAATATTTCATAATTTGAAGGTTAAAAAAACACGGGGGCATATAAACATCACACAAAATTATGAAAATGGTGCACTTTAAAAAAAAATGTTCTCCTGAATTCTGTTTGATAACTTGTTCACACTGTAGTAAGATGGTGTCAGCGAGGGATGTAAATTCTAACAAACCAGTGAATAAGGTCAGAGAATATTTTGCATGTGCATAATTGGGGTCATGTTAAAACGCTAGTGCAGAACAGAAGTGGGCAGTTAACAAATGACACCTTCCACCACATTAAAAGAATCAGTACCATAGCACTAAGATTTAAGTCTTTATCCTTTGTGGTTGTCTTTTGCATACATATTTGCCTGTTATTGCAGTAAGAGTAATCTATTGTGCTAGCAGTGGTGGTGATTATGGTTGCTGTGGCAACAATGCCAATTTTCTAAGTACATAATGATTATTCATTATATATCATAAGAATGGATGAAATGCCATATTTAATAAAAAGGAAAAAGAAAATGTAAATTTTGACTCTTTTAACAGAAAAATAATCCACTTAACATGATAACATATTATCAGTGCATGATTAGTAATTTGCTTGGAGTAATAAGAACTTTCAAAAATCCAGAGTAATAAGTATTCAAGAAAAGGCACAACGCCTGCTATTTACCTTACACTTGAAGTTGCAGATGATGAATATAACTCAGTTAATTTAGTTTTTACATGTTTATTTTTGTTCTTTAAAAACAGCAATAAAGTGTTTTCAGGTCCAAAATAACTGATTTTTTGTGACACATGATATGTAGACTGAATGAGGGGGGTGAGGAAATTCCAGGTGTAGGAAGACTGGGAAAAATGAAAGAGGAAGTTTAAAATAACTTGAGTGAAATAACTGTGGAAGAATTGCAAGAAACTCTTATATGAAGGTATAGGAAAAGGGGGGGGGGGGGGAGGGGTGGTTATGAGGGACGCTGCCAGTGTTACACGAAAGAATACTGGGACATATTGGGATAGATAAGATGTGGGAGAATACAAACTGCAAAGTGAAAGTGTACAGTATGAAATGTAAATAGAGGTTAACTCAAGGAAGGGGAAAGTAGGAATTTGGACTAGTTGTGAAGCAAACCAGTTCTGAACGTACAAAAGGACTTTCAACACATTCACACAATCCCTGATTCAATGTGGATATTTGTTCTTTTTATAGAGGTTGTTAGCTCTTGTTCACTACCAGTACCCCTACTATCTAACTAAAGTTAAAATTCAGAAACACACACTCTCTGAATATACAACTGCCACCAACTACAGTGGCCCCACAGGAATTGCTCCCTTCCTGGAGAATCACAATATTCTAGTTGTAATGCAAAACAAAAACTGTCCTTAAATATCATCTTATTCTCCATTATCCATTTAGTTGACCATGTCAGCAATCTATCACCACCACATGGCACTTGGTCTGTGACAATTCACATTATACCCTTTTATATAACAATTTCCCTGTTCATGGTTTTGCTGTAGCTGACCCTAATTCACTTCATTTCTCAGTGTCTCTGAAAGGATTGCCTACTTCCTTATTACTGACTATATTTTCACCTAATATGTCAAATCTTTTTAAAGAGTAGATCTTGTCACACAGAGGTATCTGTATGATAGCAACATACATTAATTATTTAAGGATTCTGTAAAGACTGACTTTCTTTCTCTCCACTGTCATAAAATCATCATGCATTACAAATATAGTGAAACTGCAATATCTACACACTCTGGACTACTTTAAAATTGATTTACGCAATCGGTATTTATTTTCACTTTCTCTTTATCTCGCTTTAGCAACTGCTATCAAACCACTTACCTGAAATCATATTCACTCTTTCTAATTGAGTGTATGCATAGGATATATCTAACCACAAATGAAAGGAGGTTTGCCCACAGTATATGTTCTCCAGTAGGAATAAAAATCGTCAACACAAGGAACACATTCCCATACCACTGACCACAACAACTTCTTACTCTATAACTACACATGCTTCTTATTCACTATCAAATGTGAAATTGCACCATTTGCAGGACCTGCCATATCAGTATATATAAAAAACACTTTTCTTAACCCCCTTCCCCAAAAAAGTTCACATATTTGCTGTATGCTTTCAGAGGACTCCTTTGCTTCTGTACTGTTTGACATATCTTTCCTTTCTTTTTCCCTCCTCCTAATGGTACACTGCTTTCCCTTTTATACTGGGTGGAGTAGGAGAGCTGCTTCATTTAAACTTTTCAATGCATTTCAATATTTTTCATATAACACCTTCTCAAATAATGCCTGAACTCTTACATGCCATAGAACCTGATACTGCACGTTTTTGAACTCATATTTCCCACTCCAAGGTATTACAAAAAAATGTACATCACAACTTTCCTTCCATTGTGATGGAAGACCAGAAATAGAATTTCTGACATACACCCACAGACTTTCTGAAAAAACTGGTTTAATCCAACAATCTGTGTTTTCATATGTTTGTACTAGCCCGTTCACTCTGCTAGTAATTTATCACTGGATTTTCACTGAGGTTTATAACCTATAATTCTTATTTGTTGTTTGAAAAACACTACTAAAGGAAAACTAGATTAATCATTATAGTATACATCAAAGGTACATTAGTATGCATTCATGCTAATCATAGCACTGTAGAACAAGACAGTCAATAACTGCTACAACCAATGTAGCTGTGCATTATACTGTGTAAGTGTTTTACTAATAGTAAGAGAGATTTTGTAAAATTCAAGAAACATTCTCCCCAATTTATAATTCTGGAAATAATTTTGTGTAGATACATAATAAAACTGGAAAACTGTCACCTAACAACATATTACACTTCATTATCTCATAAGATGAGTTTAGTATCTGCACAGGTGTGACAATGGTGCCTCTTTACATTGTCAGCAAGGGTGTTGTACAGGCTGTCAGTGGCTCAATAACAAACCAGGCAGCAGAAGTGAACTCACCGTGTGAGTCAATCTACGGGAAGCAGCCCATCTGAACCCACGCAGAGAAGTGCACGGCAATAAACTTAGCATGCGGATGACACAGTCATATAACAACTAAGAACAAGACAACAATACTCAGCATGAGGTCTGTGGTGGCTGAGCCAGTGTGAGCACTGCCTGCTCCTATTAATGCTACCAGCAAATAAACACTTTCATCAGTGTGTCTACCCATACTACAAGATCCATGTGCCCTCTGTGACACATTTCCACCACTCCACTGCTGTGATTCTTAAAATTTTCCCAGTGTAAAGAGTATTCCATGAAGCTTTGGAATTCAAAGCGGATAGTGTTGACTTCCTCTCACAATATTTTAGATGACAACCATTCAGTCATCTTCAGGTGAGTGTTTTTCATGGGAGGTAGCTACTTCATGTCACTACATTAATACCAAAAATAGGTATGAAGACGCCTGTGCAAAGGCAGCTGTTACACGAGCAGCCTCTAGCGAGCTATGCACTCTCTTTGAATACTACTCCACATGTAGGCACATTCGTAATGTGATACTACATGAGTGTGCTCTGTCAGAATTCGTGCTCAGTGAATTAAAATTCAGATGTAAAAATTAAATGTCATTAGATGTGTCATTGATCATAAAATGTTTTCTTTTTGAAAGCATTAAATAAATCACTGGGTCCCATGCCTTATCGAGTTGAAAACAGCCATCACGAATTATAAGATCGATGGAAGTGGAGATGGGCAGTTGTCTGCTATTTCTGGACATTTGGGTCAGATGGAAGTGAATAGCCCATTGGGGCATTCTTTACATTCTCCACATCAGATCAGCACAGCTTTAAGGAATAAGAAATATGAACAACTACAAGAGCAACAGGAGAAGGTGCAGTTTGGTGTTCCTCCTATAAATTGGCAATATTTCATCAAAATTACGCCGAATCTTAAGAAAACATAATGTCAAAGTAATTTTTCACCAACCTACAAAGATTTGTGCTCATCTCAGATCAACAAAACAATCTTGGATTGTGGAATGCTGGGATCTACAGAATACCTTGTCAGTGTGGCAAAGACAACATTGGTCAGACAACACAGTGTGAGAAAGATGCATTGAACATGAGTACCACAAGTACCTTTCACATTCCAGTAAGTCAGCTATAGTGCAGCATCTATCTCCCCAGGACATTCCATGGATTACCCTGCCACAGAAATCTTCATCTCGACAAGATTTTTCTTGGATTCAGTTATTAATTAATCAGTAGAAATGCATTTATCAAAATGTGTTATTACTTTTGGTGGAGGTTTTCAACTGGATAATGTGTGGGACCCAGTGATTTCTTTAATTTCTTCAAAAAGAAAACACTTTATAACCAATGACACACCTAGCGACATTTAATTTCATTAATTTTAACATCTGAATTTTAACTCAGTGAATGCAAATTCAGACAGAGTGTGCTCATGTAATATAACATTATGTATGCACCTGGATGTCATAGATGGATTAGTATCTGAAGACAGTGTGTAACTTTACAAAGGTCACTCATTTAGCGACTGCCTCTGGGCTTGCGTCTTCGCACCAACTTTTCGTATAAAGGTAGTGACATGAACTAGCACCCTCCATTGAAAAAAACTCACCTGAAGATGGTTAAATGGTTGTCAACTGAAATATTGTGGCAGGTAGTTGACATTATCTGGCTGCAATACTCCTGCCAGTTTATCTGCCTCTGTCACAGTGTCTGCTGGCAGGGATGGTACAATCAGTACACAAGATGAGAAATATAAAAAAAGGGTAAGTGCACACTAATTCGAGGCAGTTAACCCCAGGAGATAATGTGCAGAAAGGTTCACTTAAGTTGTTCACCTCAAATATTTCTAGGACCTTCAGCTATCTTAATTCTGTTTTCTCCCAGATGAATTGCATGAAAATCCTCATCAAACAACAGAGTGTCTTTTTTCATAACTATATTAATTCAGACATAATAATATCAATTTTGTTTTTTAAAATGGATCTATAGTAATTTTTGCTGCTAGTATTGTAGTTCTAAAACAGATGAATTGAAAGGTATTAAACTCTTCAGAATCCGATAATTTGTTAATTCAGTATTTTTCTGTTCTGAACATGAAATTGATTGTTGTCTTTTGCAGACATTCAAAATTTCATACCTAATAAGAAAATAAGTCAGGTCAGATAAGGAAGAGACAGAGAGTTGCACCACCATGATAACTGTATACATAGATCATGTGTGTCACATGCTGGTTAGGTTGAAAAAATAAATGTATCTTGCAAAGTACGAGAAATGAGATATTCTATTCCTTCCTAGAGAATTGACAAGGAACATGAAGAGAACATCTGACTTGTATCCACAAAAATATTCTGACACTGTGCCCAACAAGAAGGTCAATTCAGCAAATGTACAAAAAATTGTTACTGAAAGGGCATTGGAATACTGTGAAGAGCGTAAGGAACAAGACTGGTATGAGCACAGCAAGTGAAATAGATGTTATGGCAGCTGATGCACATAGTCCACTTATTAGTTCCAGGGAAATTGTGAGTGCCTCTGGAATAAGTCGTCCCAGTATTGTTCACATTTTACATGCAAAAAGGTTCCATCCGTGTCATGTGACACTCATTATCAGTTTAACCACTGGGATTGCAGAATATGCATGGACTTCTGCTGCTCAGGATTTGATGCAACATCAGGGTAAAATATTCTTTCTTCAAAGAATTCTCCTCACTGATGAAGCCACCTTTACACATCACAGAGAGCTGAATGTATATAATATATGTTATTGGGCTGCAGATAATCTCCACTGGTTGAAGCAGGCTGAACAACAGATGCAGCAGTGTGAGACTGTTTGGTGCATAATTGTTGGAGTATGTGTGATTGGTCCTTACTTCATTGAAGAAATCCACATGCCACTTGAAACGTGAAGATATATGTGAGAACAGCACAATGGGTGCTGGCTCAGTACTCACTTGTAGCTAGAAAAGGGTTCACAAGGAGTTTCATGGTTACTAGAGAAGAACATGTGAAATCATAATCAGTTAGCCTGCACATTCACCTGACTTGACACTACTGCACTTTTTTTCTCTGCAGTAAACTCAAAAATGAAGTATAGACTCTAGAGGATTTAAAACATTGCCTTGTTGTAACATGTGCAATGATATCAATGGAATCTCTTCAGGCACCAACAAATGCAAATGTATATTTCAGCAGATAATGGACATTTTGAACACTTGATGACATGCATGGAATTTTATGAAACTGTTTATGACAACATTCTCTTGTCATTTTGTTGCTGTTGCTGATATAATTTGGCTGTGTAAGTGTGTATCATGACATCAAGCTCATGATGCAAAGTTCTTATTTAACAATCTTTATATTTCAATTCCATATTGTACAAATCCATGCAGTTTTTGATGAGCATCTTTCCATCATGATTCTGGCACAAAAGAAGACAGAACTGTTACAATAGTTGACTGATGAGTCATCCTTAGATGCCATGTCCTTTGCTTACCAGTTGGTATACCAGCCCAGTTCCATTTTTGTAAGACTCCATTAGCTGTGTAAGGCTGGAGCACCACTATTAGCCTGACATGGCAGTTCTGCATAAAAATATGGATTTCTGCATCAGACAGCAGTTGTTCAAAATAGACACATCCTCAGTTGTAACCATTGCTATTACTCCAAAACTAGTGATCAGATTTTGAAGAGTGAAACACCATTTAATTCATCTCTCTTAGAACAATGATATAAATAGCATAAATTACTATAGTTCCATTGGAAAAAGCAAGATATCTCTGAAATTAATATAGCTACAAAAACAGGCGACATCATTTTAGTAAGGACTATTATAGCATCTTAAATGGACTAGGAAATATCTGAGTTGAAAAATTTAAATGAATCACCTTGTAAATAAGGGTGATCACACTACACTTCTCACTGAGCCACGTGCTCCAGTAGTTACCACACTGAACTCGCATTCAGGATGACGATGGTTAAAACCCGCATCTGGCCGTCCTGATTTAGGTTTTCCCTAAATTTTTTCAGGCAAATGCTGGGATGGTTCCTTTGAAAGGGCATGGACAATTTCCTTCCCCATCCTTCCCTAATCCAATGGGACCAATGATCTCACTGTTTGGTCCCCTCCGCCAGATCAACCAACCAGTCAACTACACTTCTTATCTTCAACATACTTAAGCTGTCTGATACATACAATGAATGAATATAATCAGACTGTATGAAATCGCTGTTATTTTGTTAACCTTTCATAAAAATTTAATCTAGTTTATTTTATGGGAGTTTTGCACACAATTAGAATGACATGAAATTATTTGTGTAAATGTGTGCCAGTTTCTTTTTAATTAATTTATGAAAAATAGTAACAACAATAGAGGCTCTGAGTGAAAGATTCAACATCTCTAAATTTTTTCTCCAAAATTAATTACATTTTGCCAGACTCTCTGTATCACAACAACATCTTTTACTTATTCCTCCTGCCTACACCACTGTTATGCTGTATACAATTATGGTCTGTGATTAAAATAACTCAAACCGTTGCTGGTAATACAAATAAATGAATGACTGAATGCCTCAGGTCAGTTCTCCAATTGACAGGTCATGGGTATGATAATATTTAAAGTTGTCAGAAATAGTGTCATATTTTAACCAGAATGAAGTCCAAATGTGAAAGCAGGGACATCAATCAAGAACAACACTTAGCACTGAAAGCATGTTTTATTATAAACACGAGTGTACACCAGAACAGAACTGAAGTCCTGGACGCAGAGTGTAGCTATTCATACAAATATTGAAAATTCCAAAATGAGCAAACATTGCAAAAATTTGAAATTTCAAGAACCTCCAGGAACAGAAAAACATTTAACAACATATAATAGTATGATTCACATTTGAGCTGACAACCCATAACACACACTACAGTGACATTAACTGCTACCTATGCAGCATATAGCACAACTTGTGGCAATACTGAACACATATCTGTTCATGTATCTTTTTCTTTCTTTCTTTCTTTCTTTCTTTCTTTCTTTTTCTTAAGTTAAATTAATTTGTTTTCCATGTTCTGTGTTGGAAACTGTATATACTGTATTTTGTTGCAGTGACAATCAGTTCTCTTTATCTTATGAGCTGTAGATTCCCACTGCTCTATTTGTCAAGAAAAGCAATGAACCTAGAAGTTGCACATAAGTATTGTAACTAGACACTATTCTATACAAACTTGTTTATCACTGTGTTACAGCTGTTGACTGCAGTGGACAGCTGTTAATGTCACTTCTTTGGTGTTTTTAATCAGTCCTGAGGAGGCAAATCATTGCCCCATAGTCTCTATACTTCTCTCATGTCTCCCCTGATCCTCCTCAGCCAAATGAGTCTCCTCCATGTATGTTGACCTCCATCTCTCTGATGGCTACACCCTAACTTTTATCCATGTCACACTATGAAGCACCTCCATCATCATTCAATACCATTCCAGACTGGAACAACTGAATCATATCCTTAGTCATGATTTGACTACTTATCGTTCCCAGAAATGAGAAACATTCTATCCACAATCCTTGGCACAATTCGCAAAGCGATACACCGCCATCCCCTTACGTACACAATAACCTAGTCCACCTTCATGTCACATTTTTTCACAACCATTTGCCACATGGGTCAAATATACACTCCTGGAAATTGAAATAAGAACACCGTGAATTCATTGTCCCAGGAAGGGGAAACTTTATTTACACATTCCTGGGGTCAGATACATCACATGATCACACTGACAGAACCACAGGCACATAGACACAGGCAACAGAGCATGCACAATGTCGGCACTAGTACAGTGTATATCCACCTTTTGCAGCAATGCAGGCTGCTATTCTCCCATGGAGACGATCGTAGAGATGCTGGATGTAGTCCTGTAGAACGGCTTGCCATGCCATTTCCACCTGGCGCCTCAGTTGGACCAGCATTCGTGCTGGACATGCAGACTGCGTGAGACGACGCTTCATCCAGTCCCAAACATGCTCAATGGGGGACAGATCGGGAGATCTTGCTGGCCAGGGTAGTTGACTTACACCTTCTAGAGCACGTTGGGTGGCACGTGATACATGCGGACGTGCATTGTCCTGTTGGAACAGCAAGTTTACTTGCTGGTCTAAAAATGGTAGAACGAGGGTTCGATGATGGTTTGGATGTACCGTGCACTATTCAGTGTCCCCTCGACGATCACCAGAGGTGTATGGCCAGTGTAGGAGATCGCTCCCCACAGCATGATGCCAGGTGTTGGCCCTGTGTGCCTCGGTCATATGCAGTCCTGATTGTGGCGCTCACCTGCACGGTGCCAAACACGCATACGACCATCATTGGCACCAAAGCAGAAGCGAATCTCATCGCTGAAGACGACACATCTCCATTTGTCCCTCCATTCACGCCTGTCGCGACACCACTGGAGGCGAGCTGCACGATGTTGGGGCGTGAGCGGAAGACGGCCTAACGGTGTGCGGGACCGTAGCCCAGCTTCATGGAGACGGTTGTGAATGGTCCTCGCCGATACCTCAGGAGCAACCGTGTCCCTAATTTGCTGGGAAGTGGTGGTACGGTCCCCTACGTCACTGCATAGGATCCTACGGTCTTGGCGTGCATCAGTGCGTCGCTGCGGTCCGGTCCCAGGTCGACGGGCACGTGCACCTTCCGCCGACCACTGGCGACAACATCGATGTTCTGTGGAGACCTCACGCCCCACGTGTTGAGCAATTCGGCGGTACGTCCACCTGGCCTCTCGCATGCCCACTATATGCCCTCGCTCAAAGTCCGTCAACTGCACATA
Source organism: Schistocerca gregaria (assembly GCF_023897955.1). Classification (NCBI taxonomy): domain Eukaryota; kingdom Metazoa; phylum Arthropoda; class Insecta; order Orthoptera; family Acrididae; genus Schistocerca; species Schistocerca gregaria. The sequence continues at coordinate 20,743,925 of NC_064931.1, forward strand.
CGGTTCACGTCCACGCTGTCGCGGCATGCTACCAGTGTTAAAGACTGCGATGGAGCTCCGTATGCCACAGCAAACTGGCTGATACTGACGGCGGCGGTGCACAAATGCTGCGCAGCTAGCGCCATTCGACGGCCAACACCGGGGTTCCTGGTGTGTCTGCTGTGCCGTGCGTGTGATCATTGCTTGTACAGCCCTCTCGCAATGTCCGGAGCAAGTATGGTGGGTCTGACACACCAGTGTCAATGTGTTCTTTTTTCCATTTCCAGGTGTGTATATGGAAGGCCAGGTGCAAGACCTGTGCTAATACACTCACAAAGCACATCCTACTCCAGCTGTGTTACAGTCTTATCATGACGTATCAGAGAAAGGGCCTGCTATAATTCCTGCACAGAATTTTATGTGGGCATCACCACCAACCAGATGTCCACCTGAATAATTTGCCACTGCCAAATTGGGGTTTAGAACAGAGTTGACCACCCTGTGCCAGAAGATGTTTGTGAGCTCAGCATGCTTTATTTCGATGGCTACTTCATAACCTGCGCAATTTGGATCCTTCGCTCAAACACCAGATTCTCTTAATTATGTAGATCCTATAATCCTCCAGGCCTCAATTTCAACTAGGTCCTCCCTCACATCCACCTATATCCCCACTCCAACACCTTAACTCCACGCATCCTGCAGTCACACTCTCTTCTTCACAGTATCCCTGTTGCTCTGTTCTATCTACCTCCCTCACATCATTATGCACTTCTTACAGCTCCCTCTGGCTGCTACAGCCCCACATTCCTATTACTTGCACATGCTGCCTCTCCCTCCCATTCATTAGCCACCCACCGCCAACTGTCCCTCCAAACTTTCCATCGCCTTTCACCACTCACACAGGCCATCCAACACAACCCCTCACTCTAGCTGAGTTGCAGTGCCAGCACAATGCAGTCTGACATTAAACTTACCAATGAAGTACCTTCCCAAGCAAATACTGCCCCCTTAAATGATTTCAGGAATGTCATACAAAACTGGATGAAAAAAGATACATTTTATGCAGTTGAGGAATTTCTTGACTGTACAAAGGAAGACCTTACATTTTGAATCATGTTGTTTGTAAATTTGTATGTTAACTAGTACAGTATGCTTTTATAGCTATTGTTACTATTGTGTTTAACAGTTACCTAGAATATGTTAAGTGTTGCCTTATTATTGTGTTCAGTGGTACCAGATTATTTTGTTTTCCATATTATGATGTATAATTTACTTTGTACAAATTACGACAGCATTGACAGCATGAATTTTGCTTCATGATGGACGAATAAATTGCAAAATTGTGCTGATTAATTATGAGGACTTTTTTTTGCAGTAATAACATGTGAATAAGACTTGACAAATGCTACCTAAATTACACTTTGCAATTTATAAATGAAAGGAAGTCCAATGACTCATTCATTATTCTCTTTGACATGCAGAGAAAGATGATACATTACGTAATCTCTCATGAGAAACAGTTGAAACATACCAATACAAGTAATATTCCATGTGTGTAATGAACTGTTGTGTTTGCTAATCAACTCATATAGAATCACCAATGAAACATCAAAACAAAGAACTGAAAGGCAGTGTCGAGTTTACTCTGAATTTTAGTCTGTATTTCATTTTAATTTCAGAAAACTAAAATGAATTTTCCTATCTTACAAAATGAAATTTGTAGCCTACTCATACATATCACTACTTAAATATTGATTTTTAAACAACAAATGGAAGAAAGATAGAATAAACCATGTCTGTATTGATGCATACAGAACATTTCTTACAGACAGGAATAAATATAAAAAGCTATATACAAAACAATGTTAGTAAATAGATGAAAATTTCTGTAGCTTCCGAGATTTTAATAAATCAATGAATGAAAGAAAAGCGAAGCCTGTTGAGCTCAGCAAGTAATAAGAGGTATCTGAAATGAAATTTCACAGCAGAACAGTCTCTATTTGTGTGTAAAGCCACTTATCATTTGGTATTCTATTATTTATATTTGGGTATAGTTATACTGAATGGTCAAACAAAGATTGACAAATTTAATTCACTTGGATTGTGTGTGGAAGATAAATTGGCCTGAAAGTAGGTTTTGCCTTTCACAGTTGTTTATTGAACATTAATTAATTAATGGGTGTTGTATTTTTTATTAAAGAGCGCCTAAAAATGTTCAATGTAACCATTCCATTTCTCAGTTATGAACACCATTTTGGACCAGAAATGCAAACACAATCATTTCATATGTTTCTATCCATTTCCTACCATGGCTACATTGAGGGGTGCTACATTTGAATGACTGTACGTGGAAGTTCTCTTGATAATGATCCAAATTTAATACTTCAATAAATATAGACTAAGGTTTACTGAGGGTTCAAATTTCCTTGATAAAAGCATGTTGACATTGTCAGAATGCCACTTGTGCACCAAGTGGCTCAGTGGCTCTTTGTGTGTAAGAATTCTAACTAGGTATAAATTTATGGTTTTCTAGAGGCTACAGTTTTCATTCATTACTTCACTACTATTGATTTCACTTACTGTGGTAATATTTTACATTTATTTATTTTAATGAGGCAACATGGTGTCAGTATGATGCCAAGCACATGGAAACAAGTTGGAAAAATTTTCCTCATCAGCACATCATTTGGAAAATAATCTATTTGTTACTCTTATGCTTCAGTGGTGACTTCACAGCTACCATAAATTACAGAGTGTGTTCAAGGCTGTTTTTAGACATTATTTTGTGGAAGCATTTGTTATTATGGGGACACCCATTTCAGATCAGTTCTGAAGAATATACCACTGTAATATAGACATTGTGGCACATGGGCTTCCTTTTCCATAAAATATCTTCAGTAACCTTTCTTTTATATTTGATGGTGTAGCATGAGTAATGAATTTAAAATGTCTTCCATAATCTCCTCTTCACTGTCGATGATAGTACATCGAAATTATGCACTTGGTACTCAAAAAACTTTGAGACCCCAGTAGATAGGTTACCTTGAAACTTTTTTAGTGCCTGTGCCCTTGTTTATTGTATTTGGATAATATCAGAGTTTCATTTAAGGTCAAATCATCTTTTATAAGGCACGTATAAAATGTACCCTACCAAAAAACACTTAAATCTCCGTTGGTGCCTCCTTGTTGTGTGGGTCATAGTAAAGGATGCTCGAGAGCATTTTTTAAAAATGATCTTCTATAATTTTAAATAGGGCTGAGCCACAAATAGTTCTTTTAAAAAATCATGAAATATTTCTCAAGACTTCTCCAGCTTACGTAATGATTTGTGCACTGTATCCATTTCATTGGCGCAGCATTTATTTGAATGCTCATATCCATATGCTGAACAGTACAGTGAGAAGTGGTCTCTTAGGTAATGGATAAGAAGGTATACATTGCTTTAAGCGTTCTTCAGCAATCTTCTGAAACCAAGGAAAAAATCCTCATCTCACTGATGTATAGGAGGAGTTAAGAAATGAACAGTGTTTCTACGTAACAAAATATTTAAACAAGATACCACCTACAACGTACAAGATAATCACTGGTCATGATTGACACAATAATGTCCAAATAGCTAAGAAAAATCAAAGACTGTGAGCATATTTGCTTCATGCAGTACCAAAGGGATTACTAGACTGCATAATGCTCAATCACAACACAGCTGACATTCAATAGTGGGCCAGTGATTTAATTTGCAAACCTCAGAACCTGATGATACACATTTCAGAAGAAGCAACAAAACAGGAAAATCTCACCAACAAAAGATATAATGTAGGATATGATTAGCCTACCTTCCCTACGTACAAGACAGAAATAAATTTCACCATTATAAGGCGATTCAAGAAATCAATTGGCAGTCTATCTCACTTCTGGCGAAGAGGTGAGGAAAGGTTTGCAAGACTTCTTCATGGCAAGTGTCATTATCATTTCTGAAGAGGAAGTGTAGGCCAAATGTGCCAATGAAAAGTGAAGAATGTGCTTTCTGTATCTCATCTCTTTATCTGTGGGAACTGATAGTATTCCAGCAATCACCAGTACAGAAGTAAATGTCTGTAAACCCATGATGCTTTTTCACATTAGATTCTCTCTCCTCCATAAAAGCCTGAAGCTCACAGTAGTGTTGAAAGAACTGGAAGTAACAATTTTTCCCTGGTTTCTAACTTTTTAATGTATTCTTCAATTAAGTATTTTTCCTTTTCCTAACCATACCTTGTGTGTATGAGAAGACAGAGATTAACAGATTATTTGAGTGAAGTCTATTGAACCATAAAAGGAATTTTGGAATACTGAGTTTCCTTTTTAATGACAGTAGGGTTATAATACGATATACATCTACTGACCTTTGTTTCTTACATTTTTGTGTTCTCAACCCATACACATAATTCCAAACAGAATGGACGTCCAAGTTATTTACACAAACATATGGTCAACAAATGTGCTATTTACTCTTGACAAGCAGGTCCTTCATGATTATAGCAATTTAGTTTTCCCTTATGATGCTGAGACCATATGGTGATAGTTCTGATAATGAAAGTGAAAATTCTGGTTAGGTGTTAATGGGAATGACTTCTGCTTTAATAAGTTCAAACATTAGCAAATCATAAAAGATACTGCTAAACTTAACTTTTTCTCTAGCCGACCGTTTATATCATTAATTTTTGTCTTGCATTCATATTACTTAAATGCAAAAACCATCAGTTCATTGCACATTGCCAACAACCTTGTAAGGATGAAGAGTATTGTGTAGTTCAGGCAAGTTTCTTGGGTTTAAGCAATGATAAAATGAACACAGTTACAAGTTCTTTTCTGATAGCAGCCTGTCATCTAATCCTTGAAGGTCTTTTTTATCATATAAATTTGTTATCATAATCAAAAACATATTTTTTTAATTTCTTTCACAATTTGAAATAGAACTGTTCAAGAAAAATTTCTTACCAGACTCCTTTCACTGTGAGGGCATCTGTTCTCACTAACTGTCCATTCTTATATTACTACTTCAAGTTTTGTATTGTAAGGTTTTTGGGGTTCATTTGAATCCTATGAAATGTTTGTGAATTATAAAGACCACTAAAATAAAATCCAGAATGCTGAGTAAACCTAATAGAAATAAAGTGCAAGAGGCACACCCAGAGTTGCACACAAGTAATGGTTAGCTTCAACAACTGCATATTACTTAACACAAGAACAGCAGAGTTTCCAACATTCCTAAAATGGTAAAAAGGGGTCACTTTGACCCTGCATACAATATCTTCATATTTGACTTCAACAAGAATTTTACTTCAGTGTATGCTAATCCATACCTTTTTGTGAATTATAATAATAATTATTTAACATGCTAATTAATATATTACTTACTCATTACAACCAACCTATGATTGCTAACAAGTTTCATAAACATTGGACATTCATACATTACAATCTTCTAGACACATTAAGTATATATGGTCCATATTACACTTATATGTATTCTGCATTGGCTTTGTTGGAACTTCTACTCGTCAGTGGAATCTGCTACATTCAGTTAGCACACATGATTTCTGCTTAGTGTGCACACTTTCTACACACAGCTTTGTAGCACTTTACACAGTTGTCACTGGTCTTGTTGCCTTTGCAGAGGCTGATTTGGCACTCCTCCCACTTTCTACATGATTTTGGTCCCCTTTCCTCTTTTTCTCTGTTCTTACTGCTCTTTTGTTCTATTAAGTTAATTCACCAGCTGGAGTATGAACTTCTTCCTTCCATTTTCTTCTCCGGTACAATTTTGTAGATGACCAATACATTTATTGCCACCGTGTCCAATATGTCGTAGAAGACATGCAGTGGCCATCTCCTATACCCAACATTTGTAGTACATTTATCAGGAATTTCATCAACCATACCCAAATCATATACACATCAAAAAAGTACTGCATCACCCCAGTTCCAAGAACTCCTGACGATAGACATTGACTGTGGATATTGTATCACAGACACAGTCACCTTGACTGTTCAGAGATGTCACTAAACCCACCCAAAGATGTAAACAACCATGCATGAGCAGAGCTTATTAGATGGAGGGGGTCCAACAGTTAATCAGTTCTAGTCATTCCTCCAGGAAGAAGGTATATGGCTTGTGTTGTCTGTAGTTCAATCCTGCCTAGATGGTTAATACTGTGGTTAGATTGGGTCTGGATTGTTACTTTGTGCCAGGAAGGGCTCTCAACAAGGGAAGTGTCCAGGCATCTCAGAGTTGTTTAGACATGGAGGAGACACTGAGAGACAGGAACTGTCTATGAAATGCCTTGTTCAGGCCCCACAGGGGTACTACTGCAGTGAATAACTGCTACCTATGGATTATAGATTGGAGGAGCCCTGGCAGCAACACCACCATGTTGAATAATGCTTTTTGTGTAGCCACAAGACGTCATGTTACAACTCAAACTGTGCACAATAGGCTGCACGACATGCAACTTCACTTCTGACATTGATGGAAAGGTCCATCTTTGCAACCATGACACCATGCAGTGCAGTAGAGATGGGCCCAACAACATGCCGAATGGACTGCCCAGGATTGGCAACATGTTCTCTTCACTGATGAGTGTCACATATGCCTTCAACCAGACAATTGTCACAGACATGTTTGGAGCCAAGCTGCTCAGGCTGAATGCCTTAGACACACACTCCAGAAAGTGCAGCATGATGGAAGTTCCCCGATGTTTTGTGGTGGCATTATGTGGGGCCGACGTACACTGCTGGTGGCTGGTGGTCATAGAAGGTGCCGTAAAAGCTGTAAGATACATAAATACCGTCCTTCAATCAATAGTGCAATCACATTGGCAGCATATAGGTGAGGTATTCATCATCATGGACAATAATTTGTGCCCCCATCATGCACATCTTGTGAATGACTTACTTCAGGATAATGACATTCCTCAACTAGAGTGGCCAGCATGTTCTCCAGACATGAACCCTTTCAAGCATGCCTGGGATAGATTGAAAAGTGCTGTGACGTGACTCATCAACCATGACGAATCACCATAGAGGAGCGGGACAATATGGACCAGCAGTGCCTTCATGAATTAGTGGATAGTATGCCATTACTAATACAGGCATGTATGAATGCAAGAGGACATGTTACTGGGTATTAGAGGTACCAATGTTTACAGAAATGTGGACCACCACCTCTGAAGGTCTTGCTGTATGGTGGTACAACATGCAATGTGTGGTTTTCATGAGCAATAAAAAGGGCAGAAATGATGTTTATGTTGATCTCTGTTCCAATTTTTTGTACAGGTTCCAGAACTCTCGGAAGCGAGGTGATGCAAAACTTTTTTTTTTATGTGTGTACTTTGTTGCCTTGTAGAATTTCATGGTTTCAGGTTTTTTTCCTTCTTTGTATACTGCTACTTCAGTAGAAGAATGAAGTTTTTATTCTTTCTCTCTTGGTATTCAGTCATGGTGCAGTCAGTGTTGCCAGTCTGACACAGGATGGGTGTGGAGTGTATTTCAGCATTTGGTTTCTTTACCTCATCAGGTATTTCATGATGTATTTCATTCATCGTATAATCTAATGAAATTTTCTTTTCTTTGAGCTTATTAGCAAGTTGATGAGACATGAAGACATTGTTTGTCATTATGTTTCTTCCTTGATTTTGAAATAGCTATATGGGATGTAGAACATTGTACTCTCTGAATGGTTAACACTCTCTAATGTGACCTCTTTTCCAAGGTATGGCAAAGTATTACTTAAATAATTTGTTGATACATCAGCAGCAATCCAAAATTTGAGACCACATTTGTTAGATTTGTTTGGCATGAACTGAGTTAACCTGAATCTTTTTTTGCTTGATAATAACTGTGATGCTGTCCTATGTGTAACTCTGGATAATATATACAATGTTGCTGATAAAACAAATTGGCAATTTAACTTTAGTTTTTGGTTTATGGCAAATGTATTGTTTGGGGCACCTGTCTCTGTTGTTAAAGCATTCATAAATCACAGTAAAAATTAAAGAAAACAATTTGTTAGTATGAATGCTTATATTAATTATTTTATTTAAGGCTTCAAAACTTCTGACATATTACTACACAATATGTAAGACATTTTATAAATCAATATTAGGAATAATTCTGTAATAATATGAGAATGTGGTTCAGTGGATAGGTCTTCTGCTATTTTTCTGTTACTTATCACTTCACTCACCAGTGGCAATAATTTGTGTAAGTGAAAAATGGTGAGGTGCATTGTCACTTGGGGCCCACGTTAAACTGTATGTCCTATTGTAACTGGGTGAGTAGGTCACCTCAAATCTCAGATGAAGGCAAGGGTTTACCACTTCCAATATGAACATGTCTAGTAAAGCAGTGCAATGTTCAAATCAACCTTCATGCCAAAAAGAAAAGGAAAGAAGTTTAAGGTTCAACATCCCAGCAACTCTGAGGTCATTAGAGATGGAGCACAAGCTCAGACTGTAGCAGGGACAGAGAACGAAATCAGCCATGCCCTTTCAAAGGGACCATCCCAGCATTTGCCAGGAGTGGTGAAGGAAAATCACAAAAAGCCAAAATCTGGATGATTGGACAGTGTGCCACTTGCCCCAGTTCTTCTCACATTGTACATTAATGTCCTCCCTGATGACATAAATAAGGCTAGTTAACAGTCTATTCAGTTGACAAAAGTGTACCGACAACCAATATACTATACAATGCAGCCAATGAAAATCATCCTCATATAAAACCTCAGTCTGAAGGAACCAGGTCACTAATAAATGTATAGAAAACTGTACATATGAACCTCCATACAATACATAATATTACCCCTTCCTATATGGGGTAAATCACCTAAAATTTACACCTCTATTCTTTCATGAATGGTTCAAGATTTTGAATGAGATTTTTGCCAAAGACAGTAGGCTGAGGGTCATGCAATTCTGGAATTGCTGCTTCTGCTCAATGTGGCACAAGACATTCTAGACAGAGCGGCCTGAGATAGTGGTCATGTGTGTGTGACCTGTGATTGCTTTGCTTTTGTGTGTGTGTGTGTGTGTGTGTGTGTGTGTGTGTGTGTGTGTGTGTGTGTGTGCTAAATGTTAGCATATAGTTCCATTTACGAAAATTGCAGATGACCCATTACTTATGTCATATGAACAACACAGAAAAAGAATTTAGTTTTATCTTATTACCATGGGTCTGTCTCCTCACTGCATGTAATGGTGGGGCCTAGCACGAGAGCCCCACTTGGCGGTTTGCAGTTTTCACTGCAAGAGGGAATTCTGTATACCTTGCCTTTCAGTATTTGGATATTCTCATTTACTTTTGTGGAAGTTTCATTTTAAACATCATTGACTGTTACATCACCTTACCAGTCTTTACAAGAGCTTTTGAATGCTATTAAAGAAATGCACTGAAAAGCCAAAGAATCTGGTATAGGCATGCATATTCAAATACAGAGATATGTAACCAGATAGAATATGGTGCTGCCATTGGCAGCACCAATATAAAACAACAAATGTCTGGTGCAGTTGTTAGATCAGTTACTACTGCTACAGTGGGAGGTTATCAAGATTTAAATGAGTTCGAGCATGGTGTTACAGTTGGCACACGAGTGATGGGACACAGAATCTCCAAGGTAGTGATGAAGTGGGGATTTTCCCATATGATCATTTCACAAGTGTACCATGGAAAAAATCAGGTAAAACATCAAATCCCCGACATCACTGCAGACGGAAAATGATCTTGCAAGAACGGGATCAATGATGACTGAAGAGTATTGTTCATCATGACAGAAGTGCAACCCTTCCACAAATTGCTGCAGATTTCAATGTTGGACCATCAAAAAGTGTCAGTGTGTGAGCCATTCAACGAAACATCATCAATATGGGCTTTTGGAGCCGAAGGCCACTTGCATACCTTTACACCTCGCCTGAGCCCGTCAACACCGACTTTGGACTGTTGATTACTGGAAACACGTTGAATGGTTGGACGAGTCTCATTTCAAATTGTATTGTGCGGAATGATGTGTACGGGTATGGAGACAACCTCATGAATCCATGAACCCTGCAAGTCAGCAGAGGACTGTTCAAGCTGGTGGAGGGTCCATAATGGTGTTGGAGTGATATGGGACCCCTGATAAGTCTAGCCATGACTCTGGCAGTAAGCATCCTGTCTGATCACCTGCATCCATTCATGTATGTTGTGCATTCTGACAGATTTGGGCAATTCCACCAGGACAATGTGACATCCCACATGTCCAGAAGGGCTAAAGAGTGGCTCCAGGAACTCTCTTCTGAGTTTAAACATTTCCACTGGCCACCAGACTCCCCAGACATGAACATTATTAAGCATATCTGAGATGCCTTGTAACATGCTGTTCAGAAGAGATCTCCACCCCAGTGTACTCTTATGGATAGACCTACTTCAGACACTCCAGAACTACTTCAGACACTAGTCGAGTCCATGACACACCGTGTTGTGGCATTTCTGTGCGCTCATGGGGGCCCTACATGATAGTAGGCAGGTGTAGCAATTTCTTTGGCTCTTCAGTGTATACAATTCCATTTTTAAAAAATATTTACTCCAATATGTCATATGATACAAGAGTTAAAAGTATTACACCTCCAACAAAATTACATGATCTATCTACTACCATTTTCCAAAACCCTTATTCTTATATTTTGAATGATCTACAAAGTAAAAGGGATTTAAGTTTTAGGTGATTCATTAAGTATATTGATAGAAATAGCATTTCTTTGGAGTGTTCATCAGTAATACACTAAACCAATAACTTAATATAAAGACATAACCAAAACAACTCAATAAAATTCTTTCCTACAGGAGTAAATAAGAGATGCAATGCACATATATATTTTTTAATTGGACACACAAAATATCTACTCACCAAGTGGTGGCAGAAGAAAACACACATAAAAGCCAGTGGCTCCTTTTTCTGACAGAAGGGTGGAAGGGGAAGAAGAGGGATGAAGGAAAAGGACTGGAAATGTGTAGGAAATGGGGACAGTTAGGGGAAAGTTATCCAGAACCTCAGACAGTCTTTCTTACTTGGCCCATCCAGTAAGTATCCCCTGACTCCTCAACTTTTGTGCGTTTTCCCCTAACAGTACTTGGTGAGTAGATTCTTTTATCTGTCCAACTATATTATATTTTCAAAAACTGATTGTTTTTATTGCATATATTTTGAAGCTTGACTACCAAACTACATTTGAATTAAGGAACATTTATGCCAGATTTTCCAGTGACACAGCTCTGAATCACTCATAACTTTTAACTTGTACAAACAAGCAATGATGGTAATATCATCTAAGGAGAAAGAGGAGCAGTTTAAAACTGCTGTTCAAATTACTCAACCCTACCATATCCATCTTGTTAATATAATGAATTTAACTTGGTTTACAGTACAGCATCTAGATTACTATCCCAATGACACTGAAACAAAACTCAATTAAAAATTATGCCACACATCCCAATACTAAATGCAAGTTGTGTTATATTTATAAGCACACAAATATACACCCATCCAATAGCCATCAAGTGAACCAGATCTCCAAGAAAAATAAGAGGTATACTGAAACAATTTTTATTAGAACACTGTTTCCATTTTGTTGATAGCTTTCTGCAAACAACTTTGCTCATTTAAAACTTAGATTTTTCTCAGTTTATACTGTAAATTTTGTTCGTAGTCATAAAGCTGTCACATTTTTTTCTGTGGAAAGCTTTTCCAGAACAAACTGTTTGTGGAAGGCCAAAACCCCTGTGTGTGTGTGTGTGTGTGTGTGTGTGTGTTGGGGGGGGGGGGGGGATATCCTCGAAATGAAATCCGAAAAAAATTCTGGCAACTCCCAGGAAAAAAAATTCTGGCAGCCCCCCAGCACCATAATAAAACTATATCAGTGATACTATACTTATCAAGAAATCAAGTGCACAGAGCCAGGTAGTCCCAGTGCTATGCGGACAGCACCACGGACAGTACGTGAGACCAAGAAAGTGTCCAGCTGTTTTCCTAGGTGCAGATTTTCACTTGGATTAATCAGTTGTCTGAGTACATCAGTAAGTATCAATGTGATTATAGTGTCTTTGTGCTTCCCTCCAGCCAAGCAAGAAATGGAGTAGTTTCCCAAAAGGTCTGTGCAGCCGTCTTGCCTGGTGAAGGTGGCAGTTGCTGACGCAAATCAAAATTGTAAAGCAAAGACTTTCTAATAGCAATTATTTGAAGTAATGTTTTATTATCATGAATAATAAACACAAATGTAAAATATATGTGAAGTATTTTCAGGTGCAAGTTTGAAACCATCAAATCTTGTGCAACACCTTTCAACTAAACATTCCAAGGAAGCTGATGAACCATTGAATTTCTTTGAAAAAAAAATGAAAACCCTTAACTAATAGCTAATTACTATGATTCTGATAACAAAACAGTATTGTTATTTGTTGATTAAAAACAATGTTATGTCATTGATCGTTTATTTGTTTTTCTTATTTAACAATATTTTTATCTGATATTTGGTATCAAGTGTCAACAAGAAAACATTATTTGCTAGCTACTGAGTTGCTAAAGCAGGCTAGCCACATACAGATGCTGAGAATGTTATTTTGCCAGCAGCTCTGGATAAGGTTGTAATTATGTTAGCTAAGCAAGAAGCAAACAAGCTAAAAAGCATATCACATTTTGATAATACAACTGAATGCAGAACAAATGATATGGTTGGGGACATTCAACAACAATTACTCCAAAATTAAAGAGGAGTCCACTTTTCAGTTTGATGATTCTACTGATATTTCAGAGCATGTCCAATTTACAGTATCTGTGCAATTTGAGGCAGTTGAAAGTATGACAGAAGAAATTTTATTTTTCAAACACTTCCTGCACTGTTGGCCAATGTTTGTACGACATGTTTTTTAGAAAGCAATTGTACTATGAGGCTGATTGGACAAAATGTATCACTCAAGACAGTGATGGTACCAAAACTCTGCCTGCCAAAAAAATGGGCTCATTGTCAAATTAAAATCAATAATGAAAAATGGTTTGAGCCACACTTCTTTCTGTTTCCTGTTTTATCTTCTGATTTAAATGATGTGCTTAAAGAGGTGATCAAAACTGTGAACTCTATTGAAGGTAAAGCACTGAAAACTCGACTGTTTTGATTCATTTGTGAAGACATGGGTTTGCTTGATCAAAATCTCCTTTTTTCCAAAGAAAAGGCATTGACACGAGTTTTGGAACTAAAAGCTTAAGTGTTAATGTTCTTACAAGATTCTAAAGCTGGATAAGTGAATTATTTTTGTAGCTGTGTTTAGCTATCAAAAATAGCATTTCTCACTGCTCACTGATCTTTTTAACCAACTAAATATTTTGAACAAGAGCATCTTTTTAACCAACTAAATATTTTAAACAAGAGCCTCCAAGGGAGGGGAAAAAAACAAACATTACAACCAAGGATAAAATCAGAGGAAACTTCATTTGTGGTCAACATCTTTACAAAAGATGACATTTGAGTCTTTCCCTAGTCTTCAGAAGATTGGAAAAGGAATTGCAATAGACCAGTTGGGGGTAGTAAGTTCTCACATTCCTTGCATTATACAGAGCTTGCATAATTTAGATGGGAAACTATATAAGTTTCTTTCCAGAACTGAACTCTAAAGCTGTTAATGGGCATAGATGGATACTAAACCCATTTTTGGATATGTCAGTACAACTGACTGATGTGAACATGATGACGAAAGAAACACTTCTAGATTTTGCTGCTTACGACATGCTTAAAATGGAATTCAACTTGCAAAAGTTTGACATCTTCTGGATGAGGAGAAAAGATGAATACCCACATCTGGCAAGGAGAGCTTTTCATTAGTGACATTCACCACTTCATATCTATGTGAATTAGACATTCTCTTCATTGGTGAACATTGTAGGCAGAGAAATAGGCTTCATTTAGAAAATGAGTTGTTTATTTGTGGTCAAAAATAGAGCTAATACTTGACAAATTATTAGCAAATAAACAGACAAAGTCTTCTCATTGAAATTTTTGGATTTTTTTATCCTGATAAATGTCAAGTATGATTTTCAATAATATAAAAGAAAGACATTAGTCGTTAAGCATAAATTTGCACTTGTGTTAATAAAGCACTGTGCATTTGCATATAATCACTGAATAATACCATTATTGTTATTGAATTTACTCTTGATGCTAAGGCTTATATTCTGGAGGAAAGAAATAGCAATGGAATAACAGAAAATATGGAAGAATAAACAGTTTAATGTTTAACTCAGTATTATTATTACTGATGAATAAAGTACAGTCAAATCTCGCCTAATGAACGCCTTCTATAAAGAGTGATTCATATATTGAGTAATACACAATATAATTTTGTAAAAGCTTGAATCACTTAATGAGTACTATTTCACATAATAAGTATGTCGAGTGCCTCTTTTTAGCCTCTGGTAACTATTCAAACTTCTGTCTTCAGCTGCTATAGTTGCACATTAAGTCACTTGATGTTCTATGACCTTTCTTTTTGTATAGTAGAAGCTCCAACAAATGGCAGTGCTGCTGAGAATGCAGTATTCAGCTGTATCTTAGCCACATTACTCATTTTGAACTTTTTGTCTACAGTACTTCCACTCAGGACTATGATGATGTTACAAATTCCATGTAACAATGTTGCAAGTTCTCCTAACTTCAAAGACTCATATTAAGTCATGCTCTTCAAATAGCCATTTATAAATTCTATTTTAGATCTGTCATCATTAACCATCATGAATTCAATAAAACTGTGCATTAACCAATATGTGGAAAGAAGTTTCATTTAACTAGCTGTCTTCTGTGTCTAGCACTCATTTTGAAGAGCAAGCAAAAACAAATGTCTTTAGACAACATTCCTACATAAAAAGGATGTATAATATTATACACTATATTACTGTTTTATGAACATCTTTAGTATTTATTTTATAATGGAATGCATTACCATATTTTTATGTGAGCTCCTACAGGAAAATATGTTTCACATAACAGATGTTTCCTATTGCAGGTAAGACTCAGAAGTAAATTGTCCTCCTTAAGTGACATCACATTAAATTACTGTTAAATGAGTAATTATGTAATTTCAATGAAAAATAAATTTCACATTCCTTGGGTTTGTATTACAGAACCCATAGTATGCACACATGCACTGGGCTGGTTTTTTCATTTATTTTCATCCAGTTTCAGAAGAAGATATTTCTTTTTAATTAATTGTGAAAATATTTGGTACATTTTAATACAGAGAATAATATGAACAACCATAGGTAGACATAACTCCATTCAAAAATCACATTTGTGGATTTGACATAGTTTTTTGTAAGTCAGGTTCACACGGGATGCATGACATGTGAAGAGCATCTTCAAGGTGGATGACTGTTAGTCCCGAGAGATACTGGTCCTTCAATAACAATCTTTTTAAAAATAAATTGAATAAATTGTTGTAGTTCCATCATAAGTTGCATTAGGAAGTATATTTCTTAGCTCTTGACTGTGACTAGTTTCAGACACCCATGTCCACTTTCAAACCATCCATATCATAAGTTTGACCATACAAGCTAAAGCCTTTTTACAAAAACTGCCACTGCAGTGATGACTGAAGCAGCACTATGACTGTTTCAACAGTAGATATACTACATATAACAGACACTAGAGAGCATAAGTTTCACAAACATGTGAAGTCCAACATAATAGCAGGTAAATGGCAATTTTTTTTGCAATTTCCTTATTTTGCTAGCCAGAGTTTTCTACGTTTGCAAGGAAATGTCTCCATTCAAGTCCATTATCTCTATTTGGAGGAAAGGCTTTGAATTGCAGAACAACTTCACGGCCACATCAGTTAGTTCTGCCACAGGAGAAACTTCAAAAGACGGTTTTAAAAATCACAGCAACTTCTGTATCTCAGAAAAGTCTTGGAATCTTGCAGTAAATTTCTTCCTAAAATCAGATGTAAAATATGAAAATACTGAAATGCGTGTTTCAGAATTACTTTTATTTTCAAGAATTGCTGGGAAGTGAATATATTCTTGAATTACATTTTTTTTTCAAAGACATTCAGCTCGTGACGGAAAGAAGACATGCTTTGTGTCAGATCGCATATTAATTTCCCATTTCCATGGAGCTTGGTACTTGAGTGCATTTGAACGTTTCAGAATGTCTTTCAGGAAATCCACAGACAGAATACTGCATTCAATTGCTAGGAACTCATAGCTTCTTGCCTACAAAAAGAGGTTAATTGTTCTTTTGTTTGCCAAAATCATTTAATCACTTGATCTTTGCTTAACCAATGCACACCCTTGAGCTGCATTGAGTCACAATGCTCTCCCCTCTGCCTCTGCTCTGCAGTTCACCCTCCTGGGCTACACAGCATAGCAACTGTGTTTTTAATCTACCTACTAACCATTCAGAACTCAAAACAAATGGGTCATGCAATTACTTGTAAAATACTATTAAAAGTGATAAGGGTGCTGCTCAAACGAATTGTACCCTACAAAAAAAAAAAAAAAAAAAAAAAAAAAAAAAAATTAAATAATTTTCTTGAATATACTTTCTTTCTGGCAGTCCACTTTTTGACCTTCCACCATCCAGATCTGGAGCGCCATCCACCAGCTGCCGACCATTGGTCTATCAAAATTAAAAATGTCTCACTTCACAGCAAACACAGAATTAACAACACAAAAGAAGTGAGAATTGAACCATTTGTGGGAATACCAACCAAGCCACAGACCTACAATCTGAGATGAGCTCAAGTGTCCTAGATTCATTCAATAGAAAATGCTGTACTGCCTTCTCTTCCTGGTCATCTATTGTTTGGTTCAAAGGATGCTACATTCTAGTAACCATGTCGTGAAGTCGTGTGTGTGTGTGTGTTTGTGTTTGTGTGTGTGTGTGTGTGTGTGTGTGTGTGTGTGTGTGTGTGTGTGTGTGTGTGTGTGTGTGTGTGTGTGTTTTGTATCACATTTCAATGTATGTTTTAAATGTGCTTTCATGAACTATTCTAGAGTCATGAACTATTCTAGAGTTCTAGTTCCATGGAATTTTACCACAGCATATTTCAAATGTTGACACACACACACACACACACACACACACACACACACACACACACACACACACACACACACACACGGCACCTCTAACCACACGGCGAAGAGTTTAAGCTTGAAAACTAAGTTGTCAGTACTTTACAAGATGCTGCTCTGCACCACCATTTCTACACAAATATCTCTGAGGTGAATTCATGAATACAATCTATACAGGAATTCGCAGATGATGGAGGAGTTCAACAGACACTGTGTCACTTATCATTGCTGCAAGTCTTTGCACATTTCAAGTGTTCAACTGATTTAAATTCATATTCATTACTAAAAATAAGTTTCACAACTGAAAGTGAGCAACTGTATAAAGTGCTCTCACAAAAACTCATCACTTCCATGTGACATTTCTAGCATAACAGATGATTGTCACAAAACATTTGTTACTGGCCATGTTGCAACTGGTTCCGTTTGTGATTGCAGCCCCCCCTCCCCCCCCCCCCCCCCCCCCCCAAAAAAAAAAAAAAAAAAAAAAACTTTTCAACTCCCTGGGGGTTATGACCCACAGGTTGAAAAACACTCCTGTATAGCAACTGGTCACAATTACAGAAGTTCCAGAATGGAAACCGCAAATAAAAATGAGGAAAAGCATCCACTCAACTGCAGCTGATTTACACATGATACATTGACACATGTAACTGCACACACTTTAGCATCTCTGCATCAATGGATGGGAGTGTTTCACTGTCTGTGTTGTACAAACATTAAAAAAAGAGTGGTATCCCAATTGGCACTGATATCTCTGTGATTAAAATCTTTTACACTTAGGTTGCACCTGTTTTTTTGTTTTTTTTTCCCAAAAGTAGTACTGCACTAAAGTTAAGATTTTTCATAAAAACAGATGCCAAATTTAATATATTAAAGGAAAAGGAAAAAAAAATGTGAGCAAGTATGTGTCCTGATGACAAAATTTCAGATCAAAGCAATGGCTTAATACTGTTTCACTCACAATGAAATTAACCAAATGTCTGAAGTACAGTATGCCTTATGAATATGTAACTGTTAAGAAAGAAACTTCCACATGGGAAAAATATAATAAAAACAAAGATTCGAAGACTTACCAAGCGGGAAACCGCCGGCAGACAGGCACATGAACAAGACACACAAACACACACACAGAATTGCTAGCTTTCGCAACCGATGGTTGCTTCTTCAGGAAGGAGAGGGAAAGACGAAAGGATGTGGGTTTTAAGGGAGAGGGTAAGGAGTCATTCCAATCCCGGGAGTGGAAAGACTTCCCTTGGGGGAAAAAAAGGACAGGTGTACACTCGCGCACACACACACACACACACACACACACACACACACACACACACACATACCCATCCGCACATACACAGACACAAGCAGACATATTTAAAGGCAAAGAGTAAGGGCAGAGATGTCAGTCGAGGTGGAAGTACAGAGGCAAAGAAGTTGTTGAAAGACAGGTGAGGTATGAGCGGCGGCAACTTGAAATTAGCGGAGGTTGAGGCCTGGCGGATATCGAGAAGAGAGGATATACTGAAGGGCGAGTTCCCATCTCCGGAGTTCGGATAGGTTGGTGTTGGTGGGAAGTATCCAGATAACTCGGACGGTGTAACATTGTGCCAAGATGTGCTGGCTGTGCATCAAGGCATGTTTAGCTACAGGGTGATCCTCATTACCAACAAACACTGTCTGCCTGTGTCCATTCATGCGAATGGACAGTTTGTTGCTGGTCATTCCCACATAGAAAGCGTCACAGTGCAGGCAGGTCAGTTGGTAAATCACGTGGGTGCTTTCACACGTGGCTCTCCCTTTGATCGTGTACACCTTCCGGGTTACAGGACTGTAGTAGGTGGTGGTGGGAGGGTGCATGGGACAGGTTTTACACCGGGGGTGGTTGCAAGGGTAGGAGCCAAAGGGTAGGGAAGGTGGTTTGGGGATTTCATAGGGATGAACCAAGAGGTTACGAAGGTTAGGTGGACGGCGGAAAGACACTCTTGGTGGAGTGGGGAGGATTTCATGAAGGATGGATCTCATTTCGGGGCAGGATTTTAGGAAGTCGTATCCCTGCTGGAGAGCCACATTCAAGGTCTGATCCAGTCCCGGGAAGTATTCTGTCACAAGTGGGGCACTTTTGGGGTTCTTCTGTGAGAGGTTCTGGGTTTGAGGGGATGAGGAAGTGGCTCTGGTTATCTGCTTCTGTACCAGGTTGGGAGGGTAGTTGCGGGATGCGAAAGCTGTTTTCAGGTTGTTGGTGTAATGGTCGAGGGATTCAGGACTGGAGCAGATTCGTTTGCCACAAAGGCCTAGGCTGTAGGGAAGGGACCGTTTGATATGGAATGGGTGGCAGCTGTCATAATGGAGGTACTGTTGCTTGTTGGTGGGTTCGATGTGGACGGATGTGTGGAGCTGGCCATTGGACAGATGGAGGTCAACGTCTAGGAAAGTGGCATGGGATTTGGAGTAGGACCAGGTGAATCTGATGGAACCAAAGGAGTTGAGGTTGGAGAGGAAATTCTGGAGTTGTTCTTCACTGTGAGTCCAGATCATGAAGATATCATCAATAAATCTGTACCAAACTTTGGGTTGGCAGGCTTGGGTAACCAAGAAGGCTTCCTCTAAGCTACCCATAAATAGGTTGGCATACGAGGGGGCCATCCTGGTACCCATGGCTGTTCCCTTTAATTGTTGGTATGTCTGGCCTTCAAAAGTGAAGAAGTTGTGGGTCAGGATGAAGCTGGCTAAGGTGACGAGGAAAGAGGTTTTAGGTAGGGTGGCAGGTGATCGGCGTGAAAGGAAGTGCTCCATTGCAGCGAGGCCCTGGACGTGCGGGATATTCGTGTATAGGGAAGTGGCATCAATGGTTACAAGGATGGTTTCCGGGGGTAACAGACTGGGTACGGATTCCAGGCGTTCGAGAAAGTGGTTGGTGTCTTTGATGAAGGATGGGAGACTACATGTAATGGGTTGAAGGTGTTGATCTACGTAGGCAGAGATACGTTCTGTGGGGGCTTGTTAACCAGCTACAATGGGGCGGCCAGGATGTTTGGGTTTGTGAATTTTAGGAAGTAGGTAGAAGGTAGGAGTGCGAGGCGTCGGTGGGGTCAGGAGTTTGATGGAGTCAGGTGAAAGGTTTTGTAGGGGGCCTAAGGTTCTGAGGATTCCTTGAAGTTCTGCCTGGACATCAGGAATGGGATTACCTTGGCAAACTTTGTATGTAGAGTTGTCTGAAAGCTGACGCAGTCCCTCAGCGACATACTCCCGCCGATCAAGTACCACGGTCGTGGAACCCTTGTCAGCCGGAAGAATGATGATGGATCGTTCAGCTTTCAGATCACGGATAGCCTGGGCTTCGGCTGTGGTGATGTTGGGAGTAGGATTAAGGTTTTTCAAGAAAGATTGAGAGGCAAGGCTGGAAGTGAGAAATTCCTGGAAGGTTTGGAGAGGGTGATTTTGAGGAAGAGGAGGTGGGTCCCGCTGTGATGGAGGACGGAACTGTTGCAGGCAGGGTTCAATTTGGATAGTGTCTTGGGGAGTTGGATCATTAGGAGTTGGATCAGCATTGTTTTTCTTCGTGGCAAAGTGATATTTCCAGCAGAGACTACGAGTGTAGGACAGTAAATCTTTGACAAGGGCAGTTTGGTTGAACCTGGGAGTGGGGCTGAAGGTGAGGCCTTTGGATAGGACAGAGGTTTCGGATTGGGAGAGGGGTTTGGAGGAAAGGTTAACTACTGAATTGGGGTGTTGTGGTTCCAGATTGTGTTGACTAGAATTTTGAGGTGTTGGGGGAGTGGAGCTGGAAGTGGGATATTGAGTAGATGGGAGAGACTGAGTCTGTGTGCAATGAGAGGAGGTTGAGGTTTGTTGGAAAGGTTGTGGAGGGTGAGTGAGTTGCCTTTCCGGAGGTGGGAAACCAGGAGATTGGATAGTTTTTTGAGGTGGAGGGTGGCATGTTGTTCTAATTTGAGGTTGGCCTGTAGGAGGCTGCCATGAACAGCCGGTGTGGATGTGGGAGAGGAAAGATTGAGGACTTTGATTTGGGATAGGAGTTGACGGGTGTGTTCATTGGCCGAGTCGATGTATAGGTGAAGGATTAGGCGGGTGAGGGATATGGATTGTGCTGTTTGGAACTGGTATAAGAACTGATGGAAAGAAGGATTGCAGCCAGAGATGGGAACTTTAAGTGTGAGGCCTTTGGGAGTAATGCCAAATGTCAGACCCAATCTCTCCCATCTACTCAATATCCCACTTCCAGCTCCACTCCCCCCAACACCTCAAAATTCTAGTCAACACAATCTGGAACCACAACACCCCAATTCAGTAGTTAACCTTTCCTCCAAACCCCTCTCCCAATCCGAAACCTCTGTCCTATCCAAAGGCCTCACCTTCAGCCCCACTCCCAGGTTCAACCAAACTGCCCTTGTCAAAGATTTACTGTCCTACACTCGTAGTCTCTGCTGGAAATATCACTTTGCCACGAAGAAAAACAATCCTGATTCCACTCCTAATGATCCAACTCCCCAAGACACTATCCAAATTGAACCCTGCCTGCAACAGTTCCGTCCTCCATCACAGCGGGACCCACCTCCTCTTCCTCAAAATCACCCTCTCCAAACCTTCCAGGAATTTCTCACTTCCAGCCTTGCCTCTCAATCTTTCTTGAAAAACCTTAATCCTACTCCCAACATCACCACAGCCAAAGCCCAGGCTATCCGTGATCTGAAAGCTGAACGATCCATCATCATTCTTCCGGCTGACAAGGGTTCCACGACCGTGGTACTTGATCGGTGGGAGTATGTGGCTGAGGGACTGCGTCAGCTTTCAGACAACTCTACATACAAAATTTGCCAAGGTAATCCCATTCCTGATGTCCAGGCGGAGCTTCAAGGAATCCTCAGAACCTTAGGCCCCCTAAAAAACCTTTCACCTGACTCCATCAAACTCCTGACCCACCGACACCTCGCACTCCTACCTTCTACCTACTTCCTAAAATTCACAAACCCAAACATCCTGGCCGCCCCATTGTAGCTGGTTAACAATCCCCCACGGAACGTATCTCTGCCTACGTAGATCAACACCTTCAACCCATTACATGTAGTCTCCCATCCTTCATCAAAGACACCAACCACTTTCTCGAACGCCTGGAATCCGTACCCAGTCTGTTACCCCCGGAAACCATCCTTGTAACCATTGATGCCACTTCCCTATACACGAATATCCCGCACGTCCAGGGCCTCGCTGCAATGGAGCACTTCCTTTCACACCGATCACCTGCCACCCTACCTAAAACCTCTTTCCTCGTCACCTTAGCCAGCTTCATCCTGACCCACAACTTCTTCACTTTTGAAGGCCAGACATACCAACAATTAAAGGGAACAGCCATGGGTACCAGGATGGCCCCCTCGTATGCCAACCTATTTATGGGTAGCTTAGAGGAAGCCTTCTTGGTTACCCAAGCCTGCCAACCCAAAGTTTGGTACAGACTTATTGATGACATCTTCATGATCTGGACTCACAGTGAAGAACAACTCCAGAATTTCCTCTCCAACCTCAACTCCTTTGGTTCCATCAGATTCACCTGGTCCTACTCCAAATCCCATGCCACTTTCCTAGACGTTGACCTCCATCTGTCCAATGGCCAGCTCCACACATCCATCCACATCAAACCCACCAACAAGCAACAGTACCTTCATTATGACAGCTGCCACCCATTCCATATCAAACGGTCCCTTCCCTGCAGCCTAGGCCTTTGTGGCAAACGAATCTACTCCAGTCCTGAATCCCTCGACCATTACACCAACAACCTGAAAACAGCTTTCGCATCCCGCAACTACCCTCCCAACCTGGTACAGAAGCAGATAACCAGAGCCACTTCCTCATCCCCTCAAACCCAGAACCTCTCACAGAAGAACCCCAAAAGTGCCCCACTTGTGACAGAATATTTCCCGGGACTGGATCAGACCTCGAATGCGGCTCTCCAGCAGGGATACGACTTCCTAAAATCCTGCTCCGAAATGAGATCCATCCTTCATGAAATCCTCCCCACTCCACCGAAATGAGATCCATCCTTCATGAAATCCTCCCCACTCCACCAAGAGTGTCTTTCCGCCGTCCACCTAACCTTCGTAACCTCTTGGTTCATCCCTATGAAATCCCCAAACCACCTTCCCTACCCTCTGGCTCCTACCCTTGCAACTGCCCCCGGTGTAAAACCTGTCCCATGCACCCTCCCACCACCACCTACTCCAGTCCTGTAACCCGGAAGGTGTACACGATCAAAGGGAGAGCCACGTGTGAAAGCACCCACGTGATTTACCAACTGACCTGCCTGCACTGTGACGCTTTCTATGTGGGAATGACCAGCAACAAACTGTCCATTCGCATGAATGGACATAGGCAGACAGTATTTGTTGGTAATGAGGATCACCCTGTGGCTAAACATGCCTTGATGCACAGCCAGCACATCTTGGCACAATGTTACACCGTCCGAGTTATCTGGATACTTCCCACCAACACCAACCTATCTGAACTCTGGAGATGGGAACTCGCCCTTCAGTATATCCTCTCTTCTCAATATCCGCCAGGCCTCAACCTCCGCTAATTTCAAGTTGCCGCCGCTCATACCTCACCTGTCTTTCAACAACTTCTTTGCCTCTGTACTTCCACCTCGACTGACATCTCTGCCCTTACTCTTTGCCTTTAAATATGTCTGCTTGTGTCTGTGTATGTGCGGATGGGTATGTGTGTGTGTGTGTGTGTGTGCACGAGTGTACACCTGTCCTTTTTTTCCCCCAAGGGAAGTCTTTCCGCTCCCGGGATTGGAATGACTCCTTACCCTCTCCCTTAAAACCCACATCCTTTCATCTTTCCCTCTCCTTCGTGTATATATATATATATATATATATATATATATATATATATATATATATATATACAGATGGAAGCAATGAATGAAAATTTATACGAAGGATGGGATTTGAACCTGGATCTCCTGCTCGTTAGGCAGATGCACTAACCATTATGCCACCCTGGCACAGTGGCTGTGCACAACAGCATGGACTACTCTAGCATACCTCTCTCCCTCCATTCATTGCTTCAGTCTACATATATACATCATAGGTGTTTGAGACATTAAAAGGTCTCTGCAACCATTTAGTTTCATTGATGAAACCACATATACCTGGTTTTCAGTCAAGATCCCCCATTTCATTTAATGCTGAGGTGCTGTTTCAATACAGCTGGAGAATCTCTTCGATGCTGTTTGAGTTATGAGTGAGTTGAGGTGCGAATGACAATTTGGATACAGGACGGAGGCATGCTAGAGTTGTCTGTGCAGTTGTGCAAAGCCACTGTTCCATGGTGGTGTAGTAGTTAGTTCATCTTACTAGCAAGCAGTAGATCCATGTTTGAATCCTAGTTTGGTACAAATTTTCCTTCACTGCTGCAACCAGCATAGATATATCACACTTTGGAGTTTAAGTTTGCTTCAGTCTAATGTCATTATATTTTCTACTTTTAGAAATGAAAGCACCTTCTGTACACCCCAAAAGTATGTGCAATTACTTATGCACATAAATTATAAGGTCACAAGATAATAATTCACATATTCAAATCTTGCTGAACTAACATGAAATGTTAGGTGAGACTCAAAATGATATTTCTTTTAGTGATGACCAGTACTACAGAGATGTACGTATAGGCATTTGGGAGAGAGCGGCAATTTTATTATAAAATTATATCCTCCTTTCTGTGGTAGTCCTTAAAATTATACCAAAGATCCACTTAATAATAATTTTAAGGCTTTTGCTTGCTGTTCAAGTACCTACAATCTATGAGCAATCAAAACTAACCAAACTGGAAAATACAGCCAGAGAGCTAGAGGGACTGTAGTGCAAAACATAGGGAATATGTTACTGGATTGGGGAATATGTTTAAAATTTGCAAGTCCTCTCCTCAATTAATAATATGAGTAAATGCAGTTCAAATGTCCTTTAACACTTAGTAATGGGAACCCCTATCATTTGGTACATTTTAAGTAACTGTCATTTACACTTCTGCAGCAGTTAAAACTAAAAATATTTTGGACACTACCATCTGAAATATTAAGCACGAATATGATAATCAAATAATTTGTTTTTATGCCCAGATAAAATACTATGCCTGAACATTCAACTTGCATGCTATCTATATACACTATGCTTGCGTCTGCAGTGAAGAACCTTCATGCTTTTAGCAGTGAGCTGTTGGCTAACTCTGACATGAGTTGCATGTCCTGATGATACTATAGACATGCATTTCAGCACAGAAGAGCTAGTTTATTTAGATACTTTACACTTCATGCTGCACACACTGCTTACAGATAAGTTACAGCTGCAGGCATTTAAAATTTTATCCTTAAACATTGTAACAAGAAAAAAGCCCTTACTTCCCTCGTTGACACCATACAATCAAATTGGAAATCATGACTGTGGTGGATTGGCTTTATGAGTTACATTTTTTTGCCATTTTAATGGAGAATGCATTATATGGACCATAAAATGGCAGTTTATAGCACATAATAAAGATTTATTGTACAATTCCATCTATCAATCACAAATTCTATGCTAATGTGCACAGTATTAAAATGAATACCAAAGACAGAAAAGTGTTATGTCCAATAGGATAAACAAAGTAGCAAGACTTATTAAATAACATGTGCATTGTTCATATACTATATTTTGGTATTAACAAACATAAAAATATTATTTAACTAATAAAAGATGTGAAATAAGTTACAATCCTGAAATGCAACACAGTTGAAATGTCTCCAAAAATATTTAAGGAAAAATTCAATTTAATGAACAGCAACATACAAATAAAAAATTAATTTGTGTAAGTCCAACATTGTGTTGGCACAAAGGACTATCAACTATATTTTATTATTTATTTAGTTTCCTGTCATAGCTGCATATTCTTTAATAGTGGTTAGTTATAAAAGAGCCTGTTTATTTTCCAGCCACTGGTGGCATATTTATTATGTGACTGTACAATAATTTCAGTGCAACATATGAAAGTTTTGTTCTGTTCTTACCGAGTACTTCTGAATTATCTTCTCTTGGTGCAATTGTCTTCCATACACTACGTCCACTTAGCAACATTCAATCACATTTGCTATGTTGAACTACTGTATGGAACTCAGTTGTGTCAAGGACAGACAGTTCAAATGAATACTCTAAGATAAGAACAAAACTTTTATAGAGTATACTGGAATTATTTTACAGTCACATGATAAAGACGCAGTCAATGGTTGGAAAATGAAGAGACTTGTACAAAACTGGTAACCATTAAGGATTATATATACAAATGCAACAGGAAACTTTATAAAAAATCTATTAAAATAATTCATATTACATCAATTTAAAAAAAGAATTAATTCTTTATTTATTTAAAGTATGCACCACATATATGACAATGACATACAGAAAAAGAACAAACAAGACACTACTTAAGTTCTAATTCCATTCTTTCAAATTCACATTAAGCACAAAAAGCAAGTTTTGTATGGCACAAGAAATATATTAGGTTTTTTAAATTTTCTCTGTAGTTTCTTTGTCTTCCAGGCTAAGTGAATAACTGGCATGATATGAAACAGTAGTTAAGGATGGACATGTATCTCAAACAGATATCTCAAATTTTACTAAAAGAACTTATTCTATGGATATAACAGAGCTAAGCTGTGCATGGGCAGCAAACATGCAGTGCAATTTTTTGGATACGAGTCATTCGTGCATTTAACATGAATCTGCACACAAGAGACACTAATGGTGAAAGTCTTCGCAAGCATGAAGTTAATTTTCAAACATTCTATACCAGTGGATACAAAATGCAAGAAAACTGTAAAAACAATACTGAAGCGTCAAGGTGCTACATATACAGAGGCTCTGGAGGGAGTTACCTTGAATAGCTGCACTCCAATGACAGCGAACATGAACTGCAGAAGGTAGGTTACCAGCATGATATTGCCGATCGTCTTAATGGCTACTATCACGCATTTCACTACGTACTAGGGGAGGAGAGAGAGAGAGGCAAGTGTCAGTATGGGCATTGATGTGATGGTTATTCTAGCCCAAAGCTAGGCAGGTAGGCAGGCAGGAATACAGTCAAATGCACCTAAGGGGAGATGGGCAGGAGAGCTGGAATGACAACTCCGTGCCAGAACTGACAGAGTGATGGAAATAAAACTAGAATTCAAAATTTTTGATCATCAAAGATTTTAATCCAAGAAAAGTGAAAGAATTTTATTGTAGTAACAACTGTGAGAAACTGAACATCAACCTGTATACTAACTCTTTTCAAAGTATAAGAAACCTCTACAGACAAAAAATTCACTGCTATTTCTGTGTTGCTACAAATGCTCAGCAGAATCTTTGATAGACCTAGCTTTTTTTCTTCACTCTGGTAATAAAAAAAATTCTCCCTTAAAGGGGGAGGGTATAAGAAACAGGGAAAAGACAATTGGCCATGATGACTTTTTTATTGGGAATAAGGAGTATAAATGAATAAATAACACTCGCAAGCTGAAAATTACTTCAGAGTGTAGGGAGCCAGCAAGCAATGTATACAAATAACATTACATCATACAATTAATAAGCTGTTTTTTGAACAAGTGTTGATGGTATTTATTGAAATACAGAAGAGAAAGAGCTTCTCCAAGTTATTAAATGTACTTGGCTTTTCCATTTCTCCACTGAAATATATGCTGCCCCTAATCTAAATACTGCTGTTTTTGATGGAGCTCACAAATAAGTCCTTCATTCTGGCAGTATCTTATGTAAATTCAGTCATTCAAGGTGCAGCAAATAACCTTTATGAAGCATATAATTGATAGAAGTAAGCAGTTATATGTGATGGTATACTGACTAACTTGTTAGATAGCTGCATGCCTGATGGCTCCCTCTGTGCAGCTGTAATTTTACTCATTAGCTCTTCCTCATCCTAAGTGTGTGTGTGTGTGTGTGTGTGTGTGTGTGTGTGAGAGAGAGAGAGAGAGAGAGAGAGAGAGAGAGAGAGAGAGAGAGAGAGAGAGAGCTCATACATAGAGACTTTCATGACAAAAAATTTTCTTTTGGTTTGAAATAAGCCTATTTCCCTGCTAATGGACATGTACACACATAAGGAGTAGGTATGACTAATATCTCATACAAGGGTGACACTGGGAATTCTGATCTAGTTATTAACACTAATATGTTAACAAGCTACTCCATAGTTAATGAGCTTCCTAAATGAAATCCGCATCAAAAATAAAGGGAAAGGTGTGGCCACAATGTCTAATTCACACAGACATGCATAAATGAGTATGGGAAGCTTTCTGAGACAGTGTCACAGAAAAACTTGCTGGCTGACTCCCTGACTCATGTGGAGCATGGTGTCATAATGATAATTAAGAATCAAACTGATCTGAGATACACCACAAATTGAAGTGCTGAAATTAATATTGATTTTTTTTTACAAATTACCACAAAAGTTAACTCATTAAGATTAATCCTTTCCCAAAGGTGCATTTGTCAATAAAACATTCTTTTAACTGCTGCCTACCTTAAACAATTGGACTCCAATAACTGCAAACATGAACTGTAGAAGGCAGGTGACCAGCACAATGTTGCCGATAGTCTTTACAGCAACTATCACGCACTGGACTACATGCTATGGAATAGATATATTATGAAAATGTACCAGAAATTTTTTATGAGAATACACCTGTTCCACACTTCACTGATCTGCATATGCTCCCTGTTCCATATATGTGCATAATTACATCTTTAAATACTCTGCCACCAACTCACACACAATCACTCATTCACCCACTCGATTCACATACTCATCCTGTCATGTAAGGCCTAATGCCTTAAACTATCCTGTGAACAAGTGACAGAAATATTATATGATACCCAACTTCCCAGCATACCACACATTCCTGCAGTTATCACTGTATATTTGCCAACAAGTTGATCTACTACAATTATTAATCTTCAAGTGTAACCATTTCTTTGATGCATTTCTCATAATTAAGTTTTATCTTAAGATAAATAAAACTTATTTTCAATTCTATAAAATCATTATTAAATAATTACAGAAAATTTATCAACAAAAGAAATACTTTACTAAATGTAGCAAAAAAAAAATAAAAAAATAAAAAAAAAAATAAAATAAAATAAAATAAAAAAAATTACAGCAGCAACAACAAAAATGAAAATGTGTGTGTGTGTGTGTGTGTGTGTGTGTGTGTGTGTGTGTGTGTGTGGTGTGTGTGTGAGAGAGAGTGAGAGTGAGAGAGAGAGAGAGAGAGAGAGAGAGAGAGAGAGAGAGAGAGAGAGAGAGAGAGAGAGAGAGAGAGAGAGAGAGAGAGAGAGAGAGACATTATATAAATTAGACGAGTCAGAACACTGCACATACAAAGCAATCTACATGTAATTTATACACAGTCTCTGAAGATTTATAGTTTTTATGTCTTTTTTCTTACACATCTGTTAGTTTTCTTAGTGTTATTTATACATGAAAGCTTCAACAGTAAATAAATACCATGAACAGAAAATTCTGCTGCTTTTCATTGCTAACATGACTTTATAGTCAAAGGCCATATACAGGGGCTGGAGAAAAATGTGAAAATATCATAAGAAAAACATGACAACATAACTGCAGATGCTAGCAAGTCTGCATGTGGCACTGTTGTATATGACAACAATTGGCACCTGTCAAATGTCCTCAGTATGCTGATGGCCAGAACAGTGTTCTATGTAGTTGTGAGTGCATTATATTGGAGCTAAGTGAATTCAGACATGGACAAATTGTTGGTGCTCATATGGCGTCAACATGTTCAGTGTTTTAAGAGGCACCAGTCAAGGATTTACACCACATATAGGGAAAATGGAAAAATTTCATCTGCCAGGTCACAACATGGATCACAGTGTGTGTTGAGTGATCATGGCAACTGGTCACTGAAGAGGATTGTGACGAAAAATAAGAAAAAAACATTTGCAAGAGTCACTGCTGAGATGAATATTGCACTCATGAACCCTATAAGAAAGAAAAGACAATACAAAGGTAGCTCCGTAAGCTGGGAACCACAGGGTGAGCTAGAATTCAGAAACCACACATCAGTGATGCCAATGCCTGTAACAGGAATACATGATGCCAAAGCTATTATTCTGGCTAACCAGGTCCATCCCATGGTATAATATTTGTTTCCAAGTGGTGATATGTGTTCCAAGATGACAGGAACTGAACACGCAGCTCACATCTTCCACAACTGGTTTATCTCAATATACTGAGCCTTCATGAGCTATTTTGGACAGAACACTGTGTGATCACTATCAACCTCCATCATCTTTAGCTGAACTTGTCACTATTTTGCAGGAAGAATGGTGTAAGAATCCATTGAAAATCATATGGGATCAGTAATTATCCATTTTGAGATGACTGGGAGCTGTATTGAGTACCAAACATTTTCCTCCACCATACCAGGCATGGTAATGTGTTGTGTTTTTGGTGTTTCCGTACTTTTGCCCACACCCTGTAATTACCACATAATGGAAAAAAATTATTCCCTGAGTGGCACCTTATCTGCTCCATTGCTCCCAGGGCAGGCAATATTAGTAAAAGCATTTAGATTTATTGATATATGAGTGTCCAAACGAAAAATAGAAGTCTCAAAAAATGGCAAGGAATTATAGCTTCTTGCCCACATGGATGGCCTTGCAACCTGAGTGCCTGTGGAGAACATGGGTTCCAGTCACAGGTTGCCCATATGTGCAGCTAAAAACGTATCTATCACAGTCCAAGAGTCCACAGATAAGACCAGTAAACCATGGGAAATTGGGTAACCCAGAACAGGAAGGGTAAGACACCCTGTCCATGCTGAACACTAAGAACGTCTGATGTTCAGAACAGGCAGAAGTAAGTAAAAGAAACAGCATTCTTCTCACTTACTCACTTGAATTGTCATATTTTGAAGACCTGTGCTTGCAGTTGAGTGCCAAGTGAATAGAGAGTTTGTTGCTATTATAATAATTTTACATCAATTGCATGAGACATGTACACCTCAAATTTTAGGATAAATGCCTTTCAAATAGTGTGTTTCTATGAACTGAAATTTCTTTGAAGCTATGTTAAAAATGGTTCAAATGGCTCTGGGCACTATGGAACTTAACATCTGAGGTCATCAGTCCATTAGAACTTAGAACTACTTAAACCTAGCTAACCTAGGGACATCACACACATACATGCCCGAGGGAGGATTTGAACCTGCAACCATAGCAGTTGCGTGGTTCCAGACTGTAGCTTCTAGAAGCACTTGGCTACACTGGCCGGCAACGTTATGTTAAAGCAATGTACTAAGCACAGCTGTAACCAAATTATTACTTTATTACAATGTTTTATATATTTTATATTTACAATTATTATTATCAAAGATATATGTAGTACACTGCAGGTGATGGCAAGTTAGAATTTGGGTGCAAGATGGGAGAGAGATGGTTGGTCGGTTGAGCATTAAGTGACCATACAGTGATGTCATCACTCCCTCATTCCAGAGGTGGTTCATTTGTAGTTAGTGTCATCCACCAGGAATTCATGCTGATGATGAAAGTATGTAGCAGCCATAAAATCGATACACTGAAGGCAATACTGATGTCAGAGCGGAGACATAACTACAGAGAAATATATGAACTGGGCCAGTATGTAAGTCAAAACAGATGAGGTATCTACCAGGGTTCATCTGTGGTGAGAGAAATCCTTCCATATCTGACTCCTGCCATCCCAATTAAGGGTGAAGACAGGAACAGAGCAAAGGATGCCTTGTAGTCAGGAGGTTCAGAACAACTGAGAAAGTTAGAAACATAATGGACTGTGAACAGCAACAATAAGGTGAGAGAAATA
Organism: Schistocerca gregaria; assembly: GCF_023897955.1. Taxonomy (NCBI): domain Eukaryota; kingdom Metazoa; phylum Arthropoda; class Insecta; order Orthoptera; family Acrididae; genus Schistocerca; species Schistocerca gregaria. The sequence goes on from NC_064931.1 coordinate 20,775,927, forward strand.
GGTACAGTAGCCTGTAGGTGTCCCCAGGGCTTTGCATGTGATAGAAGCCATCCCACCCACAGTCGTCTTACCTATGATCAACTGTAGTCAAGGCACCCCTAAAATGGAAGATAGAGTGCAGCAGAAAAAGACGCAAACCACATTTTAAAAAATCACACAAGAGTAAAAGAGGGATGAAAGAGGCATCTGGCAAAATACAGTGGGAGATGCCTCAGCCCCAAACACCACACTCTCTGGTCCAATAGTTTAAAACTTTATATCTCACAATAAAAACCTCATTCATGGAGAAAATGGAGTACCATTTCAACTGTTCATGAATAGTCCACCAATCAGAGGCAAAGAATCCGAAAGATCATGCTTACCAAAGATGTCTAAGAAAAGGGGACATTCCACCAGGATATGAGTTACTGCTTGTAAGGCTCCACAACCACAATTTGATATGCCTCATTTCAAAGAATAAAACTATGGATTTTGTGTGGTATGGCTGATGTGGAAGTGACATAGGAAGGCGAATTCCTTCTGGGAGGAATGGAAGGAGATGCACCACACAGCAGTAGCCTCAGCAGTGTGCAGTTTATGAAGGGGGCAGTAACCCATCAGATGATGTTCAATCTCTGAGTGAGTGGACGTCTTATTTGCATCTAGTTCATTTCCTGTGATACCCACATGACCTAGGACCCAGGGAAAGACAACAAAGCACGCAAAATGCATCAGGTCAGAAAGAAGGTCAGGAATATCATATATCACAGGGTGACAAGAGTACCAGTGATCAATGGTCTGGACATTGTTCATTTAGTCACTGGAGATTAAAGCACGGTCAAGGGAGTGTTGTTTAGAAAATGTAGGGTTCTGTCAATGGCTATCAGCTTTGCCATAAAATGAATGGTGCTTCACATTAGTGGGGCATGTAAAAGCATATCCAAGTCCATACATGCTTTAATAGCCATCAGTGTAAATTACAGTAGCACCCTGATGCTCTTGGAGAACTGAAAGGAACAGATACTGAAAGATTACAAAGGTGAATGAAACTTCAGGACCATGGGAAAGATCATCACTAATTTGTGACCTGTGTATTGACCAAGGAGGGGGACTGGGGGTGTGGTAAAACCCAAGGAGTACATTCCAAGGAGGTAATGTGGATGTCTCAGGAGAAGGGTACGAGGTGCTTTCCAGCCGGTTATCCCACCTAATGGCGGTCTCTGGGGGTTGATGCCCCTCACAGGCAAAAAGAATGCAATAAATAAGTTGGACAATGATGAAATTGTTGGATGCTGATTGCATAAGTGAGAAATATTTGGTACTGTCAGAGTTGAATGGGGAGGGTTCATGCTTCAGCAAGGAGATTGTCAATGGTACTAATTTGGAAGGTGACAAGTGTCCAGTTGAATGGTACAATGAGGGGATGGTTCTAACATTTGCAAACCCACTGAACCATAAACGTGGTGACTATAGACCAGTCAGGATGAGACCAGGGCTTGGTAAAAATGGGAAGAGTAGTACGATCAGCACTGCAAGAGAGGACAAGGAAGCAGAGAGCTTGAAGCTTCCGCATGCTGCTAGTCTTTAGTTCGTCAGCTGTTTATCTAAGAGGAGGCCCAAAAATGGGACTGTGCAACAATGTTTAAGTGCTGGATACCCAAGTAAAGTTCAGGGTCAGGATGGACCTTGGTACGATGACAGAAGTACATTTGCAAGGTGCCTCGGAGCAGGCATTTGGCCAAGGCTGTGGAGTAGGAGTTGTACCAGATACAAAAGTAAAGGGTTGACCAGTAGGCCAATAAATGGCCTCTATCTCATTGATACCATTGGCGAAAAGGGTGAAAATCAGCATGGAGCCCTGAGGGATGCTGTTGTCTCAGACCTTCGGAGAGCTGAGTGAAGCATCAACTCTAACCTGGAACAACCCATGGGATAAAAACTAACAAATAAAAATCGTTGGGGAACTTTGAAAGACCTAGTCATGAAGGGCAAATAAAATGTAATGGCACCAAGCAGTCTCATACACCTTATGCAGTTGAAAAGAATTGTGATGGGATGTTGGCATTTAGCAAAAAGACAGTCAGATTGACATTTTGAACATAATCAGATGGGTTGTGGATTGCACCTCCTAGAATCCACATCAACACGGGAACAAAAGACCCTCATATTCCAGACTCCAGCATTATATACAGGCAACCATCCTTTCACATAGTTTGCAGATCAGACTGGTGATGCTAACTGACCTGTAGCTGTTGAAAGATATTGGGTTTATGCCTTCAAACCAAATATGGTTGAAGTAGATGCAGCCTTTGAGTAACATTCCGATGTTAGATCACCTGATCATGAACTGAACCACGGTCTGCAGTATAATGGGAAATGAAGCATTTCCCAGTCAGTGAAAGGTTCATTATATAATTCAAGTTGGCAGGGGACTGAAATGTAGCAAGATATCTTCAACTAGCTGTTTCTGAGTTTGGAAAGGTAGCTGGGGAAGAACGGTTAGCATACATGTATAAAGAGGAATAACAGATCCAGCAGTACGAGTGATTGTGTCGAGGACATCTCCCATAACCTCATCAATGCAGTGTGATAGAAAAGAGGTGAAGGAGACAGCAGAAGTATGTAACTGCAAGTTGGCGAGTCCATTGTGGTAAGTGGTCCATTGGGCAGTGACAAGAAAGTGATGGGATCACCGGGAAGTGGTCGCTGTTGCAAGGACCATTGTAAAGTGACCGCTGAGGTGAAGTCACAAGATTGGGTGAGGAGATTATAAGATCAATAACCACAAAGGTGCCACAAATGGCACAGAAGCTAGTCAATCAGAAGTTCCCTACTAGATGAAATGTTACTTCCACACAGGGGTTGATGCACACAGAAATCCCCAAATAGGAGAAAAGGGGGGGAGAGCTGTTGGATTATTGAAGTTATCCCAAGGGAAATAAGAGCCCTGCTGGGATACTTTACACTCACACTGCTACTGCTTCTAACCTTGTATGGAAAGAAATCCACTCACTGATAATATCTATGTGAACCTACATTCAGACCCCTGAAGTTGCCATTCTGGAGACAGAATGATTCAAACAGAATGCATGGTATCATTGAAGTGCTGGGGAATTGTCATCAATGAAATGAGTTTCTTGGAGGGTGATACAGATTGCAGAGTAAGAGAAAATTAGTTGCTGCAGTTCCAGCAGGTGACCGTAGCATCTGTCCATCCATCACGGTAAGGGCATCCTGGTTAGGCCTGAATGGGTGAGGAGACATCCTAGGATGACTGACTGTCACTGGCATGGCAGGAGAACACTAATGAATGTTGGCTCAGAAACAGATAGCATGAGTGGACCTGTCATCTCTGAGGTCAATGGAGTAACTTTCTCTCAATTCTCCCTCACCCTCACCCTCACCCTCATCTTGTCTTTCACAATTTTTGTTGGTCGAGATTCTTGCAAGTGCTTCTCTGCAGTAGACATAGGGATGGATGAAGAGTGGTCAGACTTGGGACCCACATGCCACAGTTCCTTCAGCCACTGGCTAGTGTCAAATCCGATTTCAGGGATTCTGACTCCAGGGAGAGTGGTTCCGAGAGGGACCCCTTATCATTGGTAGATACCAAAGGAAGAGGCTGCATTTCTGGTAGAGTGTGGGAAGGAGTTCCTGAAGATGGTGTCACATGAACCATGAGAGTGGAGGATGGTGATAGATCTGGTTTGGAAAATACTGAGGCGGGGTGGGGGAGGGGGAGAGGGAAGGAGGCAGTGACTTTTTGCGTAACTGGTCATCCTGTTGACAACACCCAGGTTTTCATGGTTTTTTCTTGCCTTAGTATACAGAAGGTGGTCAACAGAGTTATATATCTGTGTTTTATTTTCTTCCTTGAAGATTGGACAAACTGGAGAATATGGAGGACAGTGTTCTGTGCAATTAACACACACAGGTGGTTGCACACAAGGACTACCTTCATTTAGTGATTACCCACATTTTGAGTACCTGTACAGTGGGATGATATCTGACCAAAGTGGATGCATCGTAAGCATTTAATGGGTGGTGGGATGTAAGGTTTCAGGCCCCACATGTGCTCCATGACTAAATCTTTCTGGGAGGACATTCCCTTCAAAGGCTAAGATAAAGTTTCCTGTATTTGTTAAATTATCCTAGGGACCTTTTTGTATGCATGGTACAAAAAGAGCAAGCAGCTCAGGCATCAGACATGTGATCCTTGTGTTGTCATGGGGCTCTACAGAAAGGGTACATAATTATCCTGCCTCATTAGACTGGGTACCACATTGGGTTTTAAGTGCATTTGTGAGACTGTGCAGGTATTGTGTGAAAGTTATCTTGAACACTGAATGCAGTAGGTACTATTTAAGGCATTCTTCCCCATTTGATTCACACTACAGAAAAGAAGATCAAACCCAAATGGGACCAAAAATTTAGATCAGCCAAAAGGTTATGTAAAGTAAATGAATGAATATGTTGACAAAGGAAGGCAGAACATCGTGTACAGCCAGGTCACACTCAAAGGCTGCCATCACAACACAGTAAGTAAAAGAAGTAAGAATAGTTGACAATGGGAGACAGCAGCACAAGAAAGGAAGCAGGTGCTGTAATAGCTTGGGGCACCATGCTCACCATGGATGTACTCATGAAAGTCTTAAGCCTCCTGAGGAAAGGGGGGTGGGGGTGGGAGTTGGAGAGAGGAAGGAAGAAGGAAGGAAGGAAGGAGATTGTAAGAAACTGAACTGTGACTTCCTACACTCAGAGCTAAATCCTATTTCTGCACCTGCCTCAGGGTCACACAAAAAAATTTGTAAATTTGACAAAGTCAAAACCTGCAGACAGTTCAGAAACACTGCTGAGCAAAGAAGGGGAGCCATTTGCATTAGACACTATGATAAAATCGTAGTGATTACCTAATGTTGTGAAATACAAACTAAAAAAAAAAAAAAAAAAAAAAAAATTAAGTACAACTTTTCTTTGGCATAATCAAGGCTAATATAATGTTTAGCATCTAAACAAGAAACAAAGAAAGACTTTCAGCTAACAATGATGTAAAACATCAATATTTGCAGATTAATTAAAAAAGAAGAAAAAACTCTTAGAATGAATCTCATAGCACTTCACTGCTCATTAACAGTTATTGCAGTTGTTTTGAAGATGGTTGAGCAATGATATAAAATACAGCTGAATGCAAATATGATCCTAAATACTCTTAGTACCCTGATGGTTAACTGCATGCTTCAAATATGACTGTATCACAGACACACACACACACACACACCATACAAGCATATTTGAGGCAGGATAATATCCTTATTTAATGCATCCAAATAGTATCTTAATCCTTGTGAAGTTTGGAAGATGCACATATTACATGATGCTTATTTGGGAAAGCCTGCTGTATTTTTGCTTACTGCAGGGTCAGGTTATACGTGGTGGAGTGAAATCTCCAAACCCATATTAAAAGCCACTATTAAGCTATTTGGAGTGTAAATATGCAAACAACGTGGTGTCTGATCATTCAATCTGACTTTCATAAACAGCTAGTCACAGAAACACTACGATTTTTACTTGAACATGTACAAATCTTTCACATCTCACAAAAAAAAGAAACAGAAAAATGCCTCATAGTAAAATAAAATTTAAGAGTGCAAGGCAAATTTAACTAACCCTTTCTATGAGAAGCTACAAAATTCTGGAAGAGAACCTTTCATAATCAGGTTTAATTACAAGCTGTAGATAATACATGTCACAACTGCCATCTGAAGGAGGAGAGACTGTAAGCCACAATTGTTTGTGAAACTGAAGTCCTGGCTGTCTGCTCTCAGTTAACATTCTGTGATGTCAGAAAGCAGTAGCAATAGCAGTAGCTTTGGGAATGAGTGAAATAATACAATTGTTAGCAGATTGGACTCTCAGTTTTAAATCTTCATTTAGCCCTTCTTAATTAAGTTTTTTGTTACATCAAACTGATTAAGCTAAATGTCAGGATGCTTTCTTTGAAAATCACACACACTTCATTTCTCTTGCCATCCGTTTTTGTTCCAAGCTTGTGCTCTGTCTCTTATGACCTCAGCATGGTGACAGGTTTCAAAATAGTCTGGTCTACATCGCCCAGTTGCTCTGGAGGCTTCAGTTTTACATTACAGCAGCAACTGAGCACTGCCACTTCTAATGATTTCCTTACAGCACTGAACATGTCAGTAACGTGACCCATCCAGTCCTGGACACTACTACAATATGGCAAGCTGCCTGTTGACCAAACAGTTTGCTTAACAGAATATACACGTAGTAGCTCTTATTTTGGGAGGAACTGCTCTCTCTAGTCAGTGAATTCAAATAGGAAAATGATTACTACAACGCAGATCATTTACCACTTCCCACTGAGAACTGAATATGAGAACTGGAAAGCATAGAGAAAAATTGGTCAATAGTGACCAAATAGCAGTGCTGAAGTGACAGTTTTCAGGAGATGTGGATATCATGATGACAATATGGAGCTCACTACATCTTGATCCATGGGGCAGGTGGTTGCCGAGCCTTGTGGCACAGTAAGCACAATATGTGCATTAAAACTCCCATGATGAAGAGTCATCAAAGGATATGTGTCAGCATGTCACAAAATCCTTTTTAACATACTGTGAGGTGTCCATAGAAATCCAACATGGCAGTTCTACTTAGAATGTGCAGTTATATTGGCATGATATGCTTAGTGATAGTTTTTGAAAGACCTATCTTCCACTCCCACAGTGTTTTACAATTCACAGGCTATGAAAGACACAGAACTCAGGTGGCTTGCACTCTTTGTTCTTTGAGTATACTTGCTACCAACATCAAACTCTTTATTTTGGAAATAATACTATGAAGCAGAATATGGAACAATTTTGTTCCCATTAGTAACTATGGAATTTAGTCATTCTAGGCAGACCCTCACATATCCATGCAAGCCTAATATAACTCAGACATGGCAGATAAAAAGGTGAGTGCCCCTACTGAATTCTTTGCTCAAGTAGCCACCCAATCTATCTGTGTGCAGTACACGCTGAAGTTGAAATGCATTTACATACACCTTCATTGCTACCCATTAGTTTAAGCCAAAGTCCCCACATCATAATGCAAGTTATTTTATCTGAGTATCCAACAGTGGACAGTGAAGCATTTACAGGTAACATACACTATGTGACCAAAAGTATTCAGATACCCCCAAAAACATATGTTTTTCATATTAAGTGCATTGTGGTGCCACCTACTGCCAGGTACTCCATACCAGCGACCTCAGTAGTCATTAGACATTATGAGAGCAGAATGGGTCACTCCACAGAATTCACGGACTTTGGGCATGGTAAGGTGATTAGGTGTCACTTGGGTCATATGTCTGTATGCAAGATTTACACACTCCTAAACATAGCTAGATCCACTGCTTCCAATTTGATAGTGAAGTGGAAACATGAAGGGATACATACAGCACAAAAGCATACGGGTCAACCTCGTCTGTTGAGTGAGACATACTGCCAACAGTTGAACAGGGTCATAACAAGTAATAGGAAGACATTTATTGAGACCATCAGACAGTAATTCCAAACTATATCAGAATCAACTGCAAGTACTATGACAGTAAGGTGGGAGGTGAGAAAAGTTGGATTTCATGGAGGAACAGCTACTCATAAGCCACACATAACACTGGTAAATGCCAAATGATGCCTCACTTGGTGTAAGGAGCATAAACATTGGGTGCTTGAACAGTGGAAAAACATGTGGAGTGGCGAATCATGGTACACGATGCGGCAATCAGATGGCAGGGTGTGGGTATGGTGAATGCCTAATGAACGTCATCTGCCAGCATGTGTAGTGGAAACAATAAAATTCGGAGGTTCTGGTGTTATGGTGTGATTGTGTTTTTCATGGAGAGGGCTTGCACCCCTTGTTGTTTCATGTGGCACTATCACTGCACAGGCCTACATTGATGTTTTAAACACCTTCTTGCATTCCAGTGTTGAAGAGCAATTTGGGAATGGCAATTCAATCTTTGAACACGATTGAGCACCTGTTCATAATGCACAGCCTCTGGTGGAGTGGTTACATGACAATAATATCCCTGTAATGAACTGACCTGCACAGAATCCCAACCTGAATCCTATAGAACATCTTTGGGGTGTTTTGAAATGCTGACTTCATGCCAGGCCTCACCAACCAACATTGATACCTGTCCTCGGTGTAGGACTCCATGCAGAATGGGCTTGCCATTCCCCAAGAAACTTTCCAGCACCTGATTGAATGTATGCCTGTGAGAGTGGAAGCTGACAACAAGGCTGTGGGTGGGCCAACACCATGTTGAATTCCAGCATTACTGATGGAGGGTGCCATGAACTTGTAAGTTATTTTCAGCCAGGTGTCCAGATACTTTTGATCACATAGTGTATTTATAGAGAACTACTGGCACGGAGCAGGCCTCAGCTTCATAAACGGGGATTTGCCAAGCTTTAACAATGTCACTGCAGACTGGGCTTCCAATGTGGTCAGAATTTAGGGGCACTCAGGAGGTAGATGTAGCTTATGGATGATATAGATACAGTGTGTGTAACCCCCAAGGAGTGAGAAGTTGTAAGGAAGGACATTGACAGGAAAAGACTTGGGAGGTTAATTATTAACTTGCATCAACAGCAGGTCATTATGGAATGAACAGTCCAAATTTATGAAAATAGAGAGATGGAATGGACCATTGATTCATTGAAGGAATCAGTCTAGCATTTGCCTGTCACAACAAAAAGTCTTAATTAGGAAGATCAGATGGGTATCAGAAACACACTCTTCCCAAATGAAAATCCAAAATATTCATCACCATGTGACCACCCCTGACATGTACAAAGATGTTAGCACAAAACTGGGAACAGCAAAAAACTTGCTTAATGTATTTACAATAATAAAGTTAAGAACATTGTTTTCTTCTAAATATATTTTTATTTTTTCTAGTACAGTGAATAAAACATTGCACAGTACATTGCAGTTCTTTCTGATGTTACTTACAGAATTACCTTCTCTGGCACCTAATAAATTCTAAACTGATAAAGAAACATTTTGCAACAGCACTGTAACTTTCAGAGTTTGTGTTTTTCTTTTCAACAGACACCCCTTTAATACTACTCTTCTGACCACAGGAAATAACTGTGTGTACTTGACTTAAAAGTAACCCTGAGTACACAGTGAAGTTCAGTAGAATATGTGCCTCCAATCATTAATGGGAATTTGTGTCTTATGAACACTGAGCAGTCTTTAAAAACGTTTTCAATTTTATATCAAATGCACATTTTTACTTTGAGGCAATGAGTGTCAGAATGTGAAGATGCCAGCTGAATTAGCATACATGACAGCAATATAATTTGAATGCCAACTAATGAGAAACAAAACACTGAAGATATGCCTCATAGTGGTTTTTCACAATCAACACCACTAGAAGATGACCACTACTTACAAATTACAGATTGGGAGAATCTGACAAAACTGAATGTTGTGATTTTTTTTGGCAACTATGGATATCTGTTTTGACACAGATAATATGAAATTATCTCCATTTGATCAATTTGACCCCTAGAGACTCATCAGAAACAACATAAGGAACTCCACAGCAGCAGGGTGTGCAAAGGATGTGGGCAAGGGAATACCTAAAGTGGCACCTAGATCAATGACTTTAGATTCTCTTCATTGACTAGTGCTGGATTTGTCTGACACTCAATGATCATCATACAAGAATAAGGAGGCGGCTTGGTATTAATGAATTTTTTAAGCATGTCTTGTAACTGATTCAACAGGGGGGCTGGCCAGTACGATTTGATTTGGTACCGTGTTGGATGTCTTTCATTGCTATTGATGGTTATGTGAGGGTTGTGTAGTACCACTTACAGCATCCTCTAGCCTACTGTTCAGTCATACAGTCAACATTTTCGTGACAGATCTATCTTTCATTATACCAATGCACAACCATCTCATCAAAATCTTTCTCTGCGACACAGTAATTAACTGAAAGGAATGGCCTCCACTACATGCTAATGTGAAACAAGTTGAGCATGCTTGGGACCAATTGAAACTTGCTGTTCAACATTCAGGAGCCCTCCATCCACACTAAGTGACCTCAGGAGTGTCACCGTTAACCAGCGGGACAGGCCTGAATAGCACTGTAGACAACACACTTGGAGAAGACTAGTATGTACAATGAATGGGGTGGAGCAACAATACTGAATGTTAACCAGTAGAGGACTTAAGTTTCACAGACGTGCAATTTCAAAGTTAGTTTTTTAGTTTCATAAAGTTCGTTCTTTCATTATCTTCTGCCCTTGAAGCTAACACCACAAAAGTTAGCAGATGTGATAGCAGTGTGAAAGTATTTTCGACCTGTTTAATGTGGTATTAAAAATAACCATACAAAATGGCTGATGCAGATGGTCTCATGTTTTAATAATGAAGGAAAATGAAGAGAGATTAGAATTTAACATTCTATTGATTATGAGATTATTAGGAGATGAGCTGAAACTCAGGCTGGAGAAGTATGGTGAAGGAAGTTGGCCACACTGTTTTCAAATGAATCATCACAGAATTTCCCTTAAAAAATTCAGGGAAACTATGGAATACCTATATCTGGAGGCCCTTATTGGGATTTTATCTGACTTACGCTCAAATGGGAGTTTAGTACCTTACAACTCCACCACCTGACTGAGAGGTTTCAGCAATGTGCAGCTAATGTTCCAATTGCTCTACCCACGTATACACTATCTGATCAAAAATATCTGGACACCCCCACATATTACAGAATTAACCACTGGATGTCATGAGAGGTGGACCCACCAGTATAAAAGGAGGTGGCAATTATTGCGGTGTCAGTAGAGAAGCAGTAACAGCAGAATGGGTCAGTCAGATGAACTCAGTATTTTGAACTTTGACTAGTCACTGGATGTCACCTGAGTAACAAATCCAGCAGGTACATTTCAATCTTTCTTAGGCTGCATACAACTTCTGATGATGATATTATGAAGTGGAATCATGAAGGAACAACCACAGATAAATCAAGGCCAGACAGACCTCACATACTGACAAACAGGGACCGTTGAGCTTTGTGGACAGTGGTTGTAAAAAATAAATCAGATGAAATCAGTGAAAGGTGTGACTTGTGAATTCCAAAATGCTACCAGCAGTCTGTCTAGAACAATGGCTGTGCATATTGAGCTAAAAAGAATGGGGTAGAATGGTCAAGCAGCTCTTCATAAACCAAACATTTTTGCAGACAGTGCTAAGCGACACTTGAGGTGATGTAATAAGCAGCACCAATGGACAGTGGATGACTGGAAATAAGTGATTTGGAGTGATGAATCATGCTATACCCCATGGAAAACCAATGGAAGGTTTTGGACATGATAAATACCAGAATAACATTACCTGCCATCACACACAGCGCCAACAGTGAAGAACAGAGGAGGTGGTGTTAAGGTAAGAGCTGTTTTTTGTTGTTATGTTGCAGTCTCCTTATTGTGCTTAAAAAAACACTAAATGCATAAGGATGTGAACACATTTTACAGCTTTGTGTATGGTGTACAGTAGAGGAATGGTTCACAGATGATGACTGCCTGCATCAGCATGACAATGCACTTTGCTATGTCCTGAAATGGACTATCCTGACCAGAGTCCCATCCTGAACCCATTGGAATACCTTTGCGATGAGTTAGCATCCCTCCCAACCCCTGTTACCAACATCACTACTTTCTCTGGTTTTGGATCTGGAGGAAGAATGGACTGCCATTAATCCACAAATAGTCAGAGAGCTTGTTGAAAGTATCCCCAGCAGATTGCAAGTTATCATGAAGATGAAGGATGGAAAGATCCCCATATTAATGTCCACTAACAGGTATATTGTTACTTTTGGTCAGTTAGTGTATTTTGTAGAGCTAAATATGTAGAGACTGCATTTCAATATGAATTCACATAACAATACAGACTGAAGAAGAGAAAAGAAGAGAGGAGAATAAAGGTGAGTACATCTACTATAATAAATAGGAATAACCCAAAGAAAAAAAATTATGTCTTGCTCACTGTGAATTCAGTTACTGGAGATATATCACCAACATCAATGAACCACAGACCTTGCCATGGTGCAGTGGCTTGCTTGCCAAAATTGACAAGGTAGGTCACAAAATTTAAAAAGGGAAAATGAATAGTTTGAAGTTCAATATAATGGGAATTAGCAAAGTTCAGAGGCAGGAGGAACAGGACTTCTGGGTTTTAAAAACAAAATCAAATATGAGTAATGTAGGAACACATCTAATAACGAATAAGAAAATAGGAATGTGGGTAAGTTACGATGATCAGCACAGTGAACGCATTGTCACAGCCAAGCTAGGCATGAAGCCAAGACCCACCACAGTAATACAAGTTCATATGCCAACTAACTCCATAGATGATGAAGAGATTGATGAAATGTATAATGAGATAAAATAAATTATTCAGATGGTTAAGGAAGATAAACATTTAACTGCAGTGGTGGAAAGGAATTTGATAGTAGGAAATGGAAGAGAAGCAAAATGTGTAGGTTAATACTGACTGAGGGAAAGGATTGAAAGAGGAAGCTACCTGGTAGAATTTTGCAAAGAGCATAATTTAATCACCACTAACACTAGATTTAAGGATCATGAAAGAGAGTTGTATAAGTGAAAGAGACCGTGATGTTTCAGATTGATTATATAATTGTAAGACAAAAAGTTCAGAATAAGATTTTAAACTGTAAGACATTTCCTGGGGCAGATATGGACTCTGGCCACAATTTACTGGTTATGAAATATCGATTAAAACTGAAGAAATTGCAAAATGGTTGTAAATTAAGGTGATGGGACCTGGATACATTGAAAGAACCAGAGGTTGTGGAGAGTTTCAGAGGAAGCATTAGGCAACAACTGATTGAACTAGAGGAAAGGAATACACTAGAGATGAATGAGTAGCTTTGAGACATGAATAGTGAAGGCAGCAGAGGATCAAATAGGTAAAAAGACAAAGCCTAGTAGAAATCCCTGGATAACATGAGAGATATTGAATTTAATCAATGAAAAGGAAAAAAATATATAAAAATGCAGCAAATGGAGCAGGTGAAAGGGAATACAAATGTATAAAAACAAGACTGATTGGAACAGCTAGAGGACAAATGCAAGAATGTAGAAGCATATGTTGACTAGGGAAACGACATGGAAATGAACTTGAAGGCAGTATTTTAGAAAGGGAATAGGATGTAGATGAAGATGAGATGGGAGATATGATACTGTTAGAAGACTTTGACAGACCACTGAAAGATCTAAGTTGAAATATGGCCCTTGGAGTAGATAATGATCTCTCAAAATTGCTGATGGTCTTGAGATAGCCAGCCATGAGAGAACTATTCCACCTGGTGTGCAGGATATGTGAAATAGGGGAGTACCCTCAGACTTCAAGAAGAATGTAATAATTCCATTTCCAAAGAGAGTAGTTGCTAACAGATGTGAATACTACTGAACTATGAGTTGAATAACTCATGGTTGCAAAATACTAACACAAATTCTCTACAGAAACATGGAAAAGTTGGTGGAAGCCAATATCTGGGAAGATCAGTTTGGATTCCAGAGACATTTAGGAACATGCAAGGCAATACTGACCCTATGACTTATCTTAGAAGGATAGGTTAAAGGAAGGAAAACCTACATTTATTGCATTTGTATAATTACAAACAGATTTTGATAATTTCTACTAGAATACACTCTTTGAGATTCTGAAGGTAGCAGGGATAATATGCAGGGAGCAACAGATTATTTCCAACGTCCACAGAAACCAGATGGCTGTTATAAGAGTCAAGGTGCATGAAAGGGAAGCAGTGGTTGTCTAGGAAGTGAGACAGGGTTGTAGACTATCAATAATGATATTCAATCTGTACATACAGCAAGAATTAAAGGGAACCAAAGAAAAATTTGGAGGACAACTTAAAATTCAGGTATAAGAAATAAAAACTTGGAGGTTTGCTGATGACATTATAATTCAGTAAGAGACAATAAAGGAGTTGGGATTGCAGTTGAATGGAATCAACAATGGTCTGAAAGGAGGATATAAGATGAACATAAAAAAGTAAAACAAGAGTAGTGGAATGAAGTCAAATTAAATCATGTGATGCTGAGAGGATTAGATTAGGAAATGACACACTGAAAGTAGTAGATTAGTCTTGTTATTTGGACAGAAAGTTAACTCATGATGGCTGAAGAGGAGAGGATATAAAATGCACACTGGCAATGGAAAGAAAAACATTTCTGAAGAAGAGGAATTTATTAATATTGAATATAAATTTAAGTATGAGGAAATCTTTTCTTAAGGTATTTGTCTGGACTGTAGCCTTATACAGAAGTGAAATGTGTGTGATAAACAGAACAGAGTAGAAGCTTTAGTGGACAAGATATAAAATGTATACTGGAAATGGCAAGAAAAGCATTTTTGAAGAAAAAAAATCTGTTAACATCGAATATAGATTTAGTGTTAGGAAGTCTTTTCTGGAGGTATTTGTTTGAAGTGTAGCCATGCATGTAAGTGAAACATGGACAACAAACAGTTTAGATAAATATGTTGTGCTACATAAGGCTGCTGAAGATTAGATGGGAAGATCATGTAACTAGTGAGGAAATACTGGATAGAACTGGGCAGAAAATAAATTTGTGGCACAACTTGACTAAAAGAAAGGGTTGACAGGACACATTCTCAGACATCAACAGATCACTAATTTATAGTTGGAGGGAAGTGTAGGGGGTAAAAGTTGTAGAGGTAAAACATTGATGAATAGAGTAAGCTGGTTCAAAAGGATGTATGTTGCAGTGTTTACTTGATGATAGAGAGGCTTGCACATTGTAGTGTAGCATGGACAACTGCATCAAACAGGTCTTTGGGCTGAAAACAACAACCACACCAGTGATACTTAATTCGAGGTAATGTAAATACCTAGGCAGATAAAAATGACCTAGGAAGCTGTGAGGTAGTAGGCAAGTTTCCTAAATATCTGGTGTCAAATTGGAAAGAAGGAAGTTAGATAATAGTTTGAAGTCATATTTATTATGATGTGATCAAACATGCATTGTAATATTGGCATAAAGAAGGATAGATATAGGAAACAGTCCATGCCTTTTCAAATGAACAATTCTGGCAGTTATTTAAGAGATTTAGGGAAACAATGGAAGTATGAATCTAGGTAACCAGACAGTGATATGAGTTCCAGTCACTTGAATGCAAATCTAGATAATTAACAACTGTGCAATGTCACTTGGTCAGGGTATAAGAGAGGTGGCATGGAACACAAAAATAACTTCAAATGGTACACATGACTGTTGAGTGTGACTATACCACTGAACATCTGAAACACTGAAAAGATGACTTTGGGAGATTGCAGAATTT
Organism: Schistocerca gregaria; assembly: GCF_023897955.1. NCBI lineage: Eukaryota > Metazoa > Arthropoda > Insecta > Orthoptera > Acrididae > Schistocerca > Schistocerca gregaria. Next base: position 20,791,335 of record NC_064931.1, read on the forward strand.
GGCTGAGAACTTGATGTTTGGCAGGTAGATTCCACACATTGTTTCAATCACTGCACAGTGCAGAAGTCACACTGAAAAATTAGTTTTGACAAACACAATAAATGTCATGTGAAATAACATCTGCACACTATCTATTGACACTACAACCCAAGAGCATAGTGGCTGAAAGAACTTCTTAAATGTAAATGTATCTAATTCAACAAAGAGATTAATACACAAAGACTAAGCGGTGCACCAGTAACTATGTAAGACACAGTTTGATAGGGTTCATATACAGAGTTTGTTAAGATGATAAGATGTGAGCTATTCATTTTCAGGGTCCAGTAAACTGCTTCCTGAAGTCCTTAGGAACAGTGGCCAGTGGACATTCAGGTGCGATAAACAACACAGGTAGCTGCAGGTGTGTGTGTGTGTGTGTGTGTGTGTGTGTGTGTGTGTGTGTGTGTGTGTGTGTGTGTGTGTGTGTGTGTGTGTGGTGAAATTGATATGAAGGTAGATAGTAGCATGTATCGTATGCCTAATTTCTAATGTAAGCTTTCTTTGAGAAGGAGAAACTGATACGTTCAGCAGCACTAGTTACTTATACTTATTTTTCATTCCAAATCATAACAGATCTCTCTAACTATCATTATATATTCTCATGTCAATGATATGGAACTCCTCCATTTAATAACACAGTTTATCACCCTTATCATACTCATCAATTCAGTGCATTAAAATACCTCCCATTTTCACTACAAGGCACAGTTCACGAAGAAATTATTTTTACAAACTACAAATGCATTTTTAAAATAATTACCTTTAATCCTTTGGCTCGATTTATTGCTCTCAGTGGACGAAGTACTCTCAAAACTCTTAGTATTTTCACCACAGAAATTGCATTTGACCTAAGAATGAGGAACAAACAATTACAGGTAAAGTTTAAAACAAGAAAAATATCTTAGAAAGAGTAAGTGATTAGTATCCAAGTACCATTTAACAGATCTTTTTCTACTCCTTCATGTTATGGAACTGGATGACAGTTCACAAATGTTACAGAATGTATTGCTTGTGATTATCCTTATATGTGTAAGACTTATAATTTATAGAGTGCAGCAATCAGTTATCATTTTTTCCCCTTTTTTTGCAGGTTTCATTACGCAGATCAAGATTTCCATTACTGACTAGCCACTATCAATGCACTATTTTCTTATCTTGGTGCATGTTAGTTCCCTGTTGTTTGGGCATCAGTCACAGTTCTTTGACGATTTATTTGAGCAGTTAATTAATGAGCTGCGTAACAACTAATCCATACTTCAAGTAGATGAAGCAACTGATAGTCATAAAGATATTCATTTGATACTTATGTTCATTTTGTTGTCAAGTTTAACATTCAAGAGGAACTGCTTTGCCATAAGTGAATACTGGAATCAGCTACAGCTCAAAGTCTTTTTATTGATAAATACTTTTTTTAATCAAAATGGGATACCATGGCACAGTTGCACTGGAGTATGCACAGGTGGAGCTCACTCAAAGTCTGCAATTTATGGTGGATTCCAAACAAAAGTTAAAGTTGTAGCTCCTGATGCAGTATAGACTCACTGCATGATACACAGGAGGCTCTGGCCACTCGAGAACATAGCCCACCCCTTCATTAAGTGCAGGAAACTGTTATAGGGGCAGTTACTATTAAGGCATACTTTATAAACTCATGGCTTTTTAAAGTGCTATGTGAGGAGATAGGTGCTGAACACACTCAACTGCTCTCTCTTTTTTTTTTTTTTTTTTTTTTTAATAATCCTTAATGGTTTTCAAGCGTAAAGTAGTAAAGAGAATGTCTGAACTGAAGAACGATGTTTTCCGTTTCTTAAAGCAGAAAAGTCACTCTCTGGCACACTGTTTCAGCAATGGAGATTTTCTATTACCTCACTGACACTTTTGAGGAACTAAATATTCTTAACACATCACTTCAAAGTTATCAGACAACTGTACAATCCTCGGAATGGAAAAGTGAAGGTGTTCATACAGAAATCAGAGCTGTAGCAAAATTGAATGCAATGTGGCATGGTAGATATGTTCCTTACACTGGAGTCATTGTTAGAGGACACAAATAATACAATGCTTCCAACTGAGATAAAAGCCTGCTTCCACCATCTAATAACATTAAAAGCACATTTCAACAAGTATTTCAGCAATAATTTTGACAAATATAATTGGGTCAAAAATTCACTCAACAGTACTCCTGGAGCATCATATCACATAAAAGAGCAATAAAAACTTATTGATCTCAATTGTGATACTTCACTGAGCTGTAAATTTAATGTAGTGTCTTTGTTGGAGTTTTAGATACATATTAGCAAGGCAATCCCAACACTGAGCTAAAATGCAATGAAGATCCTGACTCAGTTTGCAACAACACACTTGTAGAAGACTGGCTTTTCAGCTTTGGCAGCTATGAACTTTGTAATTTAAAATTTTGATGTTCTTGTAATCCCTCTTTGCTGAAATTGTAAATATGTTTTTTTTTTTATTTTACTGTTTTTGAATAACTGAAAATATGATAAAGATAAAGAATTTGTTCCCATATTTTTGTTACAACATTTATAGCAGTTTTGGTTTCTGTTTTGTAAAATCCTTCTAAACTGGATTTGCTAAACCTGAGAATAAGGCAAAGAAAATATGAAAGGTGACTATTTTTTATTAATAAAAAAGGTTGGGGCTGGTATTACTTTCCCTCATGAAGGGGAGCAAAGAGAGAAAGTTTGAGAATCACTGGAGTAGAGGGATAAGAAAAATATAGGACTTAAAGAATGAAAGTATTCCTTGCCACTGGTGATATTTTATACATAGGATCTGCAATAAATAATATGTCTTTTCAAAAGCAGTTAAATATTCACATCAATAATTTGTTAATGATAGTAGTTGCTGTGGAAATTCTTTTTCTTATGGAAAATCCAGAACGGATTTGTTGTGCCTGTCTGCAAGTCAACATTTCCACTATATGGTGTGTAGTAATCTAGCCTTTCCTAGCATTACGATAGATTTAAAGTAGTTAACAAGAACTGACTCACTTCCTACTCTGCATACTATCATCTTTTGTGAGGTGGTGATTACTTATTTCATCACAGAGACAAGGATTGGTTTAAGCAGCCAGATGTTGTCTGACAGCTGACTATTATTGTAAGGAAAGAGTAATCTGGATTGCATGATCCACGTCTGGATGTTTCCATGTATTAGTGGTTTATGATATGAAACAGAAATGGGTTATCAATCTCAAATTTACCTACACGATATAGAGCTGCAGGATTAATGGAGGTTAATTAGTCCTTCAACAACTGAAGAGTTGCATGCCCAACTCTACAGAGTGATATTCCTATTATCAAAGAACACACTATCTCTTCAATGGACTTGAGTAATTTTTAAAGAAAGAAATGATAATTTTGTGAAATGTGATAACAAAATCTTTTGTTTGAAGGCATTTTGATTATTTTTCAACTGTAACTGTCTCAAGAAATATGTAAAGGTTTTTTTTTTTTTTTTTTTTTTTTTAAATTACCGCTACCAGTCACAAACTTTGTCAACTATTGTATTACTTACTTATTAGTGACATGTTTTGAGGCAATACCTCATCTTCAGACTAAATGGCATTACAAAAACAACTTTACAATCAGTATGACAATAGTTCACAAAGTTTGTGACTGGTAGTGGTAATTTAAAACAACCTTTACAAAAATCTTTTGTCTCTTAATTGCTTTTATGTAACATTACAATATTCTAAGCCTGAATTTCATTGAACTGTATTTCACAATGGAATGAATTTTTTAATTCTACACTTCACTCATTATTTAATCATTCTTACACACATTCCCAGTTTCTGAATCATAAATGTGTTACAGTGTTATTTCTTTGTCTGATATATCTCTGATTTATGTGCACATTGTGGCTCTTGAGTTGATCTAGAAGCCTGCACGTAATAATTTTTTTCCAAAATATCTTCAGATTACTCGTGAAATTGCAACAAAAAATATTTCAGTGGTCAGGCATACTGACTAAATACATAAATAGTTGCTGCAGAGTGTATATTTCATGATTGTTCATTAAATGTGCTACCATGCACAGGCACAGCTGACGATTAACTGGTGGCTGATAATGCACTTTGTAAACAATTGTATAATTTATTAAATTTATGAAGCGGAATCCTACATGAACTATTTTATGTAACCCACATTATTTATAATATGAGAAGCCTCTCATCAGACTGGTTATGTGCACTTAAAGCAAAAGGTGTGAATGATAAAGATTCATTACACTGCACTAAATTTATTTCATTTAAAACACTATGAAACATACCATTTCTACTTCTACATCTACATCTACATCTACATCCATACTCCGCAAGCCACCTGACGGTGTGTGGTTTGCTTTCTTGGATCAAAGCTCTATACAATCCTTTACTATCTGGACACTGACACACATTTTGTAAAAGGAGCACACATTTAAAATGTGATTAATGATTTTTATAAGAAAAATTGTTAAAACCATCATTAATAATTCAAAACATTTTAAATTTTTAATGGAAATGAAATGAAACAGTCAGCTAACAAGTGACAGTTGCATTACATAGACTGAGAGGTGCTCTTTTTACTCAAGGCACTAAGTGAAATTTAGGTACAGGAAAAGCAGTGAAAGTCTGTTTCCAAAACAGGACGAAAAATGTAGAACAGGTTGAGAAATGTAAAACGTCAGCGGCTGTGGAGTGCAAAGTGTTATTTGAATACACTGCCATGTTTTTCATAATTTTTCATTTGTTGCATGTCTTGCATGATTTAAAGCTTACGTACAGAGAACATCTGTGTGTTGTTAACATTCTTGTGTTTTTCTGTCTGCCTGTTGCCTATAATTTAGCTGCATAATTCATCCGAAGATAATTTTTTCACTAAATGTCACTTTAGTACAGTTTAAGTTGTCTTAGCGCTTTTTTAGTTTACTGTAATACTAGCATCATGTGTGAAAAATGTGGATGTTGCCATAGTTTGGTTAGTATGGAAGAAATGTATCAGGACTGTTGGTTGATGTTTCACTGTGGTGACTGTAATGGGAAAGACAGTTAAATGTCATATCAGGCTCTCCTGTAGATTTCTAGATTATGTAGTTGTGGCAGGAGAATTTTTAAACAATAATGAAAGATTTGTGCCATTCAGGCAGAATAAGAAATGGCATATTTTGAATTAGATAGGTTTTGAGGAGAGGGGGGGGGGGGGCAGAGACAATGGGAGCTGTGGAAAGGTGACAAGTAATAGACAAAAAGAGAGAACCTCAGAAATCACATTTCAAATTGCAGTTAGGAATCAGTTTCACTTGCTACTTGAAATAGGAGAAGCGCCGCAAGTACTTTCTGAGCAAAGTAGAGTGTAGTAGACTTGTAGGAACAACTTTAAGGCTAGGTCAGTAGAAAAGTGAAGTAGAAAGAAGAGAGTTGTGGGAGGGCTATGTGATAAATGATACAGGGACAGCAAAGCCTAGGACTTCATATCACAAGGATCATAAAACATATTGTTAAGTTTAGCCTAGTGACAGAGAACATAGAGCCCTTGTGCAGAAATTTTGATGAAAATCATCAGGTATTTATAGAAGGCATGACTGGAAAAGGCTTAGCTAGTACCTTAGACTGTAGAATCAAATGTCACTTTGAGAAAATAGGAGCAATAACACCACACATTTGTGGGGTTTGTGAAAGTTTGACAGTGCTGTGACCAGACTTGTGTTAACACAGCTGTCAGCCACGTAAAAATAAGATCTCATATCTGTGCATACTTGTTGCTGCAATTGGGAGATGGGGTTATACAAATTGAGGCCTGCACCTGAATAAGAATGGGAAGGACAGGTTAGCTGAGGATCTTGGGGAAAGTATAAGAGGCCCACAGACATACAAGACAATATTTCTGTGATTAATGAAACCAGAGGGGACACATTTTTTTGGATTAGAGTCAGGCTATAGCGGTACAGTCTTGAAAGAAATTCGAACTTAACAGAACAATATTATATGCAACAGTTTCCAGAAAAGTAAAATTAATTTTTGATTCTTCAGTTTCTTTCAGCGTATTTCTTGCTCAAACAGTCCACGGGTGTGATGCTGGTCCTTAGTGCCCAATGGGGACAATATTTCAGTGATTATATATGTCGCCATCGTCAGATGCGCTTACGAACTGAGCTCCTGAGGGCAGGCTGCCATCTTAATCCCCTCCCCTCACGACGAATTCTCTCCACGGTCCGTGTCTGCATGTCGGCGGTCGGTGAGGTGCTTGTGTTGCTGACTGTGGAGGCATCGGTGTAATTGCCTTGTCCACCCTAGTCACCTGTTCGATCCTTTGCTGAGTATCTTTTTAATTAGACTCAATGTTGGTCCCATGCCCTGCTGAGATTGTAGCCACAATCTCGGTTGATGAGTTCGTCTGTGGTATGAATTTTGATAGCCTCTCTAAAGACACTGTCCCAGTATTTAGATGTCTGTGCCAGGATCCTGGTATGCTGGTAGTCTATTTCGTGATTTTATAATGAAAAGTGCTCTGCAACCACCACATTGTAGGGGTACCCAAGTCAAGTGTGCCTCTGATGTTCTCGGCAACGATCTTCAATGGTGCGCACTGTCTGTCCAATACAATTCTTACCACATTGACACAGAATCTGGTACATGACAAACCGAGTTCATCTTTGACACTTTGCAATAATGTTCGCATTTTATTTGGTGAGCAAAAGACAGTTTCTACTTGGTGTTTCCTCAATACTCATCCTATTTTCCCCCATACCACATGCTGTACTGTAGAGGTGGGGTGGAGAGCGCGTCTGATCTGCCATTCCGAGTACAGCGTTTTTCCAGAATACAGTTTTGAGGTGTTCCAGCTCTTCAGGCAGACTCTCTGCGTCAGAGATGATGCACATCCTGTGCAGCAGTGTTTTTAGCACCCCATTCCCCTGTGCAGGGTGGTGGCAGCTATCTGCTTGCAAATACAGGTCAGTGTGTGTTTTCTTTCTGTATATCCTGTGGCCCAGGTTTCCATCTGCTCTTCTTTTGACCATGATGTCCACGAATGATAATCTTACTTCTGCTTTGGTTTCCATAGTGAATTTGAAGTTTGGATGTATGGAGTTCAGGTGTTTAAGGAAGTCTAGGAGCTTGTCCCTTCCATGGGGCCAGATCACGAACATGTCATCCACATAAGGTAGAAAACAAGTAAGTTTGCATTTGGATGATGCCAAAGTTTCCTCCTCAAAGTACTCCATATGGAAACTCGCGACCACAGGCAAGAGTGGGCTCCCCACTGCAACTCATTTTGTTTGTTCATAGTATCTGAAGAATCACATCATAAACCTCTACGTGGAGGAGATGTATCGCAGCACGAAGCAATTCGACAAGCTGCGCCACTGAAGGAGCCATTTGCTGAGTGCTCTTGCTTTTCTGAAGAGATGTCATTTCATTGTGCCAAACTTTGCTAATGTCACGCATCACATCAATTCTGCAGCAGCTAAGGGAATTATGAAGCGTGCTAGCCTTGCTTTGGTTCATGAGAGGGTACACTTTACCAGACGCAGCCTTGAGTACAACTCCCAGGGATGACAAACTCTATCTACAACTAGCCAATCATTTTAATTCTGGGACCTGGAACTGGGTTGATGATGTTACCTGTGTGACTGCCAATTCTGCACATAAGAAGACCTTGGGATGTCAATTATATAAATTTTCATGTCTCTCTGACAAACCATCGCAGAAGCCTCCACGCAAGATGCTTATCAATCTCACGGACATTGAGCTGACTGGGGATGCAGTTTCTGTTCTGGAGAAGGTACTTAATTTTGCTCCCACACCTAGGTTCACGCTGGTAGTGAACATTGTCAGTGCAGTGGAACAGGTTGCTGCGTGACTACCACCTGAAGCAGCTGAGGAAGAATGCCTGGATGCCTGCCGTGCTCTGACGAGAACTAAACCATTCAAGTCGAATATTACCAGCAGGGAGAGGGCAGCCATTCAAGACCTTTCAAGACCTGAGACAGAGCCCTGAGACTGTTGTCTTATTGGCTGACAAAGGCAATGCTATGCTTGTTCTTTCCCATAACAATTATCCTGAGAAGATAGAGAGCATGCTAAATGCCAAGTCTTACAGGAAGATCAACACTGACCCCACAATGAAGGTGGAGAACAAGACAAGAGCAGCTCTTCTCAAGGATGCAGATTTAGCAGAGGGTATCAAAACGAAATTGACACCTCAAGGACCTGCACTGCCAAAACTTTATGGACTCCCTAAAGTCCACAAAGAAGGGGTGCCATTACCCCCAACTGCCAGCAACATTAGGCCACCTACATGTTTGCTGGCCAAATACCTGGCAGAATTACTAAGCCCTTATGTGGGTAAATGCCTCATCACACTTTTAATTCTGTGGATTTTGTAGAACGTCTCGACATCTTCAAGCTGAAAGACTCAGATATCCTGGTCAGTTTTGACGTCGTTTCATTTTTCACCAGGGTTCCTCTTCAAGAATCAGTTGAGCTTATTGCACAGAAATTTGACGAGAAGATGACCAACCTTTTCAAGCACATTCTGACCTCCACGTATTTTCTCTTTAATGGAGAATACTATGAACAAACAGAAGGAGGCGCAATGGGGAGCCTACTCTTGCGTGTGGTCGTGAATTTCTGTATGGAGTACTTCGAGGAGGAAACTTTGGTGTCATACAAAATTAAACCTACTTTTTTTTCTATGTTATGTGGATGACACGATCGTGATCTGGCCCCATAGAAGGAACAAGCTCCTAGACTTCCTTACACACCTGAACTCCATACATCCGGACATCAAATTCACTATGGAGACCAAAACAGAAGGAAGATTACCATTCCTGGATGTCATGATCAAAAGAAGAGCGAATGACACCTTGAGCCAAGGGGTATACAGGAAGAAAACACACACTGACCTGTACTTGCAAGTAGATAGCTGCCACCACCATGTGCAGAGGAATGGGGTGCTAAAAACACTGGTGCACAGGGTGTGCACCATCATTGACACCTAAGAGTCTGCCCCAAGGACAGGAACACCTCAAAAACTTTATCCCAGAAAAACGGGTACTTGTAATGACAGATCAGATGCGCTCTCTGCCCCACCTCTACAGTCCAGCATGTGGAGATGGAAGAAGCCACAGAAAAAGATATAGCCACTGCCTATATATCGTATACTGGCACATTATTGGGGAAAATAGGACGAATATTGAGGAAACACCAAGTAGGAACTGTCTTTTGCCTACCAAATAAAATGCTAGCATTATTGGGAAGTGTCAAAGATGAACTTGGTTTGGTGAAGGCCGACATATACCAGATTCCATGTCAATGTGGGAAGACTTATATTATTCAGACAGTTTCCACCATCGAAGGTTGTTGCCGAGAACATCAGAGGCACACTCGACTTGGGTACCCCAACAAGTCGGTGGTCGAAGAGCACTGTTTGTCTGAAAATCACAAAATGGACTATCAACATACCAGGGCGCTGGCTCAGACATGTAAATACTGGGACAGTGTCTTTAGAGAGGCTATCAAAATTCATACCACAGGTGGACTCATCAACTGGGATTGCTGCTACAACCTCAGCAGGGCATGGGAATCAACACTGAGTCTAATTCAAAGGCGCTCAGCAAAGGAAATGAATGGGTGACTAGGGCAGATGAGGCAATTACACCAACGCCACCAAAGACACTGACACCAGCATCTCACCGACCACTAATGCGCAGGCACAGACCACGGAGAGAACGCATCATGATGCAAGGGGATTTCAGACAGCAGCCTGACCTCAGGAGCTCAGTTCGTCAGTGCACCTGATGATGGCGACATGTCTGATTGCCAAAATATTGTGCCCGTTGCACACTATGGACTGGCAGTACAACTGTGGATTGTTTGAGTAAAATTAAGTTGATACACCAGAACATTAAAGGACTAAAAAACAAGAAAAATGAGCTTCTTCTATGTCTATAAGGTGTGGAAATTTCTGAAGTGAAAGATGTTCTGTGTGTCTCTGATCATCCTGTAACCACAGGGATGGAGAAGTTAAGTGTGAGGGATAAAACTTAGTATCATGTTCCATGGATCATTTGCATGATAAATCATAATGATGTGGGAAATAGTCATTTTACATTCACATTGCAAATTAATTTGTAAATATGGCTACATGCTGAACATTTAAAAGCTTTTTGAGTTATTATTATTATTATTAAATATATGGATGTGAGTTAGTAATTCCTATCCCCAACATTTTACACTTTACAGTAACAGAAATATTGTACAGAATAGAGCTAGTTATCAAGGAGAAACTTTTTCAGCTTGTTTTCAAATTTTCCCTCACTGTCTGTCAGCCATTTTATATCACTGGTTAAGTGATCAAAACTTTTTGTTTGTTGCAATATGGGGGCCCCATTTTTGTGCAAAATCAACATTAATGTGGTGTACTGAATGCCATCTTTCTTCTGGCAGTGTAATTATATACACCATTGTTCCTCTGTGACTGCTGAGGATTATTTACAACAAACTTCAGGAGGGAATAAATATGCTGTGAAGTGGTAGTCAAAATGCCCAGTTCCTTAAACAGATGTCTATAACATGATCATGCCCGAGCATCACATGTTATTCTTACAGCACATTTATGAGCAAGACATTCTTTCACGATTTATTCCAAGTAGGAATTGCATTCCCAGATTGTTTTGGTTAGATTACTAAATACAACTTTCTGCCTTCTTTTGAGTACGTATGACATTATCATTTGGTTGCATATACCTTCACTCCCATGAAACCTCAATTTATATAGGATAACAGTAAAATGTCTTAGATAGCTCACAGCAAATACTAACTGGTGCTATTTTATTATTTAATGCTTGTAAAATTGGTGAGTGAACATGTGAATGGCTTCCTCAGTAGAGAAAATCTTCTGAAACTCAAAATGTGATTTGCTGAGGGTGATATTGTTGCTATGGTGAGATACTATTCTAGAATACGTCAACTTCTCAAAAATTTTGGAAAATGGTGTCAGGAGTGCAACAGGTTGGTAGTTACCGAAAGTCTCTTATCGCCTTTCTTAAAGAGGGGTTTAACAATGGCACATTTCAGTCTCTCTGGAAAAATGCTTTGTGTTAGTAATGCATTACACATCTCAGGTAAGACCGGGCTTATTATATGAGAACTAATCTTTAGTACTCTATAGTAAATAAACCAGATAAGCTATTATTTTTGAGATAATGTACAATTTTCTTAATTTCAGAAGGAGAAGTTGTTGATACATCCACATGATTGAATTTTACACGAGTTACTCTTTCAACACACATGGTTATGATTTTTCTCTTGAGCTGTTTTTCCTTATACTTTCTACTAAGTTCAGAAATAATTATACACTATATTTGGTACCTGTGCCCTGTGATTTATAGCTCTTCCATTAATTTCAGTACAGATGTTATCCTGTTCTGTGCCTAGTTGTCCTGTCTCTTGTTTCACTACATTCCTTAAAACCTTGAGTCCACTGTTGGAATTGCTGGTTCCTCAAATGTGCATGTTCCTTAATTTCTTTAATAACTTTGACTGGTGTTTGAACTGTACAACTACTACAGGATCTCTACTTGTTCTTGTCAACAGATACATTTCTCTTTTCCTCTCACAAGATACTTCAATCCCTTTAGTGATCTATGTCTTTCTTACATGGCTGTTTAATGTCCTTTCTGATTAGCTTTTGCAGAAAGCCATTTCCGACTAATGATATGTATTTATCATGGAACAGATTAAGTCCTATGTTAGCATTTGGTTCATTATAAATTTCATCTCATGTCACCTAATGTAAACTATTCTTAAAAACATTTGTCCTGGAGTCATTAACTATTATAACTGATTTCCACTGAGGAATAGCCTAACTAACTATGCATCATGATTAGAGAGAGCATTTGTCAGGGGTAAACAATTATTTCCCTTCTTGAAGCTTCACCAAAGAAAACATTATTAATAAGGGTCTTACTGCGTTATCCACCGGTGTTGGAAAATTAACTACTGAGAACAAATTGTAGGATCCAAATAAAGTTTCCAGGTTATTTTTCCTATCAGAATCCTTTAGAAAATCTACTTTTAAATCACTAAAGACTATTAACTGTTTGATGCTGGCTAGCAAATAGCGCAACAAGGAATTCAGGTTCACCATAATAAATTCAAAATTTCCCAGTTGGGATCTATATACAGTTACAATCAAAAGTGAACTATTTTTCAGTATTAATTCACAAGCATACACTTCTAAGTGGTGATCGCTACAAATCCACATGTCTCAATATTTTTGAACTTGTTTTCTGTCTCAATATATGCAACAACTCCTCCTTTTCCTGTATTAGCTTTGCATGAATAAACAAATAGAGTGTAATCTTTTACATGTAATTCTCTAATCCTGTAGTTACACAGATCTCAGGTAGTCACATGATGTCTATCTTTTCAGAGTTCTCTAAATTTTCAAAATATACAAGGAGCTCTTCTACATTATTACTCGATTCTCTAATATTTTGATGAAATAAGCTACCCTTACTTCCTGTGCATTCTTAAGGATTCTGTGGGGCTGTTCTTTTATTTTGACTTCTTTTCTACCTGAACTTCAATTCTCACCTAAAAACGTACTTCTCTGACACCAGTAACCACAAGGATCTTGCTTTGTATGATGGTAGCCCCCACGAGCATTTTCTGCAAGAAGCTCAGCCAACCTATCTTTCCTCTCTACTATTCAGGTGTAGTCCACTTCTAGTATATCCCCATCTCCCTATCATAGAAACAGGTACTGCAGTCATATGAGATTTCATTTCAGTCAGCAGCAGCTTACTCAACTCAGCATTCAGATGGCTCACAGCAATGTTAACCCAAAGCTGGTCACGACACTGTAGGATGTCCATAAACTCATATCTATTATGTAATTGCTACTCCTATTTCATACAGGTCACCTCTAAAGCTGTAACATTTGTCCTTAATCAGTCTGTTTCCATCCCCCTTTACTTCAATAACCTGATCCTCTTTGACAAAATTTTTGCGGAAGTGCCTTATGTCCCCTGTTACCTGGCTAAGGCTAGTGCTTGATTAGTTACCCTGACATCCTGTTCCTGATCTGTCCTCTAACATGTGGCCAACAACTACATCCCCCCCTCCCCCCCCCCCCCCCCCCACCTGGCCGCACCTGGCTACTACTTACAAACAAGACACTCTTCTAACTCTCTTCTTCCAACTCTCTTTAGCTTGGTTTCCCTGCAGGAATTCTGCTGCACCCTCCTGTACCCTACAGCACTCTTCAACGATCACCAGCCTCAAATAATAATATCCGCAGCTGGAATTTTTTGTAATATTTTCAAGGCATTTGAGTGTGTAGATCATAATAAAAACTCAAGAAAAACTCTTAGAAAAACTCAAGTTTTATGGAACTAATGGTTTTACACACAAGTGGTTTCAATTTACTTAAACAGAATGGAAGAAGTTGGGCCAAATTATTTAAACAAAGATGTAAGTGTAGACAAATTTAGTGACTGTGGAGAAGCCACAAAAAGAGTCCCACAGGGTTCAATTTTCGGTCCACCTATGTTTCTTATATATGTGTATAACCTTCCACTTAACTTTCAATAAGCAGAACTGATACTTTTTGCAGACAGTACTAGTGTTATAACAAATCCCATTAAAGAGAAAGCCACAGAAGAGACTGTTATTGGTTTTTCAAAGAATTATTAAGTGGTTCTCTGAAAATGAACTCTCTGTAAATTTCGAGAAAACACACTACATTCACTTCAGTACAACAAATAGTTATATGAAAAACTCAGGTAATGAACAGGAGTCACGATGTAGGGTAGAATGCTCCAGTTTTTTCAGTGTACATATTGATGAAAATTTGAACTGGCTGATGCACGTTACTGAGATTCTCAAACAGTTAAGTTTAGCTACTTTTGCTCCTTATATAATTGCTCATCTTGGAAACAAGGTTCAGACATATTTTACATATTTTCACTCAGTAATGCCTTACTGAATAATTTTTTCTGGGGTAACTCAACACTTAAAAACAAAGTATTGATTGCACAAAGTTGAGCAGTGAGAATAATATGTGGTATTCACCCATGGTCAACATACAGGTACCTCCTCAAGAAATTTGGCATTTGAACTGCACTGCCACAATAAGTACATCCACTAAAGAAATTCAGCATAACTATATCATCACAGTTTAAGAACAGTGGTGCCCATAGCTGCAAACACTAGTGGAAACACTGACCTTTACCACCTATTATTAAATCTGTTAGTGGCTTGGAAAGGAGTTCAGTTTGCAGCAACCAAAGTTTTTAATTATTTTTCTAATAACATGACAGGTAACAAAGCAAGTTTTAAATGTAACCTAAAATAATTGCTCCTGGACAACTCCTTTGATTCCATGGATGAATTTCTATTTAAAAAATGGTAGCCTGAATAAAGCCTTGTTTGTAAGTGTACTTTCATGAGCACGACTAAAAAAAAGTAGTGTTTTCATTCATGATAACACTAATCATGTATACATATCCTGTATACTGATCTGTTTCATATTATTTTGATAAAATAATTGTTCAAAGATCTATATAACACTCTGAGTTCACTCAATGAATCTACTCAACCCCGCCTGATTCCAGGTACAATCCCCATGGAGCACTCTGATAATCACAATATTACTCCAGGTGGTCAATCCACCACCAGTATTACTGGCACAACTGATCTTTCAGATTCTGAGGTGGCCAGGTTAAAATGCAATATGAATCAACAGAGGAAGTTGGAATCCTCTGACCAACTTAAAATAACAATTTAGTTAATGAAATATTTCAATCAGAAAATTTGACTTTCCAGAATTTTCTTCATTGGCTTTGCTAGAAAGCATAAAAACATGCAAAAGAGATAAAAGTGTATGTAAAAAATCCCATTAATAAAACTACATTCCACTAATTGTGCTATTTTGAGATTATTTAATCTATTGTTATACAAAATAGGTTCACTGCTGAATGTAATTTGTTTTCCCTACTTTTCCTGTCTTTTTTACTACTATTAAAAAATGTAGTAACCATTTTTATAATTTTTTAAAAACAGTCCTACACATATGTTTAAACAGATGCTATGAATACAGCCACAGTCAGTCTGCACATAGCTTTCATTAAGTAGTGTTTATTGTCTCTGCTAATCAATTATCGAACTGTGCTTATGTAGTCAGTGGGTGTCCAAAATTCATTATGTGGAGTTCCTTGTCAGTCAGAACTATGTAAACATAGTCATTTATGGTCCCTACTGTGCTTTCATAGAGTAATGTTAATATAGTTAGTCACAGCTAAGCTTGAATCACATGAAGTTAAACTCAGTACTGTGTACAGTCATTAGTGTAAAGTCAGTCTGCTAGGAGCTACCATAGTATACAGACACTTGGAATGAACAGTTATTAAATGTTGACAGTGCATTACTGCCACATGTTTGTGTAATGTAGACTTACTTGTGAGTTTGTTGATTTGTATCATTGCAAATGTGAAGCTTAGAATATAAACGCTGTTATTGTCATAAAGGACAGTGAAAAGCTATATCAAATTTATCGTTAACTGGAAAATGAGAGCAGATGACGACTTATGAGAAACCCTTTCAGTCAAGACAGTGAACTTACAACATTCCTGAGTAGTACAGAAACAGTTTTCTCTTGCCACATTTGCATTCATTTAAACCTTCCTGAAATAAATGTACCAATGAAAAAAAATCAAGATGCTGTATAACAATATTTAAGAGGAGGGATCAACACTCCACAAATAGAAGAGTTGCTGAGTACAGGGCTGTAATGTAAAATGAACACAAAATTGTTAAGCTTTGATATCTACACTCACATATAACTTTACATATTATTTTACACTTTTTGTTTCTGCTGAACTGAAACATGTCTTCTTTGACTCCAACAGACTGAATAAAATGTTGCACCACCACCCTTCCTTGTGAACTCCACAATCTGTGGCCAGACAGGTCAGCTTGCTGTGTGCGAAATTCTGAAGTGTGGCAAACATGAAGATGCAAGCCTTCAGGCTGGTGCAGTGGAGCACAGGGTTATCTCATGCTGTGCTGTCTCAGGCACTCAATGTGCTAGGAGTCTCCCCCCGCCCCTCCCGGTAGCTGAGTGGTCAGTGTAACAGAACAGGGACTAGGTGTTGTGTTGTCCTGATCATCATCATTTCATCCCCATTGATGTGCAAGTCACCAAAGTAGCATCAAATCGAAAGACTTGCACCTGGCGAACGGTCTACCCAACGGGAGGCCCTAGTCACATGACATTTACATTAATGTGCCATGAGTGGCACCTCATCATAACAGAACAAGGCCGAGTGAGTATAATTTTTGCCCATTCTGCCCTAGCAGTATCTGTCCTTGTCTGCTGCCTACATTGAGGAGTACTCCACCCTAGCTTGCAAACAGATGTGGGTCATCTATCTTGTCTCCACCAGATGTTGATCTATGGACCTCTCCTAGGCCTGAAGTGGCTCATGCCTCTATATATGCCATCCGGCTGGAGTCCCCTCCTGGCCATCACTGATCAACCTGTGCCTTGGAGCAACCTGCACCTAACGTACCATCAGTAGGTCCTGCTAACTTCTCAGCACTTCCTCACCTCACCATCAGTGGAATGCCTAGGTGACACAGGCTCTACCACTGTGATGGTGCGGTACACTACTGCATGGGCTCTTGCTAAACAAAGCATGATTTTTATATCACTGCATTTCTGATTCTACAGTTTGCTGGAAAGGGGTGCTTCACACCCATCACTCTGCTCACCATCCTGAGTTGTTTTTCACCCTGGCAGTTTATAGTGTCAGTGACTATTGGACCATCCTAATGCTTCATGGGGTTGTCACTGTTGACAAAAGTGACTTCACAGTTCCCGTAACAACTGTTGTCAGTAGAGCCAATGATGTTGAGCTGTCAGCATATGGCATCATCATTAGCACAGTGAGTGTCGACAAATTGTTTTGACTGTTTCCCATTCAAGTCAGTCAAGATGTTTCAGTGGCCAATGTGGTCAAAGCACAGCTTGTGAAAACAGGGTCTGGTACAGATTTGAGTGAGTTTGGAGGGTACACTAAAAAGTGATACATAGATATGTGCCCCAACAGATGTACACAACATAATTTTCTGGGGCCTAGTACCTCCCCCAGTTGTCACCTGTAGTCTGTATTACATGTACAGGGTGGTTCAAAAATGACCGGTATATTTAAAATGGCAATACAAACTAAACGAGCAGCAATAGAAATACACCGTTTGTTGCAATATGCTTGGGACAACAGTACATTTTCAGGCAGACAAACTTTCGAAATTACAGTAGTTACAATTGTCAAAAACAGATGGTGCTGTGGTCTGGGAAACTCTATAGTACGATATTTTCCACATATCCAACATGCGTAGCAATAATATGGCGTAGTCTCTGAATGAAATTACCCGAAAGCTTTGACAATGTGTCTGGCGGAATGGCTTCACATGCAGATGAGATGTACTGCTTCAGCTGTTCAATTGTTTCTGGATTCTGGTGGTACACCTGGTCTTTCAAGTGTCCCCACAGAAAGAAGTCACAGGGGTTCATGTCTGGCGAATAGGGAGGTCAATCCACGCCGCCTCCTGTATGTTTCGGATAGCCCAAAGCAATCACACGATCATCGAAATATTCATTCAGGAAATTAAAGACGTCGGCCGTGCGATGTGGCCGGGCACCATCTTGCATAAACCACGAGGTGTTCGCAGTGTCACCTAAGGCAGTTTGTACCTCCACAAATTCACGAAGAATGTCCAGATAGCGTGATGCAGTAATTGTTTCGGATCTGAAAAATGGGCCAATGATTCCTTTGGAAGAAATGGCGGCCCAGACCAGTACTTTTTGAGGATGCAGGGACGATGGGACTGCAACATTGGGCTTTTTGGTTCCCCATATGCGCCAGTTCTGTTTATTGACAAAGTCGTCCAGGTAAAAATAAGCCTCGCCAGTAAACCAAATGCTGCCCACATGCATATCGCCGTCATCAATCCTGTGCAATATATCGTTAGCGAATGTCTCTCGTACAGCAATGGTAGCGGTGCTGAGGGGTCGCCGCATTTGAATTTTGTATGGATAGAGGTGTAAACTCTAGCACATGAGACGATACGTGGACGTTGGCATCATTTGGACGGAAACCCGAGGCCACCGTTGGATCACCTGCAGCACTAGCTGCGCGATGCCCTCTGTGGTTGCCGTAAGTGGTCGCCCTACCTTTCCAGCACGTTCATCAGTCACGTTCCCAGTCCGTTGAAATTTTTCAAACAGATCCTTTATTGTATCGCTTTTCGGTCCTTTGGTTACATTAAACCTCTGTTGAAAACTTCGTCTTGATGCAACAACACTGTATTCTAGGCGGTGGAATTCCAACACCAGAAAAATCCTCTGTTCTAAGGAATAAACCATGTTGTCCACAGCACACTTGCACGTTGTGAACTGCACACGCTTACAGCAGAAAGACGACGTACAGAATGGCGCACCCATAGACTGCGTTGTCTTCCATATCCTCCACATCACTTGCAGCGCCATCTGTTGCTGAAAATTGTAACTACTGTAATTTCGAAAGTGTGTCCGCCTGAAAATGTACTGTTGTCCCAAGCATATTGCAACAAACTGTGTATTTCTATCGCTGCTCGTTTAGTTTTTATTGCCGTTTCAAATATACCGGTCATTCTTGAAACACCCTGTAGAAGATATGGGCATTACAGCACGGAATGCAACAATTGCACGTGATTAGCACTTTGACATGAAGATTAAATGTTGTGAAAATAGTTAGTTTTGCTAATGTTTTTTCTGGTGTTCGTTATAACCCATTTCACCCTGTTCTTAGACATAATCTCTTGTTGTTGTTGTTGTTGTGGTGGTCTTCAGTCCTGAGACTGGTTTGATGCAGCTCTCCACGCTACTCTATCTTGTGCAAGCTTCTTCATCTCCCAGTACCTACTGCAACCTACATCCTTCTGCATCTGCTTAGTGTAGTCATCTCTTGGTCTCCCTCTATGATTTTTACCTTCCATGCTGCCCTCCAATACTAAATTGGTGACCCCTTGATGCCTCAGAACATGTCCTACCAACCGATCCATTCTTCTGGTCAAGTTGTGCCACAAACTTCTCTTCTCCCCAATCCTACTCAATCCTCATTAGTTATGTGATCTACCCATCTAATCTTCAGCATTCTTCTGTAGCACCACATTTCAAAAGCTTCTATTCTCTTCTTGTCCAAACTATTTATTGTCCATGTTTCACTTCCATACATGGCTACACTCCATACAAATAGTTTCAGAAATGACTTCCTGACACTTAAATCTATACTCGATGTTAACAAATTTCTCTTCTTCAGAAACGTTTTCCTTGCCATTGCCAGTCTACATTTGATATTCTCTCTACTTTGACCATCAGTTATTTTGCTCCCCAAATAGCAAAACTCCTTTACTACTTTAAGTGTCTCATTTCCTAATCTAGTTCCCTCAGCATCACCCGACTTAATTCGACTACATTCCATTATCCTCATTTTGCTTTTGTTGATGTTCATCTTGTAGCCTCCTTTCAAGACACTATCCATTCCATTTAACTGCTCTTCCAAGTCCTTTGTTGTCTCTGACAGAATTACGATGTCATCAGCGAACCTCAACATTTTTATTTTTTCTCCATGGATTTTATTACCTACTCCAAATTTTTCTTTTGTTTACTTCACTGCTTGCTCAATATACAGATTGAATAACATCGGGGAGAGGATACAACCCTGTCTCACTCCCTTCCCAACCACTGCTTCCCTTTCATGTCCCTCGATTCTTATAACTACCACCTGGTTTCTGTACAAATTGTAAATAGCCTTTCGCTCCCTGTATTTTACCCCAGCTATCTTCAGAATTTGAAAGAGAGTATTCCAATCAACATTGTCAAAAGCTTTCTCTAAGTTTGGAAATGCTAGAAATGTAGGTTTGCCCTTCCTTAATCCAGCTTCTAAGGTAAGTTGTAGGGACAGTATTGCCTCACGTGTTCCAACATTTCTATGGAATCCAAACTGATCTTCCCCGAGATCAGCTTCTACTAGTTTTTCCATTCGTCTGTAATGAATTCGCGTTAGTATTTTGCAGCTGTGACTTATTAAACTTATAGTTCAGTAATTTTCACATCTGTCAACACCTGCTTTCTTTGGGATTGAAATTATTATATTCTTCTTGAAGTCTGAGGTTATTTCGCCTGTCTCATACATCTTGCTCACCAGATGGTAAAGTTGTGTCAGGAATGGCTCTCCCAGGGCCATCAGTAGTTCCAATGGAATGTTGTCTACTCCGGGGGCCTTGTTTCGACTCAGGTCTTTCAGTGCTCTGTCAAACTCTTCACGCAGTATCGTATCTCCCATTTCATCTTCATCTACATCCTCTTCCATTTCCATAATATTGTCCTCAAGAACATTGCCCTTGTATAGACCCTCTATATACTCCTTCCACCTTTCTGCTTTCCCTTCCTTGCTTAGAACTGGGTTTCCATCTGAGTTCTTGATGTTCATACAAGTGGTTCTCTTAACTCCAAAGGTATCTTTAATTTTCCTGTAGGCAGTACCTACCTTACCCCTAGTGAGATAAGCCTCTACATCCTTACAATCTTTATGATGAGTAAATCAGGGAAACAGATGGTTTCCTCTCTAGAAGCATTTCAGTCTTTATTATATCAAGTGGCTCAAAGGAGGGAAGAAAATACAGACGTGCATAGTTAGTCAGACATCCAGTTTATGGGTACCTATCCAGCATTACTTGGGTTTCTCTGTTTTTGGGTAAGTCACAGGAGGTTGTTTTAACATTTGTAGATCATTTATTAACAGCAACAAAGTCGGGTTGCGGAGCGGATGAGCAACTTCTACAAATGGCCAAATGAAGTTTAATAGTTGATGTTGAAAAGTAAGTGATGTACCGTGCAGACCTGAGAAATACTCAAACATTTTACGTTCTGAGGAAGGCGTATAGCAGTATAGAGGCACTGAGGTGTGTAAGACAAAATAGTTGTCAGTATTATTGGGATCACTTAATCAGTGTGTCAGAAAGACAGGGCAAATCCGTCTATACTTACTTGGAGAGAATAAGAAAAATCAATTTTAGAATTCACAAGTTAACAGAGAATGATAATGTGAGTAGAGTCCCTCCAAAGGAAGCAGTGCAAGGGGGCAAGATGATTTTTTATGGGTATTACCACCTGATGTGTCAAGAAAGTTATGCTCAGATTTTCCTAAGCTCTTAGGTGGAGCCACACTCACAGCAATGGCTTTAGAAAAAATAGACACAGTATCCCAAGTCTAGGATATAAGAGAAATATTTTTCCACTGACATTAAATGTTACTGTTTTGTGTGTTAGATCAAATACAGCGAGACTGCCGTGAACCACAGTATGAAAAATGTGGCATAGTGTATTGAAGGGACCACAAGTTTCCATTAGACACAAGTGCAAAGGTGCCTGTGGCACATTTGGGTCTCATGAGAAAGAGGCTGTTAAAGCCTTCCACAGTGTAACTCAGGCAACATAGGGAGTAATAATGTGCATTCACTAGGCTTGGCAATCTTAATTTTTCAGGTGGGGGTAAAGCATTTCCCAGCTTCTTAAAGACAGTGGTTCCTACATGATGGTAAGATTAGATTTCCTAATAACAATCATGCTAAAATTGACCTTAGGCAACATACAGAAGAACTCAGTGGAACATCATTTCAACTGCAGGAATCTGTTCTTAGTGACACACTGCCACAGGGTTAATCTTTCCACAAGGATGGACTGATTAAACTGTGCACAGCAGCAGTAAAGATCAATTTTGCACAATAAAAGCACCACGATGCACAGGGAAATTGTTTTGGGTGAGCATGGGATTGGATCTGCCAGTAAATGTGTTGTGTGAGGTTGAGACACTGAGAGAAAATGAATTACATAATGCATGGTGTTTTATGCACAGGAATATTGTATGTATACAGGAAACAGACAGTCAGCAGATACTGCCAATTGGAATACATAATTTTGGGACTGAAGACATGGATTTATCTAAAAGTTTGCTGGTCAGAATTTGGATATCTTAGATTAAGACAATCTAGACAGGATGAGTGTGAACCTTTGACATAAGCAACATATGTGATATTTTGCTAAAATGCAATACCGCAAGAACTTTCTCAATCATCAGTAGGGACTTAATAAGTACCTCATCTCCTACCTTCCAAACTTTACAGAAGTTCTTCTGCAGAAGTTCTGTTACATTTGGAAGGTAGGGGATGAGGTACTAGCAGAAGTAAGGGTGGGCTGTGTATTGTGCTTGCGTAGCTCAATGGGTAGAGAACTTGCCCGAGTCCTGGTATAGCACAGAGTTTTAATCTGCCAGGAACTTTCAGCTGGAGATGAGTTTCTTAATCATCTGCAATTATGGGGTGGCATTATTAAGGGGAGCCGGAGGTGGTCAAATCCAAAATATTACGATTTTTGTTTTTGTTTTTTTTCCTTTTGCTACCAAAAATTAATTGGAACATTCCTCTTTGATGTAAACTTTTAATTATTGTTGTACTCACCCTAGAAGTGGAGTTATTACCATTTTCCCTCACACCTGCAGAGGAAATGTCCGGCCGCTGAATGCATCTAACACCCTCTCATGACTTCCTGGCGAACTGCTTGAGATTTTCTTGGCCTATTACGCATACAGCACCTTATGTTACGCATACAGCGAGTGTGCAAGAGTTGGCTACATTGTTTTCTGTGACAAATGAAGCGCTAAGAGCATGGAACATCATCTCTTTGCTGTTTACTGTTTTGAATTAGTTCAGTGTTGAGCCTGTTGTTGGTAGTATTATACTTCTTGTGTAAAGCGTTGTTCTGGTTACGCTGCCACGTTTTAGTAACCATGTATATAAGAAGAGGAAGAATGTAGGGAAAAGGAAATTAACACTAATACCAAGTTGCAATACTACAATTACTCAAACAGTGTGTGCTTCTGCTAAGCAACACATGGCCGGCCATACCCTGTGACATCTTCTAGCAAGAAGCTGACTGGTGGAAGTGACAGATTTCGTGAATATGTTAGTGACAGTGATACTATTAACGAAGTACTGAATATTGGATTATCATCTTCTGTGCTGAAAGAAACTGCTCTGTGCAAAATGTGTTCAAGTGTAGGAGTGGGACTAGAGATAACAAAGCATTTTGGTTTACCTTGTGAGATGAAGATAATCTGTGCATGTTGCAAGTATCAAGTGACTTTCTACAATTCACATGCCAGTCTCTTTGGTGAAAATGGACGATCTTGAGTGTTTGATGTGAATGTTCGACTTGCGTATGGTCTTTGATCCATTGGAAAAGGGTCTGCTGCTGGTAAACTGTTTTGTGGTATAATGAACTTGCCATCGGCTCCAAGCAAATTTGGATACTACTGTGAACTGGTAGGATCCTCTGTTGAAGATGTGGCTTTGAAAACCGTGAACGAAGCAGTAGAGGAATCTGTAGAAATGAACGGTGGTTCTAGGGATTTGGTAGTGACATTAGATGGTTCCTGGCAAAAGAGGGGTCATAAATCCCTGAATGGGGTTGTAACTGCTACTTGTGGTGATAGTGCAAAAGTGATAGATGTTGCAATATTATCAAAACATTGTACGTGCAAAAATAAAATCAAACGAGAGCACAGTGAAACCTGTGAGGCAAATTTTAGTGGATCAAGTGGAGCAATGGAAGTGGATGGACTGAAACAAATTTTTGAATGTTCAGTTCCCAGATACAACGTTAGGTGCAAATACTACCTTGGGGATAGTGACTCCAAAGGTTTCAAGACTATAGAGGAACTGAAACCATATGGAAATGAATTTGTCGTTGAAAAGTTGGAATGCATTGGGCATGTGCAAAAGCGCATGGGTGCACGGCTTCGAAGGCTCAAACAAACTTTGGGTTCAAGTAAGTTCAGTGATGGAAAGACAATAGGAGGGAGAGGCAGGCTTACTGATGAGGTGATTGAACGTCTACAGAGGTACTATGGGTATGCTATAAGCCAAAATACTAGTAATGTTAGTGACATGCGAAAAGTAGTGTGGGCGTTGTTCCTTCTTACTGCCTCTCCCAATGAATACCCTCAACACAGCCTGTGCCCAAAAAATTCCTGGTGTAAATATAATGCAGAAAAGGACTATGATCACAAACATGGTTTGCCAGCAGATGTGATAAATGCAATAAAACCCAATTTTTCATGACTTAGCACAGCCAGAATTGTTACACAAATGTCTACACGGAAAGACGCAGAATCCTAACGAGAGCGTAAACAATTTGATTTGGAAAGTGATTCCTAAAAGGGTGTTTGTAAGCATAAAAACACTGAACTTTGGCATTTATGATGCAATAGCAACCTAAAACCAAAGGAACAGTGTGAAGTGTGAAGTTTTGAAGGCATTAGGATTTACAGCTGGGATGAACACTGTACGAGCACTAAGAAATATTGACAGGGAAGGGATAAGAGGAGCAGAAAGAAGGGAAAGGTGTGGTGTCACCGCCAGACACCCCACTTGCTAGGTGGAAGCCTTTAAGCCGGCCGCGGTCCGGTAGTGTATGTCAGACCCGCGTGTCGCCACTATCAGTGATTGCAGACCGAGTGCCGCCACACAGAAGGTCTAGAGAGAATTCCTAGCACTTGCCCCAGTTGTACAGCCGACCTTGCTAGCGATGGTTCACTGACCAAATATGTTCTCATTTGCCAAGACGATAGTTAGCATAGCCTCCAGCTACGTTATTTCCTACGACCTAGCAAGGCGCCATTATCTGTTACTATTGATAGTATGAATCATGTAATGTCAAGAGCCACATTCGTCATAAATGGATTAAAGTTATGTATTCCACCAGCTCAATTCTAATTCGCTTGCCATGTTCCAGATCTCATGCCAGCCTGCAAGAGCTAAAACGCGTGCATTTCAGCCTCCTTTAGTAACGGTGTTGGCTCTTCTGCCAACTACAACAAAAGGTGTATGAAGTAGGATGGAACAACAGGCCAGAAAAGAAAGCAGAAGAGGAAGATTTTGGAGGATGATGAAGAAGACCCTGATAATCCATCCTATAGTGCAGGAATGTATTGAGAAACTTTGATAGCCATTTCCCATAAATTAGAATTTTTCGAATATATGGAACATTTTCTCAAAATCCACTCAAGCTAGAGAGATGAATTTTTTATACAGCACTCCTAGTGGTCAAACTTACATTGTACCACAGCCATTTGGCAATATGTTCAGTAGTTTTATTTCAGTTTAATGATGAAGCAATTATTTGTAAAAAAATTTGAGTCATTAATAAAAAAAATAATTGGAAGGAAACTAGAAAAGATACTCCAAAATCCCTCTGTCATAACTGCAATACTAAACCACTCTATATGTAAAAAAAATTCAAATTTTTCTAGTTTATTCATAAATGTTCCTCAAATTTGGTGATTTTAACATGGGCAGCATAGGCACCTCTGGCTCCCCTTAACCATTGGTGATCTACTGAAGAAGAGAATGGAGGGAACAAAGGCATATCAGTTTTACTGTGACTGCAGGTATCTCAATAACTGCATAATTTCAGACGTATATTCAGTCTCAAATATAACAGGAACTTCAGACAATTTGGGACAGTGTAGATATTTTTGCACCATAGGTCTATGAATCAGCTGTCACCAGCCAGAAGTAGCACCGAAAGACCAACCCACAATGGAATTTATTGTTCCTTGAGGAAACTACCAATATTGACATGTATTGCTTGGTTTTAAGAATGTGCCAGCCACTTTTCAGTATTTGTTATATGGAATACTGAAGCAACTATACCCAAAACAATGTACAGTGTATTCGTACAATATAGTTGTGTTTGCAAAAGATATGAAGAGCACTTCAAACAATTAAAGGATGTTTTTATGAAGTTATTTGCAGTAGCCCTAATTCTCAGTGCCACTCCGTGTTACAGGAGGTAAACTATTTAGGACATGTAATTAATTGAGAAGGGGTACACACCGATCCTGCACTGGTAAAGTTTCCCAATACTCCAGACTGGAAAAGAATGACAGTCATTTTTTAGAGATAATTATTATGGGAAATTTGTCCCAGCATTTGCAGAAATAGCATAACAACTCATGCATTTATTGAAAGAGGTGTAATATTCTATCGGACATCAGAATGTGAAGGTGCATTTGAAAAATTGAAAGATTTATTGACAACTAATTTCATATTACCGATAGCCTTTCTGAATTACAAAAAGTTCTTCACACTATCTTCTGATACAACTAATCACACTGCTGGGTTGCATGTTAAGTTCCAGAGTATTGGGCTCTGTGCATCACATCCGTTAAATAAAATAAAGTTGAGAGGAATTATCTGCAAGGTGTACAACTTTGCTTCCGTCGTTTGCTGACAGGTGGCGACAATGGTAAGTAGTTGTTGAAAGAAACAGATCAAAGACTTCAGGCAGTTAGCTTGGACCTTGGTCAACATAACCTCATTCAAACATTAGTTGATTTGTGTCTGCATCATAAAGTTGTACTTGATTGAAAATGTCAGTTTACGAGCCTAATTCTCATCATTTGCGGGAGGTTTTGTTTCAATATGAAGAAAACAGTGTCTGAGTCTCATCAGATGCTCTCAAGTACATATGCTAAGGACGCTATTGGTGAAACAATGTGTCTTGAGTGATTTCAACACTTCAAGAACAGTGATTTTAACGTCATAGACCAACATAGTGGTGGAAGAGAGAATGTTTTTGAAGATGCAGAAGACTCGAATCAAACTCAAGAAGAATTGAAACAATTAGTTGGAGTGACATAGCAAATGCCTAATGGCTATGGGCATGATTCAGAAAGAAGGAACTTGAGTACCGTGTGAGCTGAAACCAAGAGATGTTGAATGGCATTTGTGTGTTTGTGAACAGTTGCTTCAGAGGCAAAAAGGGATGAAAAATCTGTTCATTACGATGACCCTAAACACAAAAAATCATGGGGATATCCCAGACATGTTTCCACGGCGACAGCAAAACCAAATATTCATAGCTTGAAGATCATGCTCTGCATTTGGTGGGACCAGCTTGACCTCATGTACTATGAGGTGTTAAAATCAAGTGAAACAATCACAGGTGCTCATTATCAAACACAATTAATGCATTTGAACAGTGCATTAAAAGACAAATGGATTCAATACAGCGAGAGGCACGAGAAAGTGATTTTGCAGCATTACAATGTTCGATCCCACGTTGCAAAAGAGATTAAAACATACTTGGAAACATTAAAATGTTAAGTTCTACCCAACCTGCCGTATTCTCCAGATATTGCTCTCTCTGATTATCACCTGTTTAGATCGATGGTGCATGACCTGGCTGACTAACATTTCCAATCTCATGAAAAAGTCACAAATTGGATCAATTCAAGGACTGCTTCAAAAGATGAACAATTTTTTCCACGGGGGATTTGTACATTGAGCAAAAGATGGGAGAAAGTAGTGGCCAATGTTGGAAAATACTTTGAATGATACATGTGTAACTAATTTGTTTCATTAAAGCCTCAATTGTTGGAGAAAATACGGTGGAAGCGATGTTGTACACCTTGTACCATGGACAAGGAAATGCGTAGCCTCTTTTATGGTGTGATGTAGTTCCGCTGTATGGTGAGGATTTTAAGGTAGTAATGGATCGCATGGTGTTGAAATGGTTTTACAGTTAACGGATCCATCTAATAGATTAACTTAATGGGCACTTAACCTAAGTGAATTTGATTTTGAAGTAATCTATTAACCTGGCAAAAGACAAGAATTCAGATTGCCTTTGTGGGAAGGGGTGTATATTACAGAGAATAGTGTGTTCCCATGTTGAGTGGTTAAAATGCAAACTTCTGATGATGACTACAAATGATTCACATCACAGCCAAAGACCATTATGCATGACAATGTGTTATTCAAGTCGACAAATCTTGATTAATATATTATACTTCCAGTCATGTTGGGGGGGGGGGGGGGAGGGGGGGGGAAGTTTTAAAACACGCACATGATCATATGTTGTCCGGTCATAGAGACTGGAATATATAGAATGGCATGTAGCTGAGTATGTTAGTGCTGAAAGAACAGAAATGATATTTGTTAGTTAGTATAGTTAGTTACATGTTCCACAGATCATCGAAATGATTCTTTTATTGCAGTGATGTGGACAAGTCAGTTTGCACGCTATATCTACATGTTTTGTGTTAACATCAGTGAACACATTTATTTTTATCACTACTCATGTAACTACACTTAAAAATAAAGGTTTTATTCAGTCCTCCATTTTTAAACAAAAATTCATCCATTGAATAGAAGCAGTTGTCCTGAAGAAATTATTTTAGCTTAGAGTTAAAACTTGCTTTGCTACCTGACATACATTTTATGTTAATGGGCAACTCATCAATAATTTCTGTTGCTGCAAATTGAACTCCATTCTGAGCTACTAACAGTTTTGATAATGAGTATTGAAGCTCAGTAGTTGTTCTCAAATTGTGGGGGAATAGTTATGGCAAATTTCATTACTGAATATATTTATTGTGAAGGTGCAGTTAAAGTGTCGAACTCCTTGAAGAGGTAGGTACACAACACACTTGGGTGAGCACCACATATTACCCTTAATGCTAACTTTCGTGTGATCAATATTTTCTTTCTAAGTGGCAAATAACCCCAGAAAATTGTTCAGGACAGGGTTGGGTGGAAATATGCAAAATATATCTGGAGTTGGTTGACTTGTTTACAAGACTAGGAATTATGGTTCAAATGGCTCTGAGCACTATGGGACTTGACTTCTGAGGTCATCAGTCTCCTAGAGCATAGAACGACTTAAACCTAACTAACCTAAGGACATCACAAACACCCATGCCCGAGGCAGGATTTGAACCTGTGACCATAGTGGTCATGCGGTTCCAGACTGTAGCATCTAGAACTGCTCAGCCACACCGGCCGGCCTAGGAATTATGGGAAAGTAGCTGAACTTAACTGTTTCAGAAGCTCAGTAATATGGTTCTCCCAGCTAAAGTTTTCATCAACACACAACCCCAAAATTTGGAACATTCTACCATATTTACTGACTCTTTTTCATGTGCTACATCAATTGTTCATATGACCATCTGTTGTACACAACTGAATATAGTGTGTTTTGTAAAAAAATTATCTAGTCTATGTTCAAAGAACCACTTAATGATTTTTTGAAAAAAAAAAAAAAAAAAGAAAAAAAAAAAAAAACAACTTTAACCATCTCTTTTGCCACTTTTTCGCTAGGATAACACAGGTAGGTATGGTAAATACCTGTCTATCAAATGCCTTACCAATTGTTAGAGGTGCACCACAAGGCTCAGTACTTGGACTGTCTTTTCCTGGTGTACAAGAATGACTTGACTACATTTGTATCACATTAGGTCAGAATATATGCTGCATAGCAGAACTGAAACTATCAATTTTTTCCTGCAAAAGCTAAATGAAAAAGTAATTACTCTAGCTCTGTTATACCTGGATCCAAACAGACCTGAACCAGCCACATCAAACAGTCTAGAGTATCTTTCTGGTAAGCAAAGTTAAAACATTTGTTAGCAAACAACAACTTCTTTCAGTTCCATCTACAATATGCAATAAAACTTTGGGGCAACTTTCCTGGTACTTAAACAGTGTTCATGTAGCAGAAGAATACTATAAGAGCAATTACAGGAATTACAAGCTAAGAACCATGTCAAAAGCACTCAAAAGATTGAAACAACTTGACTGTACCATCCCTCTATTAAAACATATATTTTTTCCATAAAATAAGAACATAAATAAATAAATAAAAGTAATAATAATACGTTACATGGCAGAAAACCATCCAAACCCATGAAACTAGAAACAGAAATAACCTAGACACAGAAGTTACAAGGCTGTGCAAGATCCAAAGTAGTTTTAAACACACAGGAATGACGCTATAAAACAAGCTACCAACTTCAATGAGAGACTTACCTAATAGCATTTTTGAGAAGCACCTTCATAAATTGTTAGTTGATAAGTGTGTTTATAGTGTTAAGGAATTTCAATGAATATAGCAAATCTCCTCATCCCCATGTATTGTCCAAACCCATCACTTCCTGTAAAAATTACGCTATTTGAAGGAAATAAAAATTCAATATTGTGTATTCCTCAAACTGTATGCAAAAGATTCAGATTCGTATAACACAGAGTGTGTACAGGGTTACTTACCAGTTCCAAGTGCACCACATCAATTTCACAGTTATAAAGCAAATTTCTAGCAATAAGGTGGTAAGCTATTAAATGTGATGTAGAACTGGAACTGTAATACTGTCTATTTCAACATATGTTGGTTAACAACAAATAAAATACTAAAATACTGGGATTTATTATAATGCTAGTATCATCTCCAAGCAGTACCAATTCTTCTTCTTGAATGATACGTGGAAGGCCAATCACATACATAAGGAATAGGAGAGGACCCAAAATTGAACCCTGTGGGACTCTTTTGCAATTTCTTCCCAGTCAGTAAAATTGTCTACCCTTTCATCAGTGTTTGAATTATTCAGCACAACTTTTTGCATTCTGCTTAAGTATGATTCAAGTCACTTGCATCTAAAGCCATCAATTCCATAAAACTTGAGTTTTTGTAAGCATGTAACATGATCTGCACCCCCAAAGGACTTAGACAGATCTCACAAAATTCCAGCTAGGGGTATTTAATAACTTAAGGCTTGTAATACTTGAAAACTGAAGGCATAAATATCATTCTTAGTCAAGCAACACTTCTGGAGTCAAAATTGTGATCTACTATGCAAATTGTTTCTGCTTAAATGTAAGATTACTATTGAGTACATTATGTCATGTATATTTTGGAAAAATTAAGGAAATTGTACAATAATTATTTAAGTCTTTCTTGTCACCTTCCTTTTGAGGAGAATGAACAATTGCTTATTTTAATCTGTGTGAAACATGGCAGTGATGCATTACATACATCACCAAGTACTTTACTTATTTATTTAGGAAAACTTTTCATGATTCTGTTCGAAATTCCATCAACTCTATATGAGCTGCTTGTTTTTTGGAATTTTTATGATTGTATTAATTTCAGTAAGAATGTTGGTGCTACTTCAAGTTGCTTAAAATGTTGGGGAGCAACATTTTAGAATGTCCTCTTACTTCTTCAACTGAACCATTTAATACTATTTTAGCTGCTACATTTAGAATGTGATTACATAAAGTTCTCACAACTTGTGAATTATTAGTCACAACATGGCCATTTAGTTAAATTTTTATGGTATCATGTACACTGATTGGGTGTCTTGTCTCCTATTTGACAGTACCCCATTCAGTTGTAATTTTATTTTCTGCATTATTAATTTCTGTCAGGATGTACATACTTCTTGACATTTTAATGTCTTTCCTTAAAATATTACAATATTTTTTGTAGCATGCAAGTAATGTTGGATCTTGTCTTTTCCTTAGTTATCCATGACTTACTTCTATTTTGATGACTTTCCTGAATACCTTTTTTAGAAAATAACTTTAAAATATGGACACAAATTTACTGCAGAATATATTTTATCTGACATTAGCATCTCTATCTATATATACCTCATCCCATACCACTTCTTTTAACTTACTCTTAAAACATTGTATCCTGTTATCATTAACTTGCTTTGTTTGAGCCTGCCTCAGTGCTGTAAAGTGCTATATTTTTTATTTACATTAATTGTTTCAGCCTGAGAACTGCCAAGGATTACACACATCAAAAAAAGTTTTGCATCACCCCGGTTCCCAACACTCCTGAAGACAGATGTTGACTGTGGATATTGTATCACAGACACTGTCCCTTTGACTGTTCAGAGATGTCACTAAACCTGACAAAAGATGTAAGAAACCATGCATGAGAACCGCCAATTAAACAGAGGGGATCCAACGGCCAATCAGTTCCAGTCATTCCACCAGGAAGGAGTAACACAGCTCGTGTTGTCTGTAGTTCAACCACGCCTAGATGGTCAATACCATGGTTCGATCA
Organism: Schistocerca gregaria; assembly: GCF_023897955.1. NCBI lineage: Eukaryota > Metazoa > Arthropoda > Insecta > Orthoptera > Acrididae > Schistocerca > Schistocerca gregaria. The sequence goes on from NC_064931.1 coordinate 20,823,395, forward strand.
CATCTGCATTGTTACTTTGTGGCAGGAATGGCTCTCAACAAGGGAAGTGCCCAGGTGCTTTGGAGTGAACCAAAGCGCTGTTGTCCTGACATGGAGGAGATACAGAGAGACAGGAAATGTCGATGACATGCCTCGCTCAGGCTGCCAAAGGACTACTACTGCAGTGAATGACCGCTGCCCATCTTTACAACCACGACGCCATGCAGTGTGGAACAGATGAGCCCAACAAGATGCCGAATGGACCACTCAGAATTGACATCATGTAATCTTCACTGATGAGTGACACATATACCTTCAACCAGGCAATCATCAGAGACGAGTTTGGAGGCAGCCTGGTCAGGCTGAACACCTTAGACTTGGTGTCCAGCGAGTGCAGCAAGGTGGAGGTTCCCTGCTGTTTTGGGGTGGTATTATGTGGGGCCAATGTACACCACTGGTGGTCATGGAAGGCACCATAATGTTTGTACAATACCTGACTACCATCCTCTGACCAATAGTGCAACCATATCAGCAGCATATTGGCAAGGTATTCATCTTCATGGATGACAATTCACAACATGTGAATGACTTTCTTCAGGATAATGACATTGCTCGACTAGAGTGACCAGCATGTTCTCAACACATGAACCCTATTGAACATGCCTGGATTAGATTGAAATGGGCTGTTTAAGGACGATGCAACCTATCAACCACTCTGAAGGAGTCCCATTGAGGCATGGGACAATCTGGACCAACAGTGCCTTGATGAACTTGTGGATAGTATGCCACGATGCATACAGTCATGCATCGATGCAAGAGGACGTGCTACAGGGTATTAGAGGTATTGGTGTGAACAGCAATCTGGTCAACCAGTTCTGAAGGCCTCACTGTATGGTGTACAACGTGCAATGTGTGGTTTTTATGAACAATAAAAGGGGCAGAAATGATGTTTATGTTGATCTCTATTTCAATTTTCTGTACAGGTTCCAGAACTCTCGGAATTGAGGTGATGCAAAACTTTTCTTGATATGTTTGTATTATCACCATGAGTCCAGGTGTATTGCTGCAAACAAGTTGGAATATTGATTAAAATTATTCTGTGTATTATGCTGCATCATTGCTAAAAACTAACAACAATAATAAACTAAAACCGATGTTTAAGCCGAATTGCAACTGCCTTGCTCAGGGCACAACTGGTTTTGCATGGGGATAGGTGCTTCTATTTATTACAGATTATTGATGTCTGATGTCACTGTTGTAAAACTTTTAATTGGCCCTCTAATATGATTGGCTAGTCATGACATAAGGGAAGATGGAAAGAAAGAGGCTATTCGTGGATGTCTATGTCGTCAACAATTGATATCTTGCCATTTCTGAATGTGGAAGTATACAGAGCTGCCAAAGGTAAACTGGGACACAAAGTGTACCTGAAACCAATGCACACTAATTGGTACCTGCTCAGGGAGAGCCACCACCACCCAGCTCAAAAGTATTCTATTCTGCATATGTTAACTGCCCAAACCTACTGGATAAGTGATGAAAATAACATCAAAGAAGAATTAAAGGAGCTACAACACATGTCTCATGCCAACAGCTATGATGACAACATTGTAAGAAAGGTAGCTAAAACCAAAGGGAGCAGAACAGGAGAAGAAGGCAAAGAAGAGAAGCTTCCACTGGTACACTTACCATACGTAAAAGGCATCAGTGAATGGCTAGGCAACGTCCTCGGCCGACGAGGTTTCAAACCAAATTTTTGAAGCAGTCACAGGCTCCATGAAATGACAGGTTCTACCACGAATGTAGTCAACAATCTTAACACTGCAGGTGTTTACTAACTATGGTGTGAGTGCAGAGCTGCCTACATAGGACAAACAGGGAGACCTGTCAGCTTATAAGTAGCAGAACATGAACGCTATGTACAATTACAACAACAACATAAATCAGTGATAGTGAAACACTACCATGACTGTTGACAAGCTATCAGGTTCCAGGAAACCCAAGTACTGGCGAAAGACTCGTGAATGCGAGAACACAAAATACGGGAGGCGATCGAAATTATTAAGCAGCCTGTCAACATCAACAGAGAAGATGGCTACAAACTCCCAGCATCCTGGCTGCCAGCCATGCCAGTCCAATGGTCTGTGAGTGGTCGTGGGGCAGAAGCTACATGGGACATGGACGTATCTACACAAACAACTGTAGAGTAGCTGTCAGTCCACTTCCAAGCACACCAGGAGCGAAACTTGTCAACCAGGTGCCAAACACTGATTGGCGGAGAGTTACCAATCATTGACGACATGGACATCGATGAATAGCCTCTTTCTTTCCATTTTCCTTTACGTCATGAGTAGCCAATCATATTAGAGGGCCAATTAAAAGTTTTACAACAGTGACATCAGACATCGATAGTGTGTAATAAATAGAAGCACCTATCCCCATGCAAAACCAATCGTGGCCTGAGGAAGGCTGCTGAAATTTGGCCAAAACATTGGTTTTAGTTTATTACTGTTTTTAGTGTTTAGTAATGACATGGCACAATACTCAGAAGAATTTTAATCACTATGACACCGGCTGCAGAAGTAATAACTTTATCTTGTAACTATTCCATTTGGTCCATGTTTGCATTGTAAAACAACAATATTGGAATTGAATCCACTTTGATGCAAAACACCTTGTTATTTGTTTATTTATTTCCAAAACCAGTTTCCGTGAAAAATATTACCATCATCAGTGGCTTTTTTAAAATCTATAACATGCAGAAAATAGCATAGTTACACAAACACACAGGAACTGAATATAATCAAATGAATTGCAGTTGAAATTGACTACAAAACAGATATCATAAACAAAATCAACAACAAGGTAAAAACAAAACATAAAAATAGTGGCCAGCCACACAAGAGCACAACCAAAAATCTGAAAACCCAGAGGCAGTACACACAGACAACACAGGAGACCACACCACATCAGGAAAAGAGAGACAGATGGTACACACTAACATACAATAACCAAATATGACATAGAATAGTAAACATCTTAAAAAAACAAGGGGTCCCAATAACATTCGGAACAAACAACACAGTTCGGAAAAGGCTGAGACCAGACAAAAAATGTCAAACAAATTCAGCAACACTGGAATATATGAACTCACATGCAACTCCTGTCAGAGCCAATACATAGGATAAACAAGCAGAAACTTCCGAATGAGGTACACAGAGCACATGAGAGCTCCAAAGAGTGACTACACACATTCAACTCTCAAAGAACACCTAATGAACAAAAACCATAAGCCCACTAATATGGAAAACGATCTACACATTCTGAAACACAGCAACAGCCTATACCGACAACTAACAATAGAAGAAAATTGCTACATGCAAAAGGCTATAATGGAAGGGAGAAATGTAATAAATGAAAACACAACACTTTGCAACAACACACTTTGTACCGCTCTGAGAGAACTGACCAAGGGCACAGAACAGAAGGCACACACATGCAAAAGAACCATTTCCCAATTACACACACAAACATAAATAAGGAACAGAAGTAGTTGTAACTTCCGCTTAAGTTTTCACAGCTTTCTTGCAACACGCGATACACCTCTCGTGACATGCGGGAACAGCAAGATGGTGTAATGTTCTTGATCATAAAGAAAGTGTGAAAGTTTTGTTTTTCTGTGTATAGAATCAGCTACATGATGTCCAATGGATGTGAGTACATGAATAACTAAGTAACAGCCCAGTACACACCAAAACTATATTCCAAAACACTACCGCAACCCTAAGTGTATTATAATGCTGACATACTAAGTTCACCTTTTAGTATTTGTTTACTAACAGCTGCTCACACAGTTGCAGATGCCATGATGTATACTAAGAAAAAACAGCAACAGAAGAAAGCACAGAAAATATGCTGCAAACAGTGACCATAATTCTTAAAAACATATCGTAACATACAATAAATAAGGTAGTATAAAAGTATCATTAGAAAACTATATTTCAAAAAAATAGCAGTAAAAATGTAATAATGTGTTGCTGTGTTGGTATAACTATGCTATTTTCTGCATGTTCTAGATTTTTAAAAACCCTCTGATGATGGTGATATTTGTCACAGAAACTAATTTGGGAAATTAGTAAGTAAACAAATAACAAGGTGTTTCGCATCAAGGTGGAATCAGTTCTGATAATATTATTTTACTGAAATTAGGTTGAAACACCCAAATGATGATCCTAGTTCAGTTTTTTCTGTCTATATCTTTCAAGAAATCTACATCAAAATCTCCACAAACTACTAACTGTGTTGTCTTGTTTGACTGGCAGTTCAGTAACACATTACATTTCCCATAAATAGTTGAAAGTTTTCTAGATGGGATTTGTAGACTGTTACAATTACCAGAGAGGTGTTCTGCATCAACAACTCACAAGCACTTGCTTCTAGGTTCTGATTTACATTAGGTCCTGATCTAGCTCCACATGAAAAAGATGCTAATCTATAATCCTGACATTTAACTTCTCCAACCCTGTGGGTACATGCTGCTCACAGTGGTACAGAAATCTATCACTTCCAAATTTTCCAGACCTTCAAGCCCACCTATCTTGTTTTTAGCTCTCTAATTTGGTGATGAAACAAATTAATTTTATTTTTCTGGAAAGCGTTACATGTATTATTGTCCAGTTCTGTTCGAATTTCTTTCAGGACTGTCCATCTACATCCTGACTCTAACCTAAAAATATGTGCCCCTATGGCTCGCTACATTCACCCCATAAAACATCAATCTACAGTGCTGACATGTTTCTCCCATACTAACCAACCTACAGCAATGTTCAAATTTTTCACATATGATGCTAGTTTTACAGTGCTAAAAAAGCACAACAGCTTTAAGCTGTAATACAGTAATCATTAGAGAAAACTTATCTTTTGATGAGCTGCACAGCTAGCTTGTATGTGGCATGTGGACGTAAAACATGAGAATGTAAACACTACACAGATATTTGTTGAATGTGAGTTTTAGATAGCAGAAGAGACAAAATGAATGATAACTAAAAAGCACAGTATTTTTAACAACAATCTTAAACTGGCACTACCAGAAAACTATGAAAAGTACTGTACTGTACCCAAATAACAACTGTACTGCTTTTGGATGATAACACCAGAACATAAACATCCATAGAGACTTAATGAACCTAAGTTTTAAATCACAGATTACACAACACAAATGAAATTAAGGAACCATGTTATTTTTAACAGCAATATTAATCATACACTATCCGCAAATTATTGCAAGCTTGTATTCAAAATGACATGTAGCATTTCACAGCTGCTGGTGCTAATGTCAGAATGCTTGGAGAGTGTGATCATCCACCATGAGTGGCGTGACAACTAACAACAGTATGTGAAAAACTGTGTTTCATGTACAAAACAACCTGACTGGAAGCTAGTAAGCCTTTTGAAATGGTTGGGATAGATATCCTGGTGGCTTTTCTACAAACACCTACAGAGAACCACTATATTGTCATGATAAAAGTCCCTTTTTTGCAATATGTGGGATGGTAGCTATACTGAATCAGGAAGCCAACAAAGTGGTGCAGGCAATGGTGAATAACTCATTGCTAAAGTTTGGCTTTCTAGAAATGATAATTACAGATCAGGGAGCCAATTTTATGTCAGAACTAATGAAACAGTTGTGTCATTTATGACATATTCATAATTTAATACAAGTGGATTATATCTGCTGGAGAATGTAAGAACAGAGAAGTTGCATCAGACAATAGTGAAAATACTAAGGCACCATGAAAATAGCCATCACATGATTGGGATACTGTAATGCCATATGCTGTCGCTGCTTGTCACTCTATGTGTGGAATTAGAGACCTATCACTGTATGAAGTTATGTATGGCAAAAACTATGGTCACTGTTTGAGATTTTTAAACCTAAGGTAGGAAAGGAAGGTGACCCAGTGAAAAATTTCTCTAGGATGTTATGATGAAAGTGGAATCAGGTACAGAAAGGCCATAGGAGGGCCCTTGAATATCAAGAGCAAATGGGACTGCACAATGCAAAGCTACCCAAGTATAGTCTAGAGCAGTGGGTGATGTTAACAAGCCCGTACACCCCAAAGGATAAAACAATGATATTCAGCATCCAGAATCAAAGTCTGCATCATTTAATAAAAATGATCTCACTGGTGAATGTTGAACTATAGCTGTTTTGATGTGTACAATGGTTATACATGCTGGATGTATCCACTCTTTTGAGGTTGCTCTAGATTACTTTTATCATTACCTGTGGCACCCTTGAAAAAGTGGGGAGGAGACAGTATGAGGAAAGTAGAAGAGATAGCACCTGCACAAGCTATGTGCAAATTGCCCTATAGTTTACGGCCGTAAAAGTTATAGTGTATTAGAATTTCTGAGTTATTATGCACATTTTTTTAAATCTTTTTTTTTTGTATCTCATTCCACACCCCATGGTAATGAGAGCATGTGAAGGAGACAATGTACAAATGATGAATGGATTTTGAGTATTTAATTGTATTCTTCTGTAAGTGGTTTTGTTTTTATGTATGTGCATGTGTTTTGCTTGAGAAACTACAGGAGTCTCTTAGAGTGGGAGTGGCTACACCCCTGTGTGTTTACAGATGGACAGAAAAGTGTGGTTTGATAAGTACAATGTTTATTTAGGTGTTACAATTTGAGAATGAGATTTGTTCTGGTAAGTTAACAGTTTTGGGGGTATCTATCTATCTGTCTGTCCATCTATCTAGTAAGGATCCATTGTATCAAATCTTTTACATAGGATACAACCTATTTTGTACATTAATACGCAGTTTCAAACACATGGTATATTACAGTAAAATTTATTCAATACCATAAACAATTTTAAACAATGAAAACTTCAGGTAGGGATATTGACAATGTAGGGAAAGATTGATTGCTACTTACCATAAAGATAATATGCTAAGTTGCAGACATGGACAATTAAAAGACACTTACACATAAGCATTTTGCCACAACATTTGTCAAAAAAAGAGAAACACACACCATACATTCACACAAGCAAGCATCCCTCACACACAAATGACTGCCAAATCTGGCAGCTCGTGCTGGAATGCCAAATGTATCCTGGCCAAAGCTGCCAGAGTTGGCAATCTTGAGTGGGTGAGGTGTGCTTGCTTGTATGTATGAATAAATGGTGAGTGTTTCTCTTTTTCTGGCAAAGGCTGTGACCGAAAGCTTATGTGTATGTGTCTTAATTGTGCTTGTCTGCAACTTAGGGTGTTATCTTTATAGTAAGTAGAATTCTATCTTTCCCTACAAGGATTGTAAGTAATTTTTAGCATGTAATATGTTACAATAAAACAGAAGAGTATAATACAGGAAAATAATAGTTTGATATAATTATCATAGAAGAGGCAGTCAAATGAAAAAGTGAAAGATGGAAAAAGTAAGTCTGTTTACTACTTTAAAAGTACTCACCATAACTGCTAATAAATTTACTTCCTTGAGAGACAAGATGGTCAACACCCACACAGAAAAATGATTGCAGTCACCTACAGAACCATGATTGTAGCCTAATGTGCACCTCTTCACCCGAAACAAATTGATGGCCACAAATGTCTTTCTTCAAGACTCCAAAAATATGGAAGTCACATGGGGAGAGATCAGGACTGGATGGTGGATATTTCAGGACTTCCCAGTGAAACTACTGCAACATACTCAAAATAATCGCAGCAATATGTGGGCCGCCACTATCGAAGTTCTTAGGCGATTGCAAATATTTTTCCATGAAGGCATTGACAGTCTTGTCTCACCGTGAGATAAATGTATTAACATTTATGGAAATTACTTTTTAAAATAAACAGTATACTTACTTGTTGCCATCTCTTTCATTTTCATTTGATGTCACCTTGTACAGTAGACACCAAAACAATTTTAGATACATAAGAGAGAGTGAAATAATTTTAATTTATGACAATGTGTTTTTACAGCAATTTTTAATTTTTGTATTTCTTTTACTGTCTTGAAATTTTCTGTGAAGCTTGTTTCCAGTTTGCAGTGGTCCATTTTGTCTGAGAGTTATGTTTGCATGCACACTGTGAATTTCCAGTTTTTGTCTGGCCTGTGTGACTTTTACATACTACGATGTTTTTAGCTTCTGAAATTTTCTTTATTCAAGTACCTCAAAAATGTACAAACATGTCTGACTGCTGCATTTTCAGTCACCCTTGTGACCCCCTTTTGTGCTATGGAACAGCTTTTGCTTATTGGTGACATGCTCCAAAAAATTATTCCATAACAAAACAGTGATTCTGTTTGGGCATAATATAGATTTTTAATTTTTCTTTTGTTGTGCACCTAGCAAGCCTTTTTGTTGCCATGGCATATAATGGACGTTAATGGATGTTTATTGTGTATGTTATGAAGGTGCATGCAACAGTTTTCTCTCTGTTAACAACAAGACTGTTAGTGGTGAAGCATTCAGCAGTGTGTGATGCACAATTTTGTGTTTCATATGCAAGTTCTGCAACAATTTTGCCTTTTATCAGTACATTTGTGTCATCCGCAAATTTTATATATTTCAGAGAGTTGCTGGATAACTTTAGGTTAATGATAAATATCAAGAGAACCACTGGGTCCAAAAGAGAACCTTGGGGCACAGTGTAAATAGTTTATTTTCTTTTAGAATGTTAGGTGTTGTGTACATAGTTCCATGTAGTCAGTGTGTACACAACTTTCCTACTAGAGCACGCCCCGCTAAGCACAACAGCGCAGGCGCAGTGCTCGTCCATCTCCTCACTACGAGATGGCACTGTCTTAGAGACGGAACAATTTCTGCTTTTGCCGATCTGCATATTAATATGTAACACAGCCAATGAGATTGCTGCTAACGTAGAACCTTTTCTCCTCGCAGATCACACTCACATAGTGATACCTGAACATGCGAGGTATTACAACGAGTGTACAGATCTTCGATTATTCAGTCTGCATTAGTCTACATTTGTCTGTACCAGTCTATGGTCAAGTTTCAGTCTGTGCCTAATAAGATTGTCATATTCCTGTACGTAGCCATCAAGAGAAATGAACAGACACTTTGTCAAGTATGAGATATGTGAGAATAAGAATAATGTACCAACACCAAAGGAACCTCAGATTGTCAATTGTAAATAGCATCCAGAATCAAGTTATGTAAGGTTTATGATTATTATTATTATTATTTTAATAAATGTGTGTGAAAATTAATCAAATTCTGTTTAAAGTTAATCAAGTTCTGTTTAAAGTTGGTCACCATCAATCTGCTACTCTAAGTGTGCAAGTGGCATTTCTATCATCTGACCTAACAGCAGAATATAAACATGCCATGGTAAGATCACGAGAAATATTGCTGAAAATCGCCTACTTCGCTGGAGCAAATAGTCAAGTAATCTGATAGTGTGTGTACCGAAGGTCATACAGTACAAACACCAAAGTAGGCATACATAATGTTTTCTTGAAGAGTGTTTTCTGCTATCTTCTCTCTACTTCTATAGTATGATACTGCCGATCTGTAAGTCAGTCCAGTAATTCCTATGTACTCCATTTTTTTAAGCCGTAACTTGCGGTCTATCAAAATAAAGCAGAGGCATGTACCAAGCCTGAGTGGCCTGTGCAGGACCGTAGTCTTGACTGCTGGGTGAGCCTCAAATCACACTGCATGGTCAGCTGGTCGAGCTGTATGGAGGGTCTGCCGGGCCAAACCTGAGTTTGTTTGGACACACGTCCGACTCGGCTGTTCAACAAGTCGCATCTGCCGGACGCTAAAAATTTGTGAGCATGAAACAAAATACCTGTGGCCCATTAACATGCAATTTCTTAATTCACATAGTATTTACTGATACAGTACTTCACCTCTGGTCTCACATTAAAATAACTTATGGCTGTAACATCAGAACTGAGATGTTTACTTAAATATCCACCATTGCCAGCAATTGTTGAGGCAAGTTACGGTTAATGTGCGTGTGAAAAATCACTGTACCTTACTAATTAGTGACTTTTTGTAATACTAACCAAAGTATTTAACAATTTTTATTGACTCACACAGATGTAAGATGCTTTTACCACAGCAGAATCATTCACATGTTGTATGAAGTTCATCTTTCTCTCAAGAGGTACACTTTTCCCTAGGCAAAGTCTGGCTTCCCACTGTGGCTTACTAGACAAACATTTCATTAAAAATCTACAGTTTAAATTTATTACTTCATGGGCCAAACAGAAATCTGTGTAATGGACAAGATCATATCAAATTTTTCATTAAAAGCCTTGCAGTTTGGGAAATCTGTCCAAATACCAATCAAACTATGTACTTCAATACCCTTTATGATTTCCTAGTACAAACTGATCTTGCTTCACACGAAAATGTCAAGAATAAAAATAAAGACCTTTGATGGGATTTGGAAAAATTTCAAGGACTATTTTCCTCCTATATCCAGTAATAACAACAGGATTTGCAGTCACTTGAAAAACACAGTAATTTTGGAATAAACATGAAGGGTAAGTCGAAACAACAGCTACTCAAAACTTCCAGTGACTAAGTTACAGAAAATAAATCTTTGCCCCCGACAGGTTTCTGGTTAAGCTTAGATACAGTTCCAGTGCTATCAAATAAAACGGTAACAAGTTTATTGCCTATCTCATCCACATATCTGTGTGAAAAGGCTTTTCCTTCTTACACATATATAAAAAATAAATCCAGAAACAAACTTCACAGCGAAAGTAATTTGAGTCTGTCTTTACCTTCTGTGGTTCCTGATTTCAAAGTTATGTTATATGCAAAGCAAGTGGATCACACTCAATGAATTCCAAGGAAGGCTGAGCCAGTTAATTCTATAATGAAAACTTGTAGATTAAAATAAAAGTGTAAAATACTTTAGTATTGCATACTCGTCCTACTCATAGTGCAAAAGCTTCATCAGTCCTGTGGATGTCATACTGGTGAAATGTAGAGGGTTGTAAAAACATTAGGACTATTAAACTATTTGCTTTGAATTCAATTACTTCCATGTTACAGTAAGTACTTTTTTGACATTATGCATTATTTTTCTTTGTAAAAGAAAGCATATCAAACCTTCATGATTCTCATGGGAGTGCAGATGATTCAGAAAGCAACTCCATTCGCATGTGATCAGTCAATCCCCCCTCCCCAGCACTGTCCCTTTCGCTGTTGAACCAAGCCCTGTTGACGCATGCGCTTGGCCAGGTACTCAAACGAGCTGCAGCCACTGACAGTGCATCGTGGCTCACATACTCCATCACCGGTGCACTTGAGCTGGACTACCCACACTACGGGCAACAGGATGGAGTGTTCATCTGAAAATCGGCTTGTGTGGGTAAAGGAGGTGCGATACATGGCTTTACATCAAAGGCTTTTGTGAGGTCCAGAAATATTTCCAACATATGTTCCTTATGATCTACTGCAGTCAAGGCATCACGCACAAAGTCATGTGTCTTGTTAGTTGAGTGCTTTCAGGTATTTATTTTGTTATGTTTATCAATGAATGTCAGATGACAGAGACTGTTGTTTGTCTATGTGTATGTAGTCTGCAGGAAGTATATTAATTAGTATTTTCTGGTTACATTACTGTGATCACAGCTGTGGCACACAGTATTTTTATTTCTGTAAGTAGAATAAGCAGGGGAAAGAGAATTCCTTATAAGATTTATGGAGAAGTGAATGAAATGGAAGGAAATTTTGTTGTAATTAATTGTGTGTAGGCTTAGGAAGGGCACAGAATAATGAGAGAGGAAGTAACACACGGCAAATGGTTTTTGTTTAGTATTGATCTAGGATGATCCTGACAGCCACCAGGATGTGTTAAGTAGAATTGTTTTTAGAAGGGAGGTAGTGGAAGGATGCCCATCGGACATCCTTGTACTGCAAGCTTATTTCCAGAAAGTAGGTAGAGGGTATGTATACTCAGTATATAATCCAGTGGTAGTTTTTGCAAACTGCTACAAGCAAGGATTATCTGAGGAAGTGCTTTGAGCTGCAGGGCAGTGGAGTATTAATAAATTGTATGATGTGACATTTTGAAGCCAACTTGGCTTCCAGTTACTATAACAGGAGGAGCTATGGTTCTGAACCTAACATATCCACTACCATAATTCCCATATATATATATATATATATATAAAACAGAAAGAAACTTCCACATGGGAAAAAATATATTAAAAACAAAGATTCCAAGACTTACCAAGCGGGAAAGCGCCGGCAGACAGGCACATGAACAAAACACACAAACACACACACAGAATTACGAGCTTTCGCAACTGGCAGTTGCTTCGTCAGGAAAGAGTGAGGGAGAGGGAAAAATGAAAGGATGTGGGTTTTAAGGGAGAGGGTAAGGAGTCATTCCAATCCCGGGAGCGGAAAGACTTCCCTTAGGGGAAAAAAAGGACAGGTGTACACTCGCACACACACACACACACATATCCATCCGCACATACACAGACACAAGCAGACATATTTAAAGGCAAAGAGTTAAGGGCAGAGATGTCAGTCGAGGCGGAAGTACAGAGGCAAAGAAGTTGTTGAAAGACAGTTGAGGTATGAGCGGCGGCAACTTGAAATTAGCGGAGGTTGAGGCCTGGCGGATATCGAGAAGAGAGGATATACTGAAGGGCGAGTTCCCATCTCCGGAGTTCGGATAGGTTGGTGTTGGTGGGAAGTATCCAGATAACTCGGACGGTGTAACACTGTGCCAAGATGTGCTGGCCGTGCATCAAGGCATGTTTAGCCACAGGGTGATCCTCATTACCAACAAACACTGTCTGCCTGTGTCCATTCATGCGAATGGACAGTTTGTTGCTGGTCATTCCCACATAGAAAGCATCACAGTGCAGGCAGGTCAGTTGGTAAATCACGTGGGTGCTTTCACATGTAGCTCTCCCTTTGATCGTGTACACCTTCCGGGTTACAAGACTGGAGTAGGTGGTGGTGGGAGGGTGCATAGGACAGGTTTTACACCGGGGGCGGTTGCAAGGGTAGGAGCCAGAGGGTAGGGGAGGTGGTTTGGGGATTTCATAGGGATGAACCAAGAGGTTACGAAGGTTAGGTGGACGGCGGAAAGACACTCTTGGTGGAGTGGGGAGGATTTCATGAAGGATGGATCTCATTTCGGGGCAGGATTTTAGGAAGTCGTATCCCTGCTGGAGAGCCACATTCAAGGTCTGATCCAGTCCCGGGAAGTATTCTGTTACAAGTGGGGCACTTTTGGGGTTCTTCTGTGAGAGGTTCTGGGTTTGAGGGGATGAGGAAGTGGCTCTGGTTATCTGCTTCTGTACCAGGTTGGGAGGGTAGTTGCGGGATGCGAAAGCTGTTTTCAGGTTGTTGGTGTAATGGTCGAGGGATTCAGGACTGGAGCAGATTCGTTTGCCATGAAGGCCTAGGCTGTAGGGAAGGGACCGTTTGATATGGAATGGGTGGCAGCTGTCATAATGGAGGTACTGTTGCTTGTTGGTGGGTTTGATGTGGACGGATGTGTGCAGCTGGCCATTGGACAGATGGAGGTCAACATCTAGGAAAGTGGCATGGGATTTGGAGTAGGACCAGGTGAATCTGATGGAACCAAAGGAGTTGAGGTTGGAGAGGAAATTCTGGAGTTGTTCTTCACTGTGAGTCCAGATCATGAAGATGTCATCAATAAATCTGTACCAAACTTTGGGTTGGCAGGCTTGGGTAACCAAGAAGGCTTCCTCTAAGCGACCCATAAATAGGTTGGCATACGAGGGGGCCATCCTGGTACCCATGGCTGTTCCCTTTAATTGTTGGTATGTCTGGCCTTCAAAAGTGAAGAAGTTGTGGGTCAGGATGAAGCTGGCTAAGGTGACGAGGAAAGAGGTTTTAGGTAGGGTGGCAGGTGATCGGCGTGAAAGGAAGTGCTCCATTGCAGCGAGGCCCTGGACATGCGGGATATTTGTGTATAGGGAAGTGGCATCAATGGTTACCAGGATGGTTTCTGGGGGTAACAGACTGGGTACGGATTCCAGGCGTTCGAGAAAGTGGTTGGTGTCTTTGATGAAGGATGGGAGACTGCATGTAATGGGTTGAAGGTGTTGATCTACGTAGGCAGAGATACGTTCTGTGGGGGCTTGGTAACCAGCTACAATGGGGCGGCCAGGATGTTTGGGTTTGTGAATTTTAGGAAGTAGGTAGAAGGTAGGAGTGCGAGGTGACGGTGGGGTGAGGAGTTTGATGGAGTCAGGTGAAAGGTTTTGTAGGGGGCCTAAGGTTCTGAGGATTACTTGAAGCTCCGCCTGGACATCAGGAATGGGATTACTTCGGCAAACTTTGTATGTAGAGTTGTCTGAAAGCTGACGCAGTCCCTCAGCCACATACTCCCGACGATCAAGTACCACAGTCGTGGAACCCTTGTCAGCCGGAAGAATGATGATGGATCGGTCAGCTTTCAGATCACGGATAGCCTGGGATTCGGCTGTGGTGATGTTGGGAGTAGGATTAAGGTTTTTCAAGAAAGATTGAGAGGCAAGGTTGGAAGTGAGAAATTCCTGGAAGGTTTGGAGAGGGTGATTTTGAGGAAGAGGAGGTGGGTCCCGCTGTGATGGAGGACGGAACTGTTGCAGGCAGGGTTCAATTTGGATAGTGTCTTGGGGAGTTGGATCATTAGGAGTGGGATCAGGATTGTTTTTCTTCGTGGCAAAGTGATATTTCCAGCAGAGACTACGAGTGTAGGACAGTAAATCCTTGACAGGGGCAGTTTGGTTGAACCTGGGAGTGGGGCTGAAGGTGAGGCCTTTGGATAGGACAGAGGTTTCGGATTGGGAGAGGGGTTTGGAGGAAAGGTTAACTACTGAATTGGGGTGTTGTGGTTCCAGATTGTGTTGACTAGAATTTTGAGGTGTTGGGGGGAGTGGAGCTGGAAGTGGGAGATTGAGTAGATGGGAGAGACTGGGTCTGTGTGCAATGAGAGGAGGTTGAGGTTTGTTGGAAAGGTTGTGGAGGGTGAGTGAGTTGCCTTTCCGGAGGTGGGAAACCAGGAGATTGGATAGTTTTTTGAGGTGGAGGGTGGCATGTTGTTCTAATTTGCGGTTGGCCTGTAGGAGGATGCTATGTACAGCCGGTGTGGATGTGGGAGAGGAAAGATTGAGGACTTTGATTTGGGATAGGAGTTGACGGGTGTGTTCATTGGCCGAGTCGATGTATAGGTGAAGGATTAGGCGGGTGAGGGCTATGGATTGTGCTGTTTGGAACTGGTATAAGGACTGATGGAAAGAAGGATTGCAGCCAGAGATGGGAACTTTAAGTGTGAGGCCTTTGGGAGTAATGCCAAATGTCAGACAAGCCTGAGTAAATAAAATATGGGAGCGTAATCTGGCTAGGGTGAAGGCATGTTTGCGGAGGGAATGTAAATAAAATTTAATGGGGTCGTTGTAGGGATGTTGTGAGGTTGACATGGTATTGGTAGGTGGAAAGGGTAATATGAGGTTAAAGTGAAAGTAAAGAGAGATTTATATAGGGAGAGATAAAGGTGTGAAAAAAGTCGAAAAAGTGTTGGTTTGAGATGAGCTATGTTGATCATGTGCTGAACTTAGGTTGGTGAACAACAATGGGTGCAAAGGTTGGGTAGTTATGTTGTCTCCAGATCACGTTAAAGGGCTTCTCGATATCCGCCAGGCCTCAACCTCCGCTAATTTCAAGTTGCCGCCGCTCATACCTCAACTGTCTTTCAACAACTTCTTTGCCTCTGTACTTCCGCCTCGACTGACATCTCTGCCCTTAACTCTTTGCCTTTAAATATGTCTGCTTGTGTCTGTGTATGTGCGGATGGATATGTGTGTGTGTGTGTGTGTGCGAGTGTACACCTGTCCTTTTTTTCCCCTAAGGGAAGTCTTTCCGCTCCCGGGATTGGAATGACTCCTTACCCTCTCCCTTAAAACCCACATCCTTTCATTTTTCCCTCTCCCTCCCTCTTTCCTGACGAAGCAACTGCCAGTTGCGAAAGCTCGTAATTCTGTGTGTGTGTTTGTGTGTTTTGTTCATGTGCCTGTCTGCCGGCGCTTTCCCGCTTTGTAAGTCTTGGAATCTTTGTTTTTAATATATTTTTCCCATGTGGAAGTTTCTTTCTGTTTTATTTACATCGTCATTAATTTGAACCCAACAATTACGTTTGTTATTGTCTCTGTTGCATTTCGAAATCTTCTCTATCGTCTTACTTTCTCCTTTCGTTTGTACAAGAAGTTCCACTTGGTATTCATCTTCCATTTTTCCGTAATCTACCATACATTTTATCCTGCCTAATTATACTCAATAATACGTAATTTACTTCCAAACCATAACCTAAAATTTTCAACGCTTTCAACATAACCGCTGCTATAAAATCCATTGTTCCAAGTTTACAAACATTTCGTGTAAACTCGTGAATACTATTTCACAGCTTCAGTTCCTTTCACCCATTACACAACCATCTCAGTTTTTTTTTTTTTTTTCCAACAACTTTCGTTTTATTTCCATTCCCGTTTTTCCCACAAAACCGATCATTTTTTAGCAGCTTCCCACAGGTTTACACGTTATTATTTCTTCATCAAACAATTGTTAGCCTCATTATCATAACCTGCCAGTACATAACCAGTCCTTTGAATACATTTACACACATATTCTTCGAGATTTTATTCGAAAATTTTTTTCGTATTTTATTTTTTCGCAAATTATTTTTTCGAGACTTTTTTCGAAAAAATTTTTTTGTCGAAATTTTCTTGAATTTCTCGACATTTTCTTGAATTTCCCCACCCTTTAACGTGATCTGGAGACAACATAACTACCCAACCTTTGCACCCATTGTTGTTCACCAACCTAAGTTCAGCACATGATCAACATAGCTCATCTCAAACCAACACTTTTTCGACTTTTTTCACACCTTTATCTCTCCCTATATAAATCTCTCTTTACTTTCACTTTAACCTCATATTACCCTTTCCACCTACCAATACCATGTCAACCTCACAACATCCCTACAACGACCCCATTAAATTTTATTTACATTCCCTCCGCAAACATGCCTTCACCCTAGCCAGATTACGCTCCCATATTTTATTTACTCAGGCTTGTCTGACATTTGGCATTACTCCCAAAGGCCTCACACTTAAAGTTCCCATCTCTGGCTGCAATCCTTCTTTCCATCAGTCCTTATACCAGTTCCAAACAGCACAATCCATAGCCCTCACCCGCCTAATCCTTCACCTATACATCGACTCGGCCAATGAACACACCCGTCAACTCCTATCCCAAATCAAAGTCCTCAATCTTTCCTCTCCCACATCCACACCGGCTGTACATAGCATCCTCCTACAGGCCAACCGCAAATTAGAACAACATGCCACCCTCCACCTCAAAAAACTATCCAATCTCCTGGTTTCCCACCTCCGGAAAGGCAACTCACTCACCCTCCACAACCTTTCCAACAAACCTCAACTTCCTCTCATTGCACACAGACCCAGTCTCTCCCATCTACTCAATCTCCCACTTCCAGCTCCACTCCCCCCAACACCTCAAAATTCTAGTCAACACAATCTGGAACCACAACACCCCAATTCAGTAGTTAACCTTTCCTCCAAACCCCTCTCCCAATCCGAAACCTCTGTCCTATCCAAAGGCCTCACCTTCAGCCCCACTCCCAGGTTCAACCAAACTGCCCTTGTCAAGGATTTACTGTCCTACACTCGTAGTCTCTGCTGGAAATATCACTTTGCCACGAAGAAAAACAATCCTGATCCCACTCCTAATGATCCAACTCCCCAAGACACTATCCAAATTGAACCCTGCCTGCAACAGTTCCGTCCTCCATCACAGCGGGACCCACCTCCTCTTCCTCAAAATCACCCTCTCCAAACCTTCCAGGAATTTCTCACTTCCAACCTTGCCTCTCAATCTTTCTTGAAAAACCTTAATCCTACTCCCAACATCACCACAGCCGAATCCCAGGCTATCCGTGATCTGAAAGCTGACCGATCCATCATCATTCTTCCGGCTGACAAGGGTTCCACGACTGTGGTACTTGATCGTCGGGAGTATGTGGCTGAGGGACTGCGTCAGCTTTCAGACAACTCTACATACAAAGTTTGCCGAAGTAATCCCATTCCTGATGTCCAGGCGGAGCTTCAAGTAATCCTCAGAACCTTAGGCCCCCTACAAAACCTTTCACCTGATTCCATCAAACTCCTCACCCCACCGTCACCTCGCACTCCTACCTTCTACCTACTTCCTAAAATTCACAAACCCAAACATCCTGGCCGCCCCATTGTAGCTGGTTACCAAGCCCCCACAGAACGTACCTCTGCCTACGTAGATCAACACCTTCAACCCATTACATGCAGTCTCCCATCCTTCATCAAAGACACCAACCACTTTCTCGAACGCCTGGAATCCGTACCCAGTCTGTTACCCCCAGAAACCATCCTGGTAACCATTGATGCCACTTCCCTATACACAAATATCCCGCATGTCCAGGGCCTCGCTGCAATGGAGCACTTCCTTTCACGCCGATCACCTGCCACCCTACCTAAAACCTCTTTCCTCGTCACCTTAGCCAGCTTCATCCTGACCCACAACTTCTTCACTTTTGAAGGCCAGACATACCAACAATTAAAGGGAACAGCCATGGGTACCAGGATGGCCCCCTCGTATGCCAACCTATTTATGGGTCGCTTAGAGGAAGCCTTCTTGGTTACCCAAGCCTGCCAACCCAAAGTTTGGTACAGATTTATTGATGACATCTTCATGATCTGGACTCACAGTGAAGAACAACTCCAGAATTTCCTCTCCAACCTCAACTCCTTTGGTTCCATCAGATTCACCTGGTCCTACTCCAAATCCCATGCCACTTTCCTAGATGTTGACCTCCATCTGTCCAATGGCCAGCTGCACACATCCGTCCACATCAAACCCACCAACAAGCAACAGTACCTCCATTATGACAGCTGCCACCCATTCCATATCAAACGGTCCCTTCCCTACAGCCTAGGCCTTCGTGGCAAACGAATCTGCTCCAGTCCTGAATCCCTCGACCATTACACCAACAACCTGAAAACAGCTTTCGCATCCCGCAACTACCCTCCCAACCTGGTACAGAAGCAGATAACCAGAGCCATTTCCTCATCCCCTCAAACCCAGAACCTCTCACAGAAGAACCCCAAAAGTGCCCCACTTGTAACAGAATACTTCCCGGGACTGGATCAGACCTTGAATGTGGCTCTCCAGCAGGGATACGACTTCCTAAAATCCTGCCCCGAAATGAGATCCATCCTTCATGAAATCCTCCCCACTCCACCAAGAGTGTCTTTCCGCCGTCCACCTAACCTTCGTAACCTCTTGGTTCATCCCTATGAAATCCCCAAACCACCTCCCCTACCCTCTGGCTCCTACCCTTGCAACCGCCCCCGGTGTAAAACCTGTCCTATGCACCCTCCCACCACCACCTACTCCAGTCCTGTAACCCGGAAGGTGTACACGATCAAAGGGAGAGCTACATGTGAAAGCACCCACGTGATTTACCAACTGACCTGCCTGCACTGTGATGCTTTCTATGTGGGAATGACCAGCAACAAACTGTCCATTCGCATGAATGGACACAGGCAGACAGTGTTTGTTGGTAATGAGGATCACCCTGTGGCTAAACATGCCTTGATGCACGGCCAGCACATCTTGGCACAGTGTTACACCGTCCGAGTTATCTGGATACTTCCCACCAACACCAACCTATCCGAACTCCGGAGATGGGAACTCGCCCTTCAGTATATCCTCTCTTCTCGATATCCGCCAGGCCTCAACCTCCGCTAATTTCAAGTTGCCGCCGCTCATACCTCAACTGTCTTTCAACAACTTCTTTGCCTCTGTACTTCCGCCTCGACTGACATCTCTGCCCTTAACTCTTTGCCTTTAAATATGTCTGCTTGTGTCTGTGTATGTGCGGATGGATATGTGTGTGTGTGTGTGTGCGTGCGAGTGTACACCTGTCCTTTTTTTCCCCTAAGGGAAGTCTTTCCGCTCCCGGGATTGGAATGACTCCTTACCCTCTCCCTTAAAACCCACATCCTTTCATTTTTCCCTCTCCCTCCCTCTTTCCTGACGAAGCAACTGCCAGTTGCGAAAGCTCGTAATTCTGTGTGTGTGTTTGTGTGTTTTGTTCATGTGCCTGTCTGCCGGTGCTTTCCCGCTTGGTGTGTAAAATTCAGATAGAACACAGCAGAATAATTAGACAAAATCAAGTATTAAAATACCAGTACAGACACATTTAAAAGGGGACAGAGCAACTTAATTAGAAATAATGGGTGGCCAAGTAACTCTGCAATATACTTAAATCATACAACTAATTTTTTGGAAAGTAGTTCTGCCATTACACAAAATTTTTAAACACAAATCTCACACACACCTCTTTATCAGTTAAAATAGAGGGTAGATCTGGGGGAAATCAGGTGTCAGGTCATCACACAAAACACACTCAATTAAAACATGTCATATCAACAGCTGTATTCCACATCTTTAACACACTGGTGGCCTCTTGCACTGAAAGAAAAAGCCACTTATTAATGGGCAAACAAGGAGCACTGTACAGGACTCCTCACCATGGACGTAATACTGTTTATTGCAAAGGTGAATGCTGTTACACTCAAAACACTCCTTTGAGGGATGCCATTCCCCTGCTTAAAATAGTCAAACAGGACATTAATAACCATGTGACCCTGTATCTAAAGTACTTTTCTGAGAGGGAGGACTATATGAAAGTGGGGAGATGTCCACCTGTACAGCTGCAGCAAGTTGTTATGCATGCAGGTAGTATTGTAGGCCTTTTCCAAATTGAAGAATACACTGACCAGGTGATGCTTATGTAGGAAACCTGGTTAAATGCTGTTCCTAACATGGTCAGATCTATGAGTGTGGAGTGATACCTCCTGATGGCACATTGGGAGTGACTTAGTAATGAATTTGTTTCCAGAACCCACACTAGGCACCTCCCTGACCATATGCTCCAGTGTATTTCCTATGCATCTAGTGATATTGATGCTATGATATCTACTGGGGTATGTATGATCCTTTACTGGACATAAAATTGGGATTAAAAGGCTTCTTTCAACTAGTCTGAAAATACTCCTGTCACTCAAATTTCATTAAGAACCTGCAGGAGGATGTCCTTTGAATGCTAGTCAACTGATTGTCCATGCTGAATGTAATCAGGTTGTGGGCATACACAGAATCATGAGCTACTGGAACACTGAATCCAACTCCCAAGAAGAGAGAGGAAGATTGTAATACTCCATGTTGGTATAATAGAAAACCAATAAACCCTCTCCTTTATTACCTGACAGTGACAGAAAGTTGGACGCTGGCTATACTCAGCCACAAAGTTCTTACAAGAGTCCACCTTTGTCTCAGCTATGTATCCTGGCAATATTAGGAGGTATCCCTGCTCTCATACAGCCATTATTTGTGGTATTGAGTTCCACTTGAAAATCCACCAAATGGCTTCCCGTACTTTATTTGTGAGTGTAGATGTATTAATGGAGTTCAGGAACCCTTATTTAGACTTCTTCTTACTTGCTCCAATCATCCTCTTCACCATTGGCCCAACCACCAAAAATGTTGCAAGATTCTCACCCACACGACACCAATTGAACCACAACACAGTCACCCTCCTGGCCCCAAATGAAGAATGACACTCATCATTCCACCAACAAATAATCTTTTGCATTGGACTGGTACTTTAAGCACACAAAGAAATAAAGATTAAAAAATTAGAGTGGACTTGAACTTTGCATGTACAGTGTGCAATGATTACCACTATAACATGGGCAGCTAAAGCATATCATCTCAAGTGGAAGATAACACTGCCTTCAGAAGCTTTCACATCCTACTATGTCACCAGATCATCATGGCTTGACTTAGAATTCTGAGGTACTGTAAGTTATTTTAGCACCTTGTGAACAACTGTAATATAGGCTATATGGTAGCAGCTGGCCAATGGCCAGGTTTTGTGTCATAGACTATACCTTGATCATGTAAATTGTTTAAATGTTGTTTATGGATGTAATTTTGACTTTTTAACATTTGTTGTCATTATTATCTCACTTAAAAAAGTAAAATTTCCCCAAAATATTGTTATGCATCCATTACAGAAAGAAAATGTGTGAAGTGCCTTAGTGTTTTCTCATAAAAATTACACACTGAATTATATCTGCTAGAAAATCAACTAAGAAAAATGTTGAGAACATAAAGAGGGTCATGGAAGTGAAGTAACACTCAATTATATGTTTTGTAATGTACATAAAGAATTTTGTTATGACATCTAACAGACAGTGGGACCTGACAGAACATTAGTTACACTTCTTCCCTTTCAATAGAATGTTTCAGTCTCTCAGATACATGTGGATGCTGTCTGGCATCAAGTAATAAAAATATTTATTCCCTCTCAACACACAATACCTAGAGCCTGACTCGATGGTACTCAGTATGGTTTGAAATGACACCAATGTGAAATGACAATGATGTCCAGCTAATATCACTGATATTATGTTGGCTACAAAAAAAAATAGTTCTACTGGCCATTAGAGTACATCTTTATGAGGCAGACAGATCACAGGCAGCATGTCTCTGATGTGGTGTCCTACCACAAGAATTTCCCCATTGTGATGGTAGGTGTAAAACTAATGTACCAGGTGGTTATAATTAAACTGATGGTGTTCCACATGCTGCATTGAAGGCTGTATATATCGCAGGACATTGAAACATTGTAGATATGTTCATTAACTGGTTTGTTCACAGACTATGGGGAAAAGTTAATAGTTCCACTTTTTGCCACCAGGTGAAAATTTGGTGCTATAAGCATTCATAATGCAAAATGTTTCCTGTTTTGATGTCAGTACACTGTTTGTCACTTGACGACATGTTGATTTATACTGTGAAGTGACTGTTAGTGTGAATGGTTAAGATAGTTTCTGCATGAAACATGATGGCTTCTAAGAAGAAAGTCTGTGCACTGCTGATAATGTTGTTTAATCAGAATGGCAGTAATAGGAGCACTGCTCAAATCTCAAATTCTGCAGCCAATGCTTGAGCTGTGTCATGGGAATTGTCTCCACCTGGTCAAGAGCTAACATGATTTTGCAGTGCATTCTACACTGGTATCCCCACAAGATTCAGAATGAGCACCACGTTAAGCCCCAAGATAGGCTACAATGCAGTGACTTTGCCCTCCAAATTCTGGCATGTATAGAAAAGGGTGGCATATGGCTGGGGAATATTCTTTGAATGGATGAGGCACATATTACTCTGCACAGTGAAATGAATGCACAGAACTGTCATGTATGCGGTTCTACTCTATTACACGTTGGGCATGAAAATCCACTGCTATCAGCTTATGTGACTCTCTGGTTCGGTTTCACAAGCTTCTTCATCCTCAGGCCATTTATCTTTGAGGAGTGACACCTGGTGGGCCTGTTAGGTGTACAGTGACATCTGCACATTATAAGGACCTCCTTTTGCAACACTTGATTCCAGATTTGCAAGAATACAACTGTGTACATATTACTATTTTCATGAAAGATGGGGCAACAACACCACATGTCACTTGTTAGTTGAAAGATTTGCTTTGAGAAACCTTCAGTAAAGCCTGCATTATCTTTAGGCAATCTCAAGATGGGTGGCCTTCCATACTCCTGACCTAAATTCATGTGACTTGCGGTTGTGGGGAGATCTGAAAGATCGTGTCTAACAGTGATGTATCCAAGCTCTTCATGATATGAAGGATAGCATATGATGACATACCACTCAGATTGCATCGCATATGCTGAGACCAACGGTTGACCATACCATGTTACAGGTGCAGCATGTTGCCAAGTTGTAACCTGTGACCATACCCTAATAAAATTGCCAGAACCACTGTTATGTGTTTGGTCATTCCTCCCATTTTATAACTGCTGACAGCACCATATTTTCACCTGGTGGCACAAGGTGGAACTATTATTTTTCCACATACTCCGCGAGTGCACCAATTACTGAACATACCTATGATGTTTCAGCATCATGTGATGCATACAGTCCCCACTGCAGCACTCTGAACACCATCAGTCTAATTATAACCACATGGTATCAAGAAACAACATCCACAGAATGTCTAACTTCCTTTAGATCTTGACACCATTGTCTAATCACGTCTTCACTACAGCTGGGTCCCTCTCCTTCTGGGGTCTGAGTGACCTACTTATACTTTTCCTCCAGCCCCTCTCACCTTCCTGAGGAGGTTACTATTAATTCTGAAAGCTATGTAGTGTGTTGTTTTTAATTTTATATGTGTGTATTGGCAATACTATGCAGTTTACCTCCTGAAGGTAAAACATGGGCAACGATTCTGCCTCAAATTTAAATTCAAAATCATAGCCTCATGCTGCTGCCAGATTAATTTTCTTAATACATTCAAGGCAACACAATGAACATATGCAGAACAAATACACAATGAATTGGGTGTCATCTGGTCTACAGTTTTTATGAAATTTAAGAATGTTTCACATTTACTAATTACTAAAATAACATAATATTAGTAACCTATGCAGTTTTATACTTACTTGACAAACATGGCCACAAGTGAGACACAGACTACTAAAAGGTCGAGAAGGTTAAATGCTGATCTGCAGAAGGCACCATCGTGGAGTATAAAACCATAGGAAACCATTTTTAAACATATCTCAACAGTGAAAACTGTTGTGAAGAATATGTCAAAATGTCCAAGAATCTGTAATTAAAAAAAAAAAAATACATATACCAGTTTTGTGTGTGAGTATGTGTGTAATATTTTATTCATATACACCACAGTGTTCATATAAATTTGAATTACTTTTCCCTAAATACCAACATATTTTTTTAAATGTAAAATGTTTGAGTAATACAACAAATAAAACATCAGTTTTTGATATTATGATTTTATTCTTACATCATTTCTTGGAGTCTTCTGCTGTAGAGGTTCTTCAGCAGCAAGCATGGCAGAAGAAATCATGATGCATGCAAGTATAACATTTCCAAAGTAACTGTGGTTACAAAACCAGTGACAGAATACTCTGAACCTGTAAAAGTAGAGAAAGATGAGATATTCTTGTAAATAAATTCCCTTGAAAACTCTTTGGAATTGAAAGGCAACTTATTTTAACACTTCATATTTTTTACAGTAACAGTTATTAAATTTATTAGACCATACAAAGGTTATATAAGACATGTCAACCATAAACATATTTGAAACAGATTGAATAAGATCTAAGATACATCATGGCATACATTGGTACAACATTATTAGGAAGTTTTAGTGATGGAACAATAAATGTGATTACTTTAATGTTTCTATAATGAGGAAAAACTCAAATATACTAGCACTGAACATTAATGACACACAAAGCAGCAATGGTTTTATTCCCATCACCACTACTCAGTAACATCTTTATTCAATAAACAATGACATGCAGTAAATCTCTTCATCATGCTAGAATGCCAAATCTAAAAAATGGATTTTATTAGACTATGCTTCAAGCGTATTTTTCACTTTGCTTTTGACACTGAACTATCTTTTGTTATAATATAAACTACAAGATACAACACATTACTAAGGCTTGTTTTGTACTAAATATTAACACAGTTTGAATATGTGATGTATATTCCATCCTGCAAAGCTGTGCTGTTACTACTAATTGTACCTATGAAAACGCTCACTAGATGCAATTCCATTCCATAGAAAAAAATACAGGTTTAACAATGATTATAACTACTGTACAATAAGCTTGGAGTTCAGTTGCAGAAGCTGTCATTAAATGCAGAGTGAACGGCTGTGGGGAGAAAGCTCTTGATTACTAAAGTTGCAATGATGGTTTGTCTGGAACTAACAGATGAGTCTATCTATCACCTGTTGGACTCAGAGAAAATGAAGAAGGACGATGCTTGAGGAATAGGCTGCTTCTTTGTGGCGATGTTGAACTCTGAGAGACGACGTGGCCGAGCTGACACACCGTCTTCCATTTCCATGTCTGCGTCACATAACACAAGATAAACGTATCAGACACTTGATCAAAGTTAAGGCACGACCGCTACCACTTGGCAGGTAAGGACTCCTGAAATTTTTTTCTAAGACCGAAAATGTATTACAAATAAGAACTGTACAATGTAGAAATTGAATGTGTTACAGTTAAATTATTTACCAAACAGCCATGGCACAAAAACTGAATTCAGCACCAATACTGTTCTTTCAAATGCTGAGTTTCTCAGAAGACTGGCAGCACATGTGATAACCTGTATTCTGTGGCTTCACTGTTTTCAACACTTAAACAGAGACTGCAAACAGGGCATGTTCCCTTGATAAAGGTAGATGGGATACAAAAAAGGATAACACAATGAAAGACACACTTTTATTTTCCTTAAAACTTATATCATATTGCATCAAACAAATAAATATCCTTTCTGCTTCTGAAATAAGTCAACAGGATAAGGGCACATTGGTTTAATGAGAAATCTGGATGATGTGCTATGATATAAAACCATAATGAATTACTGAAAAGTAGTGCAACCAAAAATCACAATTCCTACATGTCATAGAATAAAAACTATGAATGAGAATACATTGTAGAAACGGTTTACACTCACCTTGTGATACCAAAAAATTGTATAAGCAAGTATCATTGCACCTGTTACAAAGGAAGTTGAATTTTTGTATACAAAATGGAATACAGGAAAGAAATGGGGTTCCACTGTGGCATAGCGGTCGTGCTCAATGTCTTAGTCTTACCTGTTAGTGTGGGAAAGTATAAAGAAGGCACTTCCTGTGGGGAGTGGTCGAATGGTTGTTTTGATGCTGATCTCTGACATTCTTCGGGGCCTTGCAGATACGGTTGGCATACCATCTCCATCTACTTCATCTGAAAATTTTGATTGCAAAGCGCACTCCTTGGCACAGACTAATGACAAAATGCTCTGATATTGATATTTATGTGTTTGTTTTTGCTTTTATGTAACTGTGCAGTAAATTAGTAATATGGTTCTTATTTCCTTGTCTTTTGTGTGAAGGCAATGATTTTACAAAATTAAATCTGAAATGGTAAATTTTAAAAACTGCCATTCAAAATAGTTTGCTTTTGACACTTATACTAAGTTTTCAAATTATGCAGCAAAGAAAAAAAATAGGAAAAAATTGACCAAATAAAAATGTTTACTAATTAAGCAAACTGACATATACATCAACTCTGTCAAAGACATAGAATGGCAAAACATCCAAAGCAGAATGAGGTATCTGTTTCAAGCGAACAGGAGCTAGATTGAAAAAAAATAAAAAATCTTAGGTATTCTGCTCCTATAAGTGAGGTGCAATTCTAATTTCTTGAGATAGAATAGATTCATATTATTTGTGCAGTCAGTTTATCTTGAACATGGTCCATGATACAAGTTTATCAACTGTCCAGATATATGAGATATATGATCACATCAAAGACATGGTCGCCAGTATTGGGGATGACAGTCGTCTGGCAATGGAAGGATGTACACAGTTGGGTCACATATTTTGTAACTTAAATGTGAGCAAAACACAATGAAACTTGTCATTCATATTCAGTTATGCCACAAGAGCAATAACGAAAGATTGTAGGCAATGGAAAATTACATTCAAGTATGCTGTATAAACACCAATGAAGATTATATTGTCAAGAATTTATTCCATTCCATTCTGTCAGGCTGGTACAGCAACCGTTTGGAATTAGTTTGGATTGAAAAACAGTCTGGGTTGAAAAGTTATTTATTTCACTAATGCATTTCATCATTTTGGAGCATAATCAGATTGTAACTTGGTATAAAATTCATCCATCGCAGATGGCATACAGAGAGAAATTATATTATAAAACTTGATGGATTTAACATGACAGTTCAGACTGAAATTGTAGGCATGTTACAAAAAAACTGATAATCAGTGGTAAGTAATAGAGTAACTGTCACTAGTTGTCCTCACTATGGGACCTACAGTATGAAGGTATGAAAATGAATATATCCCCCTGTAGTAAGGTAGGGCTATTTCAGAACTAAACATCACAACAGAGTGAAGTTTGACCCCATGTTAACTGAAGTTCCTACAGCTGTTAATTCAGATTTTGAATCAGATGTGAATGGAAATCAACAGTACTGTTATGCGAATATTTAAAAAAATCCTGAGTCACACATACACCTATGGTCAACAGAATGGTAGTTAATGCTTGAAGAAAATAGTTTCAATTGCATTTTCAGGTATTTTTACTCTTTATATATATATATAATGAGTATATGATGACAACAGAAACAGAGGTGACAGAAACAGAGGTTTCTCAGTAACATTATACAGTGGAATTTGCAAGGCTTGTTGGTTCTTCACAAATTTGTACATCAGATCATTAAGTTAGCAAATTTATTTTGTTTTCTTAATACACTAGTTGGCTATCTCCTTCAATGTCATTCAAATTCTGCTTTCAAGATCTATGAAGTATTTAATGTTTTGACAACATCATGAATAAATAATTGTATATGAAGATAATAACAGGAAATTGCACTGATTTCTTTTCATTATAAACTGGTCCCCTCTATGTATACAGCTCAGTTGCATAGGACTCATGGTTAATTCTTTCCTTCTTTGCATTTGCAGTGTACATACTAATCTCGATTATGCTGTAGAAAGGTATTGAACGGTATTTCATGAAAGTATGTGTTAAATATATGTGGGAACTGTATTTCCTAAGAATATGTCATTTATCTATTAATTTATTCATTTGTTGCAGTTTGACAGTTTTAGAAAATATATAATTATTTCTAATTTAACTGGATTTAACTGCTGCTGTACAAGTGTTATTTAGTATGGAGGAGAAACTAACTATCTAAAATTAGTACAAATTAGTAGGATATTAAACAACTGTGGCAAATGTAATTATTTTCCTCTGAATGTTGCTATTTTAAAATTAGATAAGAACAATATGTGATCCATATACATTGTACTGTAACCAACAGAATCTCATGAATTTACCTGTAAATGACATTTACCAAACGAGTTTAAGATGATAGTATTATCTTTAAATTTGCACCAGTGTAATTTTTGTATGTCATACCTGTTAAACTACTATTAACCTAAATCATCACACTCAGTTATGTTAGTTACTTTTATGATCCATGTTTGCACAATAAATCATAATGATGTGAATTGAGTTAATTTACATTCAAATCACAAATTTGTAAATATGGTTACATGCCGAACATTTCTTAGTTATTTTTTTAAATATATGGATGTGAATTAGTAATTCACACCCATCATCTTTTACACATTACAATAACACAAATTCTTCTACAGAATAGAAGGCATTGTTAAGGAGAAACTTTTGCACCTTGTTTTCAAATTTTACTTTTCTGTCTGTCAGACACTTTATATCACTGGGTGATGTGATCAAAAATTTTTGTTGTAGCATTGTGCAGCCCTTTCTGTGCTAAAGCCAACCTTAATGAGGTGTACTGAATATCATTTTTTCTTCTGGCAAAGTAATTATATACATCATTATTCCTTTTTAACTGCTGTGGATTATGTACAACAATGAGGGAATAAATATACTGTGAAGCAGTAACCAGAATGCCCAGCTCCTTAAAGATATGTCTATAAGATTATCATGGGTAAGCCACACATATTATTCTTACAGTACATTTTTGAGCAATGAAGTCTTTATTTTTTTTAAAGATGAGTTACCTTGAACATTATCCTATCCTGTATGACATTAATGAAAGAAGATATTAAAAATATGTCAACTTACTGATTTGTCTCTCCCCATGATTTTGAAGTGCAACTGTGACTGAACTAAATTGTTTTAGGAGCTCCAAAATGAGCTTTTTCCAGTTAAAGTTCTCAGTGATATGAACACCTAAGAATTATGAAGTTTCCACCCTATTTATTATTTCCTCAGCATGTGTTACACTTATGATTGGTGTAGTACCCCCAAACATGCAGAACTGAATATGTTGTGTTGTGTCTTTTCAAAAAAAGGGCAACATCATCAGTAGAAAACCAGTCAATCATTCTCTTAAGAGCATTGTTTACCATTTCCTCTGTTTCTGTGTATATGCTTGGAATGATTAGAGCACTCATTTCATCTGCAAAA
Organism: Schistocerca gregaria; assembly: GCF_023897955.1. Lineage (NCBI taxonomy): Eukaryota > Metazoa > Arthropoda > Insecta > Orthoptera > Acrididae > Schistocerca > Schistocerca gregaria. Next base: position 20,853,542 of record NC_064931.1, read on the forward strand.
AGAACTAGTTCTGCTTGTTGTATATTAGATGGAAAATTGTTTTCATATCTGAAGAACAATGGTGGACTTAAGATTGAGCCTTGGGGAACCCTAAACACAATCTCTCTCCAGTCAGAATTACTCCCTAGGCTACGTTTGCTGAAGTACCAAGTCCAACTTTTTGCATTCTCTTGGTTAGATATGATATTATACATTGGTTGGATATACCATCAATCCCATGAAACTTCAATTTATCTAGGAGAATACTGTAATTCATTCAGTGAAATTTTTTAGACAGGTCACAAAATATACTGACTAACACTATTTTGTTACTTAATGCTTGTAAAATTTGGTGAGTGAACATCTAAATGGCATTCTCAGTAATGCAACTCTTCTGAATCATAGACACTGAGGATATTGTAGCTGATAAGGTGAGATAATGTTCTAGAACAAATCACCTTAAAAAAAATTTTCGACAGTGATGTCAACAGTCAAACAGCTTAGTAGTTATTGACATCGCATTATCACCATGCTTAAAGAGGGGTTTAACAACGGCATATTTCAGTCTCTCTGGAAAACTATGTTAAGTTAGTGATGCATTACATATTCCAGATAAGACTGGGCTTAATGTATGGTAACAAATCTTCATTAGTCTCTTATAAACACTGTCAAAAGCACATGAGCTAAAGAGCATGAGCTACTATTTTCAGGGAATATATAATTTTCTTAATTTCAGAAGGAGACATTGGTGATTCACCAATATGACTGAATTTTATGTTAGTTACTTTTTCAACAAGTGGCTGTGATTTTTCTCTTGAACTGTTTGTCCCTAAAATTCCTACTGTATTTAAGAAATGATTATTAAATATATTTGATAACTGTGAGTCATCATTTATAGTTCAGTCCAAATACTCACTTATTCCTGTAAGTACCTACACAAGGCAAATTTGGATGTTACTTCTATACAGTAGCACTAAGACTTCTCACAGAGCACTCTTTCTTCACAAATGAATGATTCCTCAACCCATGAGTCTCAAATAGCACAAATAATTTAAGGTGCTTGCTTGTATAAAGTGCATTAAAAGAGAAGCAAGTTGGAGACTGTAAAATGGAAACCATAAAAGGATGATAATTTCACTGCCTGCAGAATAAGGCACAGTGCCTGTATGAGCACTGAGCTCCCAAAATTGCTGCCAGAGGGACATATTGGCACATCTGTGTAATGACAGTGTGTGCCACATGCAAGCACTGTCTACTGCACTCAGTTGTGCTGGAAACCATGGAATGAGGGCTTCAAAAGAAGACCAAAGTGTATAGTGTGTTTCCTGACAACAGAAAGTGTGCGGGGAATGGAAATTCATCCAAGAATAGCACACGTTACAGGAAGCACTACATGTCTTTTGCAAAAGTCAAAGCATGCACAAGTGATTGAGGGAAGAGCAGATGTTGGCTGACGATGCATGGTCTAGAATGCCACAGTGCATTAGTGATATCATTGTACAGCAGGTGGATGTCCTCATTATTTGAGACTGGTGAGTCATAGTAGCAGCGATTGCTGCAGATGAAGAATACTGTGTTTGTTTATATCCTTCATAGATTACATTAATTGTAAAGTGTCTTTAAAAGTACTAACTGTAATAAAATAGAAAAAAGTTGTCTATAATAGAAGGCATATTCAAGAAATGGCATTCAGTATTTCATTCATTGTCAAATGATGTCTGCCCCTGGTAGCTGAGTGGTCAGCGCAATGGAATGTCATGCCTAGCGGCCCGGGTTTGATTCCCAGCTGGGTTGGAGATTTTCTCCACTCAGGGACTGGGTGTTGTGTTGTCCGTATCATCATCATTTCATCCCCATCGACACACAAGTCACTGAAGTGGCGTCAACTCAAAAGACTTGCATCAGGCGAATGGTCTATCCACCGGGAGGCCCTAGCCACACGGCATTTCCATTTTCAAATGATGTTAATGTTTTTTCCTAACAGTAACTTCTCTCTCTCTCTCTCACACACCCCCCCCCCACAAAAACACCCCCCCACCCCCACCCCCCCACCCCCACCCCCCCACCCCCCCACACCGCACCGCCCCCCCCCCCCCACACACACACACAAAAAAAGCAGTGACATTTATTTTGTGTATCTCTTGTCCTATAATATGTTAATAAGTGTTTTGAACTAATAGCGTACGTTATGATTGAGATGTCTTCTTTATCTACTATCAGTTCAAAATTTACAGATACCCAACTGGATAAAATTTTTGGCAACTATTTAGTAACTGCAAAAATGAAAACTGTCAACTCTACTCTGGGCATCTAGTGTCATGACAACATGTAGATTTCATGACACATTTTCTCTGAGCACAATATTGGATAGAAAGAGTACAGTACTGCTGAAAAGATTGGTGCTATAAAAGTGACTGCAAAGCTTAATATACACTTACAAAACACAGTGTTAGTTATACTCCTGAGATAGGAATTACATAAACTAAACATCTGTGGTAGAGCAGTTGTTGTCCACATACTAGAAAATATATTAATGTAGGAAAGAATCTTGAGTAGTGTAAAGGGTGTAAAATGTGCATTATTAATCCAAAAAAGTTTAATGATATCAACAAGTAAAATTTTGATGGTTGAAGAGTCATTAATTTGAATGCAGTCCGATTCTGCCAGCTGTATGTCATCTGGTGAGTGTCCATCAGAGTACCTCAAACTGCTGCCTAATGGAAAAAAACTCATGTGCACTCCATAAGTACTCTGCAAACTGAGTAGCTGCTTTCTTTGTATAATGAATACCTGATCTACCAAGGGGAGTCCTAGAATTCCCCAGCAAATAATGCAGCTCCAGAAATCTGCAGCCAAGACTGTCACAGAGTTGATGACGCCTTTGGTCAAGACCCTCCACTCAGCTCCAAACCAACGGACCTAGATTAACTCTGGGAACAATGCTGCAAATTGCGAGCTCTGCTTACACCCCTTGCACAACGCCAAAAGCCTTCACCACTTTTGCAAGCCACCTATACGAACCGAGGATGGCATCAGAACTCAAGTGACAGGTATTGTTGGTGCTGACAGTGAGCCACGACTTGCAGATGACTGCACCCTGCACACATTGGCTCCCTGTGTCAAGCAATATGAGTGTGTTAACATCAGCCAGTAATCCTGCTGTGAGCACAGATCCACCATTTGGGTACACTAGGAGGTGTCTCAACACCAGTGGGCAAAACAAGTGATACCTGATGTGTCCCATGTGATACACCAGATTCTCTTTCATATTTTGAAGCAGCAGTCAGAAGATAACTGCCCATAGCCAAAAGCACATTCACCTGTTCACTAACTGCAGCAAGTTCCTTCAGTGTGCTCACAGAATGGACACATCCTACTCATCCTGGTATTACTAACATAAGAATTTATTATTAATGTGCACAATAAAAACAATAACTCTAAAATGAAGACTTATTGGACCCCGATGTAATTACTTCCCAATCTGTAGATGACTGATAGTTTAACTCACTGACCTCTGATACTGATACCCTTTGTTCCTTATTTTGTTTCCTGTTTGTGAGATGTGACTTGAACCATATTGCAGAACTGCCAGTAATGCCATAGCATTCTCATTGTTGGGGCATTATTAGATGTAGGCAAGTTTTAAACTACACTGTGTGGTTTTCATTTTAATGTAGATCCAATAGTTTGTATGTTGGAAATCAACACCTGGAGTATAGTTAAATCAGAAATAAGATGATGTTAATCAAGATTCAAAGGTTATGACATGCAATTCAAATTTCACTTAAATGTTAACTATTGTTCAAAAATTTTTCCACAATAACATCACAATGCTGACATAACTAACTTACATTATTATGGTGGTGGTGGTTAGTGTTTAACGTCCCGTCGACAACGAGCTCATTAGAGACGGAGCGCAAGCTCGGGTTAGGGAAGGATTGGGAAGGAAATCGGCCGAGCCCTCTCAAAGGAACCATCCCGGCATTTGCCTGAAACGATTTAGGGAAATCACGGAAAACCTAAATCAGGATGGCCGGAGACGGGATAGAACTGTCCCGAATGGGAGTCCAGTGTGTTAACCACTGTGCCACCTCGCTCGGTTACATTATGAAATGTAAATTATAATGATGGAGAAACCCAAAACTGTCCCTTGCACAACAGTATGTGTCTGTGGCATACTATATGGCATCCTCAATTTTTCATTCTTGGTTCCCTTCTGTTCGTGATATATACAGGATGATCAGAATTAGTCCGAAAAGCTAATTAGGATGTCACATGGTAGGTTTGCGCTGAGAAACAATTGTTAAGAAAAACATTCAAAATGTTGCACCATTCATAAGAAAATTAGTGCTGACGTTAGTCAATAAGGCTGTTTTGAGCACAAATTCAAGCAATCTACCAGAGATGGTCACCAAACATGTTCTTTATTTGGTTTCCTAGAATTGAACAAGACAGTGATACAAAAATTGTATGTGGGATGATAGTAGGGATTGAACCGCAGCCAAAGACTGGGCCAGTCTTGTTTGCTATCATCTACAGTATGAGAATAGCTGACACTAATTGTATCTGCTGGGCCACTTGAATTTCGGTGCACAATGATCTGAGTCAGTGCTAATTAACTCAGAAGCTGTGCAATGTATCAAATTTTTTTCTTAAGAATTATTTCTCAGCACAACCCACTCTGCAATACCCTTAGAAGTTTTTAGACTGTTTCTGACCATCCTGTATAAGTGATGTGCCAGTAGCAATAAGAGGCCATTCATTCATTCATTCATTCATTCATTCGTTTTTTGTCACAGAGAGAGTCCAGCTTGGTAATATCATAAGCTAATAGCTGAACTTATTTATATCTTATTCACTCCAAAAATATACATTAATAATCATAAAAATAAATATTTCCTGTCATTACAAAGAAATATAGCAATATGATATTAATGGTCACATGATAAAGGAATCTACAAACATAATAGTCTTTGGCATCCACCTGGGTTACAAGTATAATGAAATCAGCATATTGATAAGATCAATATGAAATTGAGTCCAGCCAGCTTTCTATTTAGACCTATCTGCCATACTGCCTTATAATGCTCATCAAGACTCCCTGTTTCTTTCAGGATAATATACCAAAGTGATGAAAGAAAGAGAAGCAGAATACTGATACGACAAAAGCTAACCATGAGAATTTTTGATTATAGCCAATACCTAAATACTGTATATTTGTCTTTTTGGAATATTTAAGCCACATAATGGGAATGTGATTGATATTGCATAGAAGCAGATCAACAAATATTAATGTCCCACAAAATATTTGCCTTCTTATCTATACTTTGGAATGGAGATCTGTAGTCTGGTGAATAGGTACATTGCAAGTTACTGCTCAATGAATGCTACAACTGTGCAATTTCCCTAAATCAATGAAGGCTCATGTTAGATGTGTCTTTGAAAAGGACAGATTTAATTTTCTTCCCCACCCCTGCCCCATTTGAGTTGGTCATCCCTTTATAGTGGTCACATCAGTGACATTATACTAAACTCTGATCATTCTGCCTCCCTTCATGGATTCTGGTACTGCAGTTCCTTTTCAGTATTGATAGAAATAATTTACCAGTAGAAAGAGTGTTCATTCTTAAGAAGAGTCTAAGATTTTTTTTTTCGACTTACCAGTAAACCATGATACTTAAAGAATCAAACAGCCATGCATAAAACAGTCTTAAACATCTGATTAGTGTACAAATGAGTTAATGTGTTAAATATTTGACATTAATCATGAAAGTGAGAAAAAGTTTGAAATTTTGTTTAAAATTTGTTGGAAGCTGCCAAGTCCTCTCATTATGAAACACAGTATATAGGGTGAGTGACTTGCACTCCATTTTAATTAGAAGCTAGATTTTCAAGCATCTCAATGTTTATGGCAACGTATCTTCTGAACTGTGTGTGTACAAGGATATAACAATTGCTGGTTGGTTCAGTGATGTATGCAAATACTGTCTGCAAAGTGTGTAGCAGATGGAGTTGGTAGCAAAAGTAGTAGTACATTAAAACATCATGCCTAATGCTGAAGTTTTACTATACCATATTAAGCAAAATGTTGTTTCTCACGCATCTAAATTTCTATGTGAGCTTATCTCCTGAACTACGTGATATAAAATGGTTCAAATGGCTCTGAGCACTATGGGACTGAACTTCTGAGGTCATCAGTCCCCTAGAACTTAGAACTACATAAACCTAACTAACCTAAGGACATCACACACATCCATGCCTGAGGCAGGATTCAAACCTGCAACCGTAGTTGTTGCGCGTTTCCAGACTGTAGTGCCTAGAACCGCTCGGCCACCTAGGCCGGCTACGTGATGTAAAATGAAAAATTTTTGCAGGTGCATACGATGGTACATGCAGATACTGTTTGCAAACTGTGTTGTGAATAGAATTGGTAGTAAAGAAGTAATAAATTAAGGTGTCACATCAGATGCTGAAGTTGTACTGCAAAGCAAAATGTAGTAAGCGGTAAAACATTTTTCCATTCCTCATTCTGTTGGGGTGGGGGCTGTCAGTGACAAAAAGTTTTGTAAGGGTTTGAAACTATGTGTAACGGTTGTTGGAAGTCACTGAGTGCTCTCATTCTCAAATACTGGATACATAAAGTCTGTGTATTTGCACACTGTCAGTTACACTTCCTCAAGATAAACACACAGTTTCTAACAGTAATATTTGTCTCAATGTGTCAAACCTTCAACATAATACTTTACCTCTTAATGAGTAGATTATGAGAGCACTTTATCAGTCAAAAATTACGCAAAATACTGAAAATCAAATTTTTGTTGCCTCTGGTATGCCTTAGGTATGCAACCTTGGACTGGGTTCCAGGATAGTTGCTTATTAATATAGACTGACAGAGCGAAATTTAAGGTGTTCTGAGCAATGATGTTTTCAGAGAGGACAATATGCTCAAGTGATTGAATGTAACTGAGCAATGAGAATTACTACCTGACATCACATCCACTGGCAAGAAAATACACTCCTGGAAATTGAAATAAGAACACCGTGAATTCATTGTCCCAGGAAGGGGAAACTTTATTGACACATTCCTGGGGTTGGTCGTGAGACGACACTTCATCCAGTCCGAAACATGCTCAATGGGGGACAGATCCCGAGATCTTGCTGGCCAGGGTAGTTGACTTACACCTTCTAGAGCACGTTGGGTGGCACGGGATACATGCGGACGTGCATTGTCCTGTTGGAACAGCAAGTTCCCTTGCCGGTCTAGGAATGGTAGAGTGATGGGTTCGATGACGGTTTGGATATACCGTGCACTATTCAGTGTCCCCTCGACGATCACCAGAGGTGTACGGCCAGTGTAGGAGATCGCTCCCCACACCATGATGCTGGGTGTTGGCCCTGTGTGCCTCGGTCGTATGCAGTCCTGATTGTGGCGCTCACCTGCACGGCGCCAAACACGCATACGACCATCATTGGCACCAAGGCAGAAGCGACTCTCATCGCTGAAGATGACATGTCTCCATTCGTCCCTCCATTCATGCCTGTCGCGACACCACTGGAGGTGGGCTGCACGATGTTGGGGCGTGAGCGGAAGACGGCCTAACGGTGTGCGGGACCGTAGCCCAGCTTCATGGAGACGGTTGCGAATGGTCCTCGCCGATACCCCAGGAGCAACAGTGTCCCTAATTTGCTGGGAAGTGGCGGTGCGGTCCCCTACGGCACTGCGTAGGATCCTACGGTAGTGGCGTGCATCCGTGCGTCGCTGCGGTCTAGTCCCAGGTCGACGGGCATGTGCACCTTCCGCCGACCACTCGCGACAACATCGATGTACTGTGGAGACCTCACGCCCCACGTGTTGAGCAATTCGGCCGTACGTCCACCCGGCCTCCCGCATGCCCATTATACGCCCTCGCTCAAAGTCCGTCAACTGCACATACGGTTCACGTCCATGCTGTCGCTTCATGCTACCAGTGTTAAAGACTGCGATGGAGCTCCGTATGCCACGGCAAACTGGCTGACACTGACGGCGGCGGTGCACAAATGCTGCGCAGCTAGCGCCATTCGACGGCCAACACCGCGGTTCCTGGTGTGTCCGCTGTGCTGTGCGTGTGATCATTGCTTGTACAGCCCTCTCGCAGTGTCCGGAGCAAGTATGGTGGGTCTGACACACCGGTGTCAATGTGTTCTTTTTTTCCATTTCCAGGAGTGTATATCTTATAAGGTATATTATGACATCATTAAAAAATAATCAAATTAATATGTTGTGGGAGAATATGCATAGTAGAAACTGCATTAATTTGATTAAAAAGTACTTTTAATGTCTAGCATATACTGTATTTTGTTCTGGCATAATTTTTATTATAGTTTTTTTAGTTGTTTAGTTTGATTTCTTAATGGAGGACAGATCAGTGATAAGCTTTAAGATGAAGTAATAAGATACAGTTACCATGAATAAATAGTACATAAATTGTACCATTATGTCATAAAAATGCAACCTCACTGACAGAATATTATGTAAAAAACAAATACAAGAGCAAAGAAAAAACAAATGAGCAAGATATTGTTATGTGAACATCTTAAATGAAAACTGTAACTGCCTACATATCTCACCATTATTTGGATAAGTAACAATGGAATGACTATCTCCTCAAATATTTTAGAGAACTAGGAGGCAACTCAAATGAAAGTAGCAGGTGTAACACTTCAGTCATCAACTACAACTGAAATACAATCAATTGTGTTATCAGCTCTGTCATTCTCTACGGGAAATCCCAACAACAAAAAATTACAACTGAGTAGTTTATATTATACAAGGTGATACTTACTTATATTTTAAAACCTCTTGAAGTGACTTAGATGATGCTGAGACAAGTAATTTAAGACACACATGGTTGTAAATGTCTGGAAAAACCCCCAAAGTGTATGGCAAATGTTGAACATGGAACATCACCAGATGATGTACCTCGCAGCACATACAGTGGTGGAGCCTACTGGTTGGTCGTACCTGGTCATTGAAACCTGAGTCAGGTAGTCACATTTATGTGGCTAAAGGTTTATGTGCATCACTTTAGCATGTCAGGCCTAGGGTTTGAGTCTTGTGTCTGGCATGTAGCGTTTTTTTGCATTTCATTAGACAATTGTGGCGATATTTACCTGTCTTGTGGCCTCCGCTGGTTAATTGCAAAGTACAGTACAACAAAAACATACCATATTGCTTCACAAGTATATAAGTGTAAGCATCTACACTGCACCACGACCAGTAAATGAGCTATAGGCATAAAATGTGTATTAATTATTTGTCTCAGTTGCATGTACACGAGCCGGCCAGTGTGTCCTTGCGGTTCTAGGCGCTTCAGTTTGGAACTGCATGACCACTACGGTCGCAGGTTTGAATCCTGCCTCAGGCATGGATGTGTGTGATGTCCTTAGGTTAGTTAGGTTTAAGTAGTTCTACGTTCTAGGGGACTTATGACCTCAGAAGTTAAGTCCCATAGTGCTCAGAGCCATTTGCACCATTTTTTTGCATGTACATGGCTTTGGGGTTTTTAAAAGTATTAATACAAATCACTCTGTATATAATGGAAACAAATTTTAAATTACTTTAATTCTAATACAATCGAAGTCATATGAAATTACATTATATCTGGCTTTCCCCCCCCCCCCCCCCCCCTCTCTCTCTCTCTCTCTCTCTCTCTCTCTCTCTCTCTCTCTCTCTCTCTCTCTCATAATATATACATTATACATAAATTAAACGGTGGTTCTGTAAATTTACATTTAATACAGCCATCAGTTTGTCAAATTAGCTTCGTGTGCATTTTCCTGTTCATGCATGATTTTTTCAATCAACACCTAGGCCCCATATTACATATTTGTCAAGATGATGATTCAAATTTGCTCTGTAATAGACACCAAATATTATTTTATCCCTTCTGAGGCAATCAATGGAAATAATACCTTTTGAAATTAAAAAAAAACTAACATTTTCAGCACTCTAAATTTTTTTTAGTGCAGGGCTGTCAGCTTCCATCCACTGTTTAGAGAGTTATTTTATTTATGGTATGAGGTACAGGACTCAAATCTCATTCACCATAACAAATCACCTTTAATCACTGACTGTCCAATATCAATTCCTGCACTTGTAAATTTTCCATAGTAATCAGTAATAACAATTCCTTTTGCACATAGAAACATTGGCAATAACCTTCCTGTGGCTGAAATTTGCTTCATCTTTGTTGGTGTGGGCCTAGTATCTTCCATCACATTTGGATGTTCTTTAATTTATAGTAGAATTACATCTCACAAAGTAAAAATTTATTGTATTTGTTATCGCTCAGAATCTCAAAAATGCAGAATACATGAATTGGTATGTCGGTCAGTTATTCATGTAAAATATTTTAGTCTCCAATCAGCCGTCACCTCTTTGTGTAATTCATGTTAGTTTCTTTGGTGGTTGCAGTTTTGAATCATCTGACACATGTATGACCTTAAAGTGAATTATGACCCTCTCTAATGTCAACCACCCATTATCAACTGCTGGTTTTTAAGGAGCTTGTTCCTTCATTTTCATCACCTACTACAGATGAATTTTCACAAGAAAATGACATTCAAAACATGGATTTTTTTTTAACCATTTGAGTGAAACATGCAGCTCCATTACTTTAATAAAGGAATAAACAAATCTATTCTCCACTTGAAGTTACCTCTTGAGTTATGTATTACACTATGTACTGGCAGGACCAAAAATAAAACTTCATTGACATGAACACCATCAGCAAAATACTGATTTAAATAGTACAAGTCAACTAAAGTGTGTGGTATCGATACAGTTTTACTATGGCTTAATTGTAACCCAGAATGAAGAATTTGTTGCTCTTGTGTATTAATTCACAGGCATCAAAGTGAAGATGGAGGGAAATTGGAAGTTACAGTCATTAAATCTGTCCTGTGTTACTTGTAAAAGGTCTGCTATTCCATCTACAACATGTGCCAGAGAGAGTACGAAATGTCTGACCTACAAGTTACGAATATCATAATACTTACAACTACTTCCATATCATATATTCTAATTACAAAGCCGTTTCTATTGAACATATCCTTACCTTGATTGTCATTCTGCCCGTCATAACCATAATCTTCTGTATCACCTATTTCTAACTGAACTCTACTATGACTTCCTAATTCTTCATCTTTTTCTGATCTGAAACCGAAGATTTTTTAAAATCTTAATAAATACTTAGCTTTACAATGCACTACAGTAATTTAAAAAATCATAACAAGAAGTAATACATAGGAGTATACTAGAGATCAGAAATAAGCTCCATAAAGTCGCTTCGAAGTTGGTAATAGGTCCTATGATGGTGCATCTGATCTCATTGTCTACATATAATCACAGACTCAGTTTCCCAGTCTATGACATTGCCCATTTAAATGAAAACTCATCACTTGAATTTGTTGTCCAGTACAAGTGGATTGAGCCACTGTAGAAAGGAGAACAAGTACACCAGTACATAAGTCAAACCGAGTACCCGCAGCATCGCCACTATATTAGCAAATCTTAGGCATGGCGATTATTACACAAAGTGTTCATTTTACTTGAAGATGTTGAAATATTTCAAAAACTACACACCAGATAAAAAATTCATTATTTCAATTTGTTTGTCTCAAAGGGGGACAGCCACCATTACCACACTCAACTTGCCACCCCACTCGTGCATGGTTGGAGAGGGACAACTTTGAGATCTTCAATGGGAACCCATACTTTTTATTGCAGATTATAATTCTATGGAAAAATGTATGAATGTTTTGTCTGAGCATTTTCTTCATTTTGTCACAGATGGCGCTGAAATCCAAGGAAAAGAAATGGGTAATTTACGACATGCTACTCAATGGATCTTGAATAGCCAATGCTACATGGGAATCCACCTCCATGCTGTAGGGTAGGACTGGCCAGTATTTCATAAATTCTAATTGGAAAACCCATTCACAATGTTGTATTCCTCCAACATATCGAACAGGGAACTATTCAACGCACCACTATGGCCATGTATTGAACTATGATGTATCATAACAGGCAGTACAATGCAACCAGAGCTCATGTATCAAGCAGATATAGAACAGATAGCAGCTCTAAACATTACCATATTTGCACAGTATTTATTGCCTACACATCTACCTATCATTTGGAGAAAACATGTGCAAGTGGATGATGAATATTGCAACCACAGAAGCAAACTCTGAAATGATCCTGATTTACAGAGACTGTAGCAGAAATGTTGAGGTTGCTGTTGCCTTCTATACTGAGCATTTTTGAGAGAACGCTCACTCTCATTTGTTATTTTACAAGGTTGTGAATGCCTTTATGTCTCATGGCAGTGTGCAGACTGGGAAAAGGAAATGAAGCGAACATGCTACAGGAGAAGCTAATGGAATTGCTGTACTAGCAGCAGAACACCACACCTCATGGAAAAGCACCTGGCAATTACACCATGATTGTCACATCTGTGAGTAGTACTGTCACAATAACTGTGTCATCATAAGTATCATCCATACCATGTGTCACTGCATCACGAACTTCATGGCCCTGTTCTCTACAGCCACATAGTGTTTTGTGAATGAGCATGTCAACAAATGCAAATGACCCTCACATTATTTGCCAAGGTACTATTTTCCAATACGTCTACATTCACAAACCATAGTAGCATTAATCAGCATAACATACTTTACTGGAGTGCAGTCAATCTCCACTGGTTATGGCAAACTGACCATCAGTGTCCTTGGCCGGTTAATGTATGGCGTGGCATCATGGGGAACAAACTCATCTGTCCACATTTTATCAACAGCACATTGAATGGATACAAATATTAAACATTTTTGGAACAGGAACTATTGGTATTAGTGCAGGATGTTGCCCTGGACATTCAACAACGTATATGGTTACAGCATGATGGCTGTCCTGTGCATTATACACACATCAAAAAAAGTTTTGCATCACCTCAGTTCAGAGAGTACTGGAACCTGTACAGAAAATTGGAATGGAGATCAACATCATCATCATCTCCGCCCTTTTTATTGCTCATGAAAACCACACATTACATGTTGTACCACCATGCAGTGAGACCATCAGAAGTGGTGGTCCAGATTGCTGTACACACCGATACCTCTAATACCCAGTAGCATGTCCTCTTGCATTGATGCTAGCCTATATTCATCATAGTATACTATCCACAAGCTCATCATGGCACTGTTGGTCAAGCTCATCATGTCACTGTTGGTCCAGATTGTCCCACTCCTCAACGGCGATTCAGTGTAGATCCCTCAGAGTGATTGGTGGGTTACATCATCCATAAGCAGCCCTTTCCAATCTATCCCAGGCATGTTCAACAGGGTTCATGTCTGGAGAACATGCTGGCCACTCTAGTCGAGTGATGTTGTTATCCTGAAGAAAGTCATTCACAAGATGTGCATGATGCGGGTACAAATTGACATCCATGAAGAAGAATGCCTCGCCAATATGCTGACGATATGGTTGCACTATCAGTAGGAGGATGGCATTCACGTACTGTACAGCCATTACAGCACCTTCCATGACCACCAGCGGCATATGTCGGGCCCACATAATGCCACCCCATAACAGCAGAGAACCTCCACCTTGCTGCACTTGCTGGACAATGTGTCAAGTCACTCAGCCAGACTGGACTGCCTCTCCCACAATTTTTTGGTTGAAGGCATATACGACACTCAGCGGTGAAGAGAATATGATGCCAATCCTGAGAGGTCCATCAACATGTTGTTGGACCCATCTGTACTGTGCTGCATGGTGTTGTGGTTGTAAAGATGGACATCGCCATGGATATCGGGAGTGAAGTTGTGCATCATGCAGCCTATTGCACACAGTTTGAGTCATAACATGATGTCCTGCAGCTGCATGAAATGCATTATTCAACAAGATGGCATTGTTGTCCGGTAGCGGTCATCCACTGCAGTAGTAGCCCTAGTGCGGCCTGAGCGAGGCATGTCACAACAGTCCTTGTCTCTCTGTCTCTCCTCCATGTCTGAAAAACAAGGCTTTGGTTCACTTCGAGATGCCTGGACACTTACCTTGTTGCAGACATGATCAAACCACAGCATTGACCATCTAGGCATGGTTGAATTACAGACAATACGAGCCGTGTACCTCCTTCCTGGTGGAATGACTGGAACTGATCAGCTGTTGGATCCCCTCCATCTAATACACCCTGCTCATACATGGTTGTTTACATCTTTGGGCGGGTTTAGTGACATCTCTGAACAGTCAAAGGGACCGTGTCTGTGATACAATAGCCACAGTCAACGTATATCTTCAGGAGTTCCAGGAACCGGGGTGATGCAAAACGTTTTTTTGACATGAGTACAATTGAAGCACGTGAGGTACTGAAATGTGTTTACACTGGTTGGTGGACTGGCAGATGTGGCTCTATTAATTGGCCCACAAGGTCACCAAGTTTGAGATCACCAGCTTTCTTTCTGTGGGGATATTTAAAAGCAAGTGCAACAAACTATGAAGATATGGTTGATCACATCAGAAATGCCTCTGCTGACATTCTCACAGATATTCTTCTGTCCTGTGTACAGTCATTTGAAAACTTGATTACTAGGTGTACTGAAGTTGGCCGTATGATGTTTGAACACTTACTATAATTGGGAAAGTAGAGTAGCATTTGCCTCAAGCCACTGCCACAGTGGTGCATTGGGTAGATCCCTGTTCGATATGTCAGAGAAATACAACATTGTGAATGGGGTTTCCAATTAGAAATTATGAAGTACTAGCCTGTCCTACCCTTGCAGCATGGAGGTGCAATCCCACAAACCATTGGATATTCAAGGACCACTGAGCAGCATGTCATAAATTATGATTGTGTACCCATTTGTATTCTTCCAATTACAGCGCAACCTGTGGTAAAACAAAGAAAATGCTTCACATAAAATGTATCTAGATTCTGGCAACAAAAAAAAAGGGGGTTGCCATTGAAGATTTCAAAGTTGCCCCCCACTGCCTATGTCTGGGATGGGATAGGGTGTCGAGTGTGGTTATCATTGGATGTCCCCCTCTAAGACAAACAAATTGGAATTATAACTTTCTTTAATCTGGTGTGTAATTTTCAAAATATTTCAATGTGTTCAATTAAAATGAACACCCTATATACTGATACAATGACTGACCAGTCAGCAGTGACTGGTACATTTATGTACATATGTGTATATGTAAGCACATAAGTGTGTGTGTGTGTGTGGGGAGTGGGGGGGGGGGGGGTTGGTGCACATATGTACACATGCGCTTGTGTCGTATAAAGGATTTTTCCGTAAGAGCATGCAAAAATTTAACAGGACATAGAGGACACTCCACTGAATGATTTCAGGTAAGGAACCTGGGGACAGAGAAGCCAGCTTAATGGGATAATGGGAATAAAATCACATAACTGTATATTTTTTACTTACATTACTTACAGCTAACTGCAAAGACCATTACTGGCACAGTGATCATACCATTTGAACTGTATATTACAAAATGTGCTGAACTGATGGCTATCAACCTCAATGCAAGCATGACATCAGTGAACAAGATTGTGATGCACCCTGACAAATATCCCTGGTGTGTTTTGAGTCACATCACAGGAAGCTACAATTCTGCCAAGTAATTCCATCTGCATATCCACTGGGATCCCAATCACAAGAGACTTTAGACATGCCCATAGTAAATAACCAAGGGCATTCAGGTCAGGTGACCTTGCAGGCCATGGAGTACTACCTCCCCTTCCAATCCAGTGGCCAGGAAATACAGCACTGAAATTGTTGCCAACATCCACACTAAAGTGAAGCAGTGCACCATCATGTTGAATCCACATCCTCTCACTATCAGCCAAGTGTGCATTCTCCAACAACATGAACCTCAAGTACACATGGTCATTTAGATGGCCAGGTAGAAAGGTATGGCACAATGAGAATGTCACCTACAGTGCCAGCCCAGATATTCACAGCAAAATGTACTTGATGCTGTGACTCAACTACAGCATGAGACTTTTCCTCATCCTACTCATAGCTATTCCTTCTATGTGAAATACCATCATGATCAGATGAGACCCCATCAGTAAATAGCATGATTTGGAGAAAATGTGGATCAATTGATCATTGGAGCAACCACTGACAGAATGTGATCCTTGGTTCAAAGTGTCATGTTGCACGGAATTGTTGGGGGTGATGTGGGTGTAATTGTTCTGCAACACATTCCAGCACCACCTCTTCAAAATCAGGCGGGCGAGTGGTCCTCATGTTGCCAGGTACCTGTTTCTTATTTCCAATGAACCAGTCTACTGCATTCATCAATCAAGAGAAATAAACACTTGTCATGACAGATGATGCCTGTTAGTAAATTGTTCCCTGTATAGCCTCTCAGCAGAGAGAGCATTCAACATATTTCCCTATACACAAAGTGCATGTCAGTGATTTCTCCAAAGCTATACTGGTACTTCCCCATCATATTTTAGTGTGTCTGAATAACATTGAGTAATGAATGGGCCTGTCATTGATTCATAGCACATTCTGCCATGAGTCAATGTAAATACAATGCAACAGAGCCACCTTATGGACAAGTAAAGTAAACAAAACATGCGTCATAACTTCCTAGTAATCAAACTCATTGTCCTTATTTCCATGCAGGAAATAAAGAATGTGTACATAAATAAACAGCACAGTATGCATAAACTTGTACACATGTTAGTTGTAAATAAGGTGAAAAATAGTAATGCTGGACAAAGCAGTACACAAGTTTACTTCCATATCTCCTTAAGCTGGCTTGTTTGACCCCAGGTACTCTACCTCAAAATTGTTCAGTGAAGCATTCTCTATGTCCTGTTACATTTTTGCACTCTCTTTATGTATGTCTATGGATAAAACCATTTTGAAGGCTGCTGTAAATTTATTTTAATTTTTAATCTCTATGCAAAAAATGTCCAATAATTATGACGACACAAACACACACTTTAAACACATTATTAAGTCTGTGATGGCAGTACAAGAGAACAGGACATGACGATGAAGGGTATTCTCCAAATTGTGGTTAATTATTAAAATAAAGCTGCATGCATTTTAGTTGCAGTAACATAAGAGTGAAGTCGCTCTGTATCCTATTTTTGTTCGCTGGAGCACATATGTTTACTGATAGTGAAGATGGAATAAACAAGAATGCAACCATTTTGTTTGCACGGGATGAACTTTGCACATTTTTCATCCGCAGCACCGACGATAGTAAGGAATCTTTCCATACATCACTCTTTCCCTCATGGAACATGTTGGAATTGTACACAATGCAGCACAATTTTGTTTTAAACCCTCCACAAGTCCCACAAAACTCTCACTATTAGAGACCATCTGAATCTGACAGACAGTCATTTTCACCCTTTCAGTGCTGCTCAATAACAGAAAGATCATACACAAAACATCAGTATTAAGTCATGATTAGCCTTGACTTCCTACATGCTTCAGGAAGGGGGAATGACTCAACAAGTAAGAAGCAACTGCAGTGCTACCATTCAGACTCAGCAAACTTGCAGAATTGTAGTGAAAAGGAAGGTAATCAGTATAAGACTGACATAACAGTAATGTTTCTAATGGCTGCAAACCTCAACAATTAGGCTCATAATTGCCGTATTTCTGATGTCCAGAATACACAAATGAAGGTGACTGTTATGAAAATAAAAAGGTACAACAGATTTTGCCTTAAAATTTCCATTTCTTCTTTAGAAGTGAGCTCTATATATTTTAATCTAACATGGCATACATGTTCTTTCAAATAAAGAGGACAAATTAGTACATATTTTATATTAGAACATGTACACTGTTTACCCTATAATAGACAGATACTGAGGGGATATGTGGAGTCTAGGAGCACATGAGAAAAACAAAACAAAAACCGAGCCACAAAAGTGGGGCTGCAAAGAGGAAGACATAGGTGGGACCGCAAAGAGGAAGACAAAGGAGGGCTACAAAGAGGAAGATGGGGGGTGCAAAGAGGGTGAGGGGTGTGAAGAGGATGGGGAGGGGGGCATGGGGGAACAAAAACGAATGATGGTTGTCCACTAGAAGCATGGCATGGGCACTGGAAACTGATCTTCTGAATTCTAGTCAAATTCACTTGTGGGACCTCTGTGTGCCTACAGAAAATTTCTGCAGTTTTACTGAATGTATTCCTGAAGTAGCGAGATACTTGGGGATACGGAGTATACATACTGCAGGAATCTACCAGTGCCAGGTCTCTTTCCGTACACTGCAAGGAATCAACAGATACAGCAATTTCCTAACACAGGTTATTTTTTTATTTATCATGTGCTTCAAACAGATGTGATGTTCAGGTTTAGAGCTGCAAATAATCAGATATTCTTACTGAGTGTGTATTTAGCAGATTTAAACTAAATGTTTAGCATGGCATTTCTGTGATTATATAAACATTCTTTCCAGAACAAGGAAACAATGGCAGCAGCAGAAGCAACAGCGGAAGTTGTAGTGGTAGAAGAAGAGGAAGACAAAGAAGGGGGAAAATCAACAGTTACTAATATATAAATTAAATAGTGAATATGAACAAAAATCAGAACAGGTGATATTAAATAAAGACTTTATGCACAAAGGACTATACATAAATTAAGAATCTGTAGATATAAGACTACTAGCAAACTCAGTGATGCTTTGCTGATGTTAAATATGTATATCCAAATGTGATGCATGTGAACAGGTTTTCAACAATATTAAGGCCAAACACCATGAATTACCAGACTTTGAACATGGAACAGTAGTTGGAGCTAGACGCATAGGACATTCCATTTCAGAAATAGTTGGGAAGTTCAATGTTCTGAGATCCACAATATCACAAGTGTGTTAAGAATACCAAATTTCAGGCAATACTTCTCATCACAGACAATGAAGTGGCTGACGACCTTCACTTAACAACCAAGAGCAGCAGCACATGTGCAGAGTTTTCAGTGCTAACAGGCAATCAACACTGTGTTAAATAACTACAGAAATCCATGTGGGATGTACCACAAAAGTATCTGTTACATGAGTGTGGTGAAATTTGGCATTAATGGGCAATGGTAGCAGATGACCAATGTGAGTGCCTTTTCTAATAGAATTATATGGCCTGCAGCACCTCTCCTGGGCTTGTGGCCATATTGGTTGGATCCTAGATGACTGGAAAATGTGGCCTGGTAAGATGAGTCCTGATTTCAGTTGGTAAGAGCTGATGGTAGGGTTTGAGTGTGGCACAGACCCCTTGAAGCCATGCACCCAAGTTGTCAACAAGGCACTATGCAAGCTGGTGGTGGCTTCAAAATGGTGTGGGCTGTGTTCACATATAATAGACTGGGTCCTCTCATCCTACCAAACAAATCATTGGTAATGTTTGGCTACTTGGAGACCATTTGCAGCCATTCATGGATGCAATGTTCCCTAACAATGATGGAATTTTTATGGCTGACAATGCACCATGTCACTGGGCCACAATTGTTCACAATTGGTTTGAACAACATTCTGGACAATTTGAGATATCGATTTGACCACCCAGGTTGAGATATCAATTCATGCACAAAATTCTACACTGACAACACTTTCACAATTATGGATGGCTAAAGGGCCACATGGCCAAATATTACTGTAGTGGACTTCCAACAACTTGTTGGGTCTATGCCATGTTGACTTGCTGCACCATGCCAGGCCAAACGAGGTCTGACATGGTATTAGCAGGTATCCCATCACTTTTGTCATGGTAGTGTAGCAATATAAGTATAGATTAAGAAACTATGAAGTTATCATAAAGTGCATAGCCAACTAGATCAGAATGTCACCATATTTAATAACAAAAAGAAATATGAATACACATTTTACCTCTCATAGTTGTAAAATTACAGTTTCACTTTCAGTACATAAAAACGGAGCTCCAAATGGCCGTCTTGCACATGAGCTGCATCTTTGTATAGTCCTCCATTGTCATCATAATTGTATAGATGTGGTGAAGACTAATGCAAAATATCATTGGCAGCATTAAAACATGCACCAGTATACAAATGGCACTATACTGAATCTATGAGAGGGGGAAATGAATGAGACATAGTAATATGTTTATGGACCTGAAGTCAGTTTTTCAAACCACCTGAAGGATGTATAAGAGGCATAGCAGCACATTCATGGACAAGAGCTACCAGCGGTGTCCATGCATGTGCAGTGATAGTACAGAGAGATGGAAAGGCGTAGTGTAAAGCTATTTTTCATCAAATAAATTATTCCTAAGAAAAGCATTTCCTCATCTGTTCTAATACAAATGTTTTAGAAGAAACAAAAGTTTAATTTTCTTCAAAATATTATTATATAAAATTAAAACTGAAAGTTTGAGAAGAGATGATTTACTTATGATTAACTCAGTCACTTGTGAAATATTTAAACACTGTATGTGCTGTCCTGAAGTCTGTAACTTGCAATTACAGCAGAGTCCTGCTAATCTGAACTGCAGAAATCTGAACATTCGTTTAATCTGAACATCAGAAATATTAGTCTAAGTATGGAAAACTGTGCAGTAAACTGCTGTACATAGACACTGTTTTAATTTTCACAGTTCAGCAAACATGTATTAGAAAAATTGGCATGAAAACATTAGGTTTAAGTAATGCATAAAAATCAAAGAAAAACTGTCAAACTTACTAAAATACAGTGGATATTTTATCTCTCCTTTTTGGATGACAAAAACTCAATCATTGTTTTTTGGCATAATGAAGACAGTCTATTATATGACACATAGTTGCGCCATCACCTCATAAACATCAAATCAGCAGGTGTAGCAGTGGACTGTTGTTCCAAATAACATAGCATGAGGTGAAGGGCTTCTGCTGTGTCACTGTGGCACCAGCTTTCCTTTGCCGCTTTTAGGCTCATTGTCACTTCAGTCATAGCAGTCCACTTCTTCCTGGTGTTGAGTCACAGCAGCAACTAATTCAGTGTCAGTAAGGTTCTCAACACATGCCCCATCCACTGCCATCCACTCATCTACATCTCCTTCCCTAGCTTCTTTACATACAGGGATTGTCAGTATCATTTGTAGTACATTTTCCTCTTCATTTTCAACTAGGTTGTCCTGAATTTCAAGAGATGTCCACAGTTTTCTCCATGATTTTCTCAGCGTATTTTCTGAAATATTCTGCCATGCCTCAGTGGCCAAATAAACAATGTCCTTCACATTGGTCTTTTTTATTTTCTCCAGTAAAGGAATGT
The DNA here is from genome assembly GCF_023897955.1 of Schistocerca gregaria. NCBI lineage: Eukaryota > Metazoa > Arthropoda > Insecta > Orthoptera > Acrididae > Schistocerca > Schistocerca gregaria. The sequence goes on from NC_064931.1 coordinate 20,874,803, forward strand.
TATCATCTTGGATCAGCATTCTTAAAAATATTTTCTGTAAATCTGTTCTAATGTTTTGCAGTATACCCTGGTCCACTGGCCATAGAAGTGGTGTAGATTTTGGCGGCAATAACTTTGCCACAATTTCACCATCACAAAATTCCTCAGTGCTGGGGTGAGATTGTGCATTATAAAATGGTTCAAATAGCTCTGAGCACTATGTGACTTAACATCTGAGGTAAGCAGTCCCCTAGAACTTAGACCTACTTAAACCTAACTAACCTAAGGACATCACGCACATCCATGCCTGAGGCAAGATTCGAACCTGGGACTGTAGAGGCCACGCGGTTCCAGACTGAAGCACCTAGAACTGCTCAGCCTCACCGGCTGGTGGCATGTTATCAATCAAAAGGATTGCATGGGGAGACAAATGATTTTCCTTAGAAAACTGTCAAACAGAGGGAACAACCTGGATATGAAACCATTCTTTGAACATCTTACCATCCCTCCATGCTTTTTTCTGGTTGTGATAATAAACAGGCAGAGACTTCATGTTGCAGTTTTTAAAAGCTCTGGGCCTAACAAATTTGCCAATCAGAATTAAAGGCAGCTTGTGATTACCAGCAGTGTTGTTGCTTGCTAATAAAGTCACATGATCTTTGCACATTTTAAGGTCAGGAACATGGTCTTCTGCTTTTTATGCTAGACTTTTTGTTGGCAATGTTCTAAAATTAAGGCCAGTCTCGTCAGCATTATAAATTTGTTGAGGAGAAAAGTTTCCCTCTCTTATCATTTTTTCAAACTCACCCAAGTATTCCTTTGTTGTATCACAGTCAGAAGAAAGCTTCTTTCCAGTAATTGTTAGCTGATGGATTCCTTCACTTTTTTTGAATCTGTCCAACCAACCCATACTCGCACTAAAAGACTCATCATCATTCATTAACTTGTTCAGGTAAACAGCCTTCTCCTGAACCACTGCTCCATTCAAATGAGTGAGTTCCCCCTTTCTCTTTCCTGTGTAAACCAAAGGAAAAGAGCTTCATCTACTTTATCGCACTTAGACTGTTTCAAAGACTGCCAAATTTCGTGTGTTTTCCCGAAGACGTTGCACAGGACTGTTCACACTTCACTCTGTTCTTCTTCCAATGGCAAATGGTTGCTTTACCAACACCCAGTTCTGTTGCTTGTTTAGATACATTCTCATCATTGTCTACCCACTTCAAAGCATTCAGTTTTTCTTTGAGAGTTAAGATTGTATGTTTTGGTTTACTCATGATGAAAAATAAGTACACCACTACACCTGAATGAATACAATAAAACTGTTACGCATGCCAGTGATCGATAACTAACATAATCAAGCACTTTGCCAGCCAACTGGCAGTGCACTGCCAGCTAATCCAAGCAAATTGGTACTCCAAACATGGTCTGCTCCCAATTATTTTGGATTAACGGGACTCTACTGTACTTATTTCTTATTATGTCACATGCTACTCACAAATAATAAAATAGTTACCACTATTTCATTTTTCAAAAATAAATGTTTGCACTTTGTAGCCACAAAAATCATACTGCACATTGAGTATGGATAATCACCATTGGCTTATCCAAGATAATCAATAACCACCATGTTAATTAATTTTAAAGTTATTCTTTCTACATGAACATTTATGAAGTATCATATTAAGTGAACTATTATTAAAAGGTATAGTAAACAAAAATAGTTCAATTAAATCTCATTTCAGCAAATTTATTAAGTAATAACAAAACCATGGAACATGTAACTACCCAAGCGGTTACTGTACCTTGATCTTATTTAGATTAGGAAACATCTCAGTTTAAACTTGTGTGACAATAACTTCTCAAGTAGGCTGATGAGGCATTCACCTTTACACTACAATGAATGTCAAATGGATTACAATGGGACAATGAACAAACTCCCACAAACTTGAAAATTTTTAAGTTAAACTACTCTGTGACAATATTAAAATTAAAGTGAAACACACAACTAATTATTAATAAGTAGCAGACATGCCAGATAAAACTGTGACAAATAGTTATTTCTGCATAAAAAGATTTCTGACCACAAAACACTGTTCAGCTGTATTCACAGACCTGAACTGCTACGTCTTGCAAAATACTCTACGCTATTCTCGCATAAGCATTAGATTATCTTACATTTCTGTACCATCTCTGTCTCTATCCTGATCCTCTTCACTTGTTCTGCTGTCTACATTTTCATCTCCTCGAGAAGGGGATCCACTGTGAGATTTCTGCTGTTTCTCAGCCTGAAATATATTGAAAATACCCAAATTTGAAAATCACTAGATTCTCACAACACTGACAGTCATTATATACTTTTATTTCCAAATAAATATACATTTGTGATACTTTCTTGCCAGAACACATTTTCAATGCACAGGAGCAATATGAACAACAAAAATGACAACTTTCTGCAGCAGCAAAAGAAGTACCATCAACATATTTGATAAGAATAGGAAAATATGAGACAGAGAGCAGAGAGTTAAGGGATAATGATGATGGCACTTGGATTAATGGTTGACACATCATGCAGGATACAACAGGACATTTAAACAGTGGAAAAGATAAGCTACCGGTCTAACAACATTTCAAAATGATCTCCTGGTACTACACTATCTTAAAAATAACCACTCTATATGCATGAAGATTTACAAATGAATTTATTGCCTACACAAAGCACAAATGCAAATTACCATTTAGACTCCATGATCTGTTTATCATAACACAAAGCAAAGTCTTCAAGGAACTGTAAAAATTCCAGGAATGCATCAGTAAATAGAAAGAGCAGTTGCAACACACTTTTGTATGATAGATCATTATTGCCAATTGCAAAACTGAATCTTTCTCTACATGCTGCAGTGTGCATTAATACCATTAAAGGAAAAAAAATTATCTACATATTCTACAAATGGATTTTTATTTAACTCAGAAAGTTATTGCATATAATATTTAAAGTGATTTTTAGTATCAAACTCAAGTAGACTTGGTTGTTATTTATTTTTAAATTTATGGAGAATTTGAATTCCCTTGTGTCTGTTATTGAGCGTGTTGTTAATAACATGAATAAGAATGTAAAACTTGTTGGGAAATTTTTACTCTTTTTTTTATGCTAACATGTAAACTATATTTATACTTCAGAAACAGGAGTTCATCAGAACACTTAATATTTTAGTAGTCTTTTTCATTGTGCCTGTCTGCGACTCAAGTCCTCCTCTATGTGGTGAGAAGCAATCTATCCTTTCCACAATTTTGCTATTCAGTTTTATTATAGCATTGTATTACAGTATTGAGTTGTACATAAACGAAATTTTCACACATATATATCTAGCATGTGACAATTAACACCTATTTCAAGTGCTATGTTATTTCTTTAAAGGTGGGTGTTATGGATTTTCTTAAACTTAGGACTTACATTCTTTTCAGTGAACTAATGGTAAGTCAGTTCAGCTATTATACTGCCTGCTTGTAGTTTGACCAAGTTAGAACCCTTTATCAGCACCAGTAAAAATTACAGTATCTGAAAAGTCTTTCACTGATTTTGAGAGATCATGTATATCAGTGCCAGATTTGTGTGCTGATTTGAAATTCTAGAATTTCACAATTTTACTGTTTGAATCACTCTTACATAATCTTTCATTGATTGTATCAATACTCATTTGTGCTGTGGTATATTGTAATATTTTCAACATTTGCAAGTAACGCAATCAACTCTTACAGTTATTGTCAATAGTAGGCTTAAACATTACTGTGATTTATTAAACTTCTGGAGACCAGTAGGTGTATCCTTGTTCAAAACAACTGTTCTCTAATTCCATTGTATAATTATGAGAGAAATAGGTTATTTTTAGAATCTTTGGACGCTTACAAAACTATATTTCTGAAAATTTATAAGTTACAAGAGTTGAGGCTAACTTATTTCATCACAAGTCAGCACATATGATACACAATAACTGCCAATGAATACATCACCATGATTTTCAATGTAGATAAGTGCAAATAAAAGAACATTTTTGAGAATTTTCAGAAGTTACCATTGTCCTGTGCATAAACTATTTCACTGTATTAAATCAGTATTTGTCATTTAGTTACTGTAGCAGATATTGTAACTAACAAATTGCATTACTTTTAATTTTCCATTTCAAGCGGAGTATATATTACCTACATTTATTGTGAATTAGATCTATTTTCAAGTTTGTCAGACTATTATTACCCTCAATTTTTTAAAGGAAAATAGCAATTTTACTACAGATTTTCTGTTGCCTTAATAGAAATCTTGTTTTGTGTATTTGCTTCAACTCTTATAGGGCATTAGTTAAAAAATTTTGTTCAACAGATTAAAAGATAATCAGCAGGCTAAAAGATAATCAGCAGGCTAAAAGATAATCAGCAGGCTAAAAGATAATCAGCAGGCTAAAAGATAATCAGCAGGCTAAAAGATAATCAGCAGGCTAAAAGATAATCAGCAGGCTAAAAGATAATCAGCAGGCTAAAAGATAATCAGCAGGCTAAAAGATAATCAGCAGGCTAAAAGATAATCAGCAGGCTAAAAGATAATCAGCAGGCTAAAAGATAATCAGCAGGCTAAAAGATAATCAGCAGGCTAAAAGATAATCAGCAGGCTAAAAGATAATCAGCAGGCTAAAAGATAATCAGCAGGCTAAAAGATAATCAGCAGGCTAAAAGATAATCAGCAGGCTAAAAGATAATCAGCAGGCTAAAAGATAATCAGCAGGCTAAAAGATAATCAGCAGGCTAAAAGATAATCAGCAGGCTAAAAGATAATCAGCAGGCTTAGTATAAAGTTAGTTGTTCACTGTCCTGTAAAACATTGCACAAACCAATATGCACCCTTATGGTGACTGCTGTTCTCAAATGCAAGATGAGTTAGTTGATGTTCATAAATAGCTGGAAATCGCCTGACTATTGTCAAATGATTGGCAGCTACTGTGAATCAGTGGGTTGGAAGAGCTCACAACAGTCATGCACCTGTGGTACCAAAGGTACATACAGTACTAACATCTCCTGTGGGTCTTGTCTCCTCTGCAAATGTGGGATCTATCATTACTTATCCACTTGACTATGAGTGGCATGTCAATGGTAGATCTAGGCATCCTGTACATGTTAGTCAGGGATCAGGGAGGACTCAGTATGTTATACCAACACCCCTAACCAACAAGTTCAAGACACTGTCTTCACTGAATCTGAGCCAATGGGAATCACTCTGGCTGTTTTGGGAAACCATCTTTGTCCCTTATTAAACTTATTGTGCATGCATCGAGGCCGCATTCAACATGATGAAGAGGCTATTCGAGCAGCTATTGATGGAACGTGGTTGAACCAACTGCAGATTGTGGTGCATGTTGGAGCAAATGGTGCCTGTTTTCTGGGCTCTGAGGACATACTTCAATCATTCCACATTGATAACACAAGCCTTGCTCATAAAGTTCCAGTGACACAATTTGCCACATTGTAAACAGAACTGATCCAGGTCCTCTGATTCTGAGTCAAGTGCAAAATGCTGAACCAAAGACTTTAGAGCTCCTGTGACAAGCTAGGCTGTGACTTCCTGGACTTGCACCATAGGTTTGAGAACTGTAGAGTCACCCTAAGTGGGTCACATGTGTGCTACAGATTAGCGGCTGCTACCCAGGTAGCTCACTGTTCATGGGGGTGCACACAAGATCTTTTTTATTTTATTTTAAGATTAAGCAACTATCCATCCAGTCCAGCTGTAAAAGACCAAGAAGTATAATTATAAAATCAAAAATAATGTCCCCTACAGGTGAGAATATTAAAATCCAAGTACTTAACTGCTGAAACATTCACAACAAAGTTCAAGAGTTTGAAGTGCTCCAGAAATGCAGCGAATCTCAGATACTGCTAGGTACAGAATGCTGGTTGAAACCTGAAATTGATAGAAGTTAAATTTTGGGGGAAAATTTAAGGGTTTATCAAAAGAACAGGCTAATGGAAATGGAGATGGTGTCTTTGTTGCAGTAGACAAAAAACTTGAATCCACCAAGAAAGAAATTGAAGCTGCATGTGAGACTGACTGGGTAAGACTCAATAGGAAGGTGGGCATAAAAAGGTAATTGGATCCTGCTATTGCCAGCTAGACTAACCTCCTGATATAACAGAAACCTTTAGTGAAAACCTCAGGCTGCTTGTACGTGGGCATGATAAGACTTTATTGAATAACTTCTCTTAAAACAATTTTGAACAGAAAGCCTGGAACCCCACTCATGACGGAAATACATTGAATCTAAAGGCAACAAATGAACCTGACCTATTTGAGGATGCCCATGCCAAAACTGGTATCAGTGTCCATGACACACTTTTGCCAACAATGATTACCAAAGTACAAAGAAAAACTAAAGCAAGTAGAAAGATATATGTGTTCAGCAAACTGGATAAAAAAAGGAGTAATATTGTATCTCAGTGAGATACTGGACCAGAAATTTGACCACCACTGCCCAGTTGTGTGAAGGCTAGTCCAAAGGCGGGAAAGCTTATTCTTAGTATCTACCTTAATAAGTTGCACAACAGAGCCATGATGAGACCACTTTTTGACAACCAAGTTTGACCTGGACACATGTGTCCTTAGTAAATGAGACCCTGCTGTGTTGTCTGATGACATACTATGGGAAGAACCGCAGTGCACTTCTGCAATGTGGCACTCATCGACAAAGGCTTCCCAGGCAATTGAAAACAACCCATGTGACTGTGCTAACTGTGCCATGTCAGCTAGAGATGGGTCAGATTACTCTAAAGCCTTCACTTGAAACAACTCGTCTGGGGCTAATTGAATAAATACATCACAAATAATTGAATCCACGTAAGATACGCCACACTGGCTACAGTCTAACTTGCAATCACTCAATAAACCATGTGGCTCAACTATCCATTCCACATATGACTTGTTAACCTGCTTTTGTTGCTGAATTAACGTAAGGCACACTGCTGTGGCATGCAATTTATGCTCAGAATGTGCAGTTGACAATGTAAATAACACATCAGATTTCAACAAAGTAAGGTCCATGTGCGGAAAAAGCTTTTGCACCAAAATGTAAGAAAGAAACTGGGAGAAAGGAGGAGTGTGTGCTCATGTCTACATGGTCACTAACTTTTCTTACACTGCAGTAGAACAAGAAACATTTCAGGTAGATGTCCAACCTCTCTGTATATGTCAGAAAACCCTAAATCTGGAGGAGGGGGAGGGGGGGGGGTTGGGGGGGGGGGGGTACCTGTACACAGGGAACGAGTTGTACAGGTGGTGATGAGTCTGACTCACATGTGCATCAGTCTTGTAGCATCATCACGGAGGACCAAATTATGGAATTATGGCAGCAGCAGCTGCATATATAACAGCAGCAGCAAACAGCAACCCCTGCATTGGGATGATCCTTGGATTAGAAGGTTTTTGCTGACTGCCACACCCATCATAAATCGTGCAAATTTCCACATTTAAATAATGTTTGTTTCAAGTGCAACCAAAGGGCCACACCACTGGTGTGTCTGCTATGCAGGATATGGTTTGCAACATGATAAGTAGTCTATTAAGGCACTTCCCATGCCAAGCTCACAACATGGCAAATGGCTCATAAGCTTACACTGGATCATCTATTTTTTGACACTCCCTTGAATTTCAGCTTGATAATGGAGCTGTGGCCTTGTTGATAAATTTGGCTACGTATCAGGAACTGAGTAGCCCACTGTCACAAATAGTTAACAAGACAGTGGTTCCCACACTTGCCAGTGACTTTGTGACACAATATAAGAATTTGGAGCACCAAGTAACATTATTAATGGTTGATTCCTCACCAGTGTCAAATATTTTTGGGTTGGACGCTTTTACAACATTTGATTTGAAAATTGATGATCATTTTGATTAGGTGTCACCACTCACTCCTTTTCACGACCTAGACTCCCTTTTGCAGTCCCATAAACAGTTCTTTGAGCCAATAATGCAACGGATTTTTTGGGCCACGTTCAGTTCAAGCTGTCTGCAACACACAAGTTTTGTTATACTTGCCCTTTTCCATTTGATGTGAGAGATGTAATTGTAGCTGGATTAGACAGACTACAGGAATTATAGATCATTCCACATGCTGCACTGAGTTGGTAGGCAACACTGTTAGTTATGGTTAAAAAACACAATAGGACAATTCAGTTGTGTGGAAATTTCAAATCCACAGTTAATGTCTAGAGTGAGGTGAAAGTTTATCCAACCTTCACCCCACGGAGCTCTTGGCAAGGTTGGCAGGTTGACACTATTTATCAAAGATTGCTGTGAGAGACACTTTTCTGCAGTTTCTCCTCAGTCCTGAGTTGCATCAGTTGCTCAGTATTATTATACCATTTGAGCTCCAGAATATCGCCTTTTGCTGTTGCTTCAGCCCCAGGAATTTTTCATAGTTTTATAGAGCAGAAAGTCCACCATATCCTAAAGTGTGCAACTTATATGGATGATTTAATTGTGACAAGCACCACCAGGGAAGAACATTTGCAAACCTTACAGGCAGTTTTACAGGCAGTGGAGGACAGTGGTCTGCATTGTAAGTAAGAACAGTGTACATTTTTAGCACCCAGTGTCAAGTATTTAGAACACAACCTATATAACGAGGGCAATAAACCACACAATGACCATGACACAGAAATTGACAAGTTTCCCATCCCTCTGAACTTGAAGGAGGTGCAGTTGTCCCTTGGCAGTGTGAACTACTATAATAAATTCATAAAAAATGCACTGGAGGTCTCGCCCCCTCTAAATCAACTTGATAAGAAAGTTGTGAAATTTGTTTTATGAGGCACTTGTCAGCAAGCATTTTTGTGGCTAAAACATCACTTATGCTCTTCCCCTTGTCTTGCTACCTTTGATCCAAAGAAAAGCTTAATATTGGCCACTGATGCATTGTGGTATGGGATGGGTACCATACATCACCACAAAAATCCTGACATATTAGAACAACTTACTATTTTTGGTCTAAGACTCTCTCAAAATAGTTACTCCCAAATAGAGCAAGAGGTGCTGGCAATCATCTATGGTGTTAAAAAGCTTCACATTTTCCTGTGTGGTCCCAAATTTCACTTGGTCACAGACAATAAACCATTGGTGGTGGTTTTAATCCTATGGCCAGACCCCCTGATGAGACACCTTACAGACAACAGCACTGGATATTATTTCTCAGAAATTATTTTTATGATATCCACTTTTGACCCACTGCACAGCATGCTAATGTTGATGTGTTGTCCACGTTGCCTATGGGTCTCAATATGGAGTTCGATAGGAAAGAAACAGTTTGTTTAGCGACTGATGATCCTTTGCAAACAACACTGCAAGAATTTCCCATTACCATCAAAGAAGATGCGTTGGCCACAAGTCACAACCCAGTGTTGTGCAGTGCTGATGCAGTGGTTCAAACAGGATGGTCCATGCACCTTCCTAAGGATGCCCATCCCAATTTTTGTCCTCATAAGAATGGCTCATTTTAAGTCAGGGAATGCCGTTGTTTGAAATGTAGGATAACAAGTACTGCATTGTATTTCCACCTAAACTCTGACTACACATACTCCAGTTGCTGCATTCTTCTCATTGCGAGGGGGTGGGGGGTGGCGTGTATCGCATAAAAAGCATTAGCTTGTTTGATTGTATATTGGCCTGTGCTAAGCACACATATCGAACATACAGTGCAGCAGAGTCAGGCCTGTTCCTAGGACCAAGTGGCCCTTCATTGTGGCCTCAACTGACTCAGCTATGGGATAGGATACATGTGCATTTTGCAGGTCCCTTTCTTGGAGAAATGTGGTCAACATTGGTGGACACCATGTTCAACATCTGCTTTACAGCAATGATGTCCATCACAAGAGCAAGATCCACAGTCAGGGGGCTCACAACCATATCTGCAATAAAGCATCAGAATTTCATGTGTTATGTTGCCACAATGGTATCCAGTAGCTGATGACCTCTTGTTTCCATCCAACTTAGATGTAGAGCAGTTGGTCAGGGCATTTAAAACCCATAAGAGTAAGGAGGAGAGAGGGGTGGTGGCGGGGTGGGGGTGGGGGGGTGGGGGGGGGGGGCAAACCCTGCTGACAGAAGATGCTGTTTCACATTTCTTAGCTATGAACTCCCCCCCCTCAGTAATCGGGTGTAACCTGGCAGGGCCGCCAGCAGTCACATTTTACACCCCATTTCTGCAACAGTGTGTTGGTTTGGGCGCACACATCTGGGTGTCAACAGATATGAAGATAGTCCAACACAACGGTCAACAACTTTTTGAGGTTTTGGTAGGAGACACAGAAACCACAGTTATGACCACAACATGAGCAAAGCCAGCTGCCACTTAAGGAGCCAATGCCAGGGCATATACCTGTAAGTACAATGGCAGTATTTCCCCCTAGCATACAAGGCAATGGGATTCTCCACCTCTGCAACAAGACTGTTACTTAAGGTCACAACAGCATTCCTCTTCTACAGTGCAGGGACAGTAACCAATGGAGGTTGAGCCACTCCATTAAACACCAGCTCAGCTGCTCTGCACAGTGAAAAAGAGTTGTCATATTTTGCGTTGCCCTTGGTGCTGGCAGCCACACCTCTGGATGCTAACATCCCAATGGAACCATAGGCTTCTAGTGTCTCTCTCTCTCTCTCTCTCTCTCTCTCTCTCTCTCTCTCTCTCTCTCTCTCTCTCTCTCTCTCTCTCTCTCTCTCTCTCTCTCTCAACATATTATGGGTGTTGTTGACAATTCTGGTGGCTTGTGTACAGTTTTGACTGGTTCCATTCTTTGAACTTTTGAACACTCACTATTGAAAACTTGCTATGGCCTGCTTAGAGTGTAGTGTATTCCCCCATTTGTGAATTTTATTCTTTTAAACCCATATGACATTAATGAGTTGTAAAAGATGCACCCTTGTGTCCATTGTTTCACATGGCTATACAAATAGATCCTATCAGCCTGCCCATGAAATGAATATTCTGCCACTGTTAAATGGAACAGTAAAGTGGTAACTATTACTATACGTATGAAATATTCAAGACAGTCTAACTTCAAATGCACACAAGTGTCAAACATAAATATTTCTCGCAAATGCATCAGAAAATTTATGAAATTATCTGACAAAATTATTTATTTACTGGTGACAAATTCCAGTTGTTGGACTTTACATCAAAACATGTCGAATATTAACTTTCATTAATAGCTCAAGAATGAAAAATACTTGACAAATGTTTATACAGAATTTGTCCTTATTTCCTACATCTAAACATACGACTACATGAGAGCTCTGCAATTCAAAATTAAGTGCCATGTAGTGAGTTCACAGAACTGCTTTCAGACTATTTCTCAACCGTACACCTCATTGAATAGTGTATAGGAAAAATGAATACCCAAGTTTTTCCATATGTAGGGGGCAGTCAACAAAATATTATCATATTTGGAAGAGAAAGTTAGTAATTGAAATTTCATGGAAGATCTCTCCACAACAAAACATGCTTTAGTTTTTAAACTAAAGCCATCCAAACTCTTATGACAATCAATTAAAAATGTTTTTTTTTATTTTTATTTTGTTTCTCTGATGTTCATAAACACAATGTTATTATTTCACATTCATGTTTGGCACACTTTCCCGATGCTTAATCTGTGCTGTCATATGGGACTTTTACAGTAGTCTCAGTGGTACAAGACCATTTTTTTTTGTAATGTATGTGTGTGCATTATGTATCACATTTTTGTACCAGTTTAGGAAATAAAACATTGTCATTATCCGACAGTGACAACCAGTGCTGTTTTACTGTGACTCCTTTATCAGTTTATGGGCCCAGCAATCACCAAGTGATGAGTGACATAAATAAAATAAAATACCAGGTACTGTACCAAAAATGCATGTGAGAAAGACATTTTGAGGTTATTCTGCCAAGTACAAATGAAAATGTAACCTTAAAATAATAGAACGCCACATTACAAGAATTAAAAAGCTCTAATGCATTGACAGCTGGCTGGCCTACAAGTTTGAAGTGTCAGGGGAGCTTGGGATATTGTCACAGATCAGACACTTAAAACAGTGTGTAAAGGTAATGTAAACACTGCAGCAATACAGACATATGAAAAAGATCTTACAGTGTGGGAAAAAACAGCCAATGCAGATCAAAAATTATCACCAGAACAGAACTTCAATTCAGAAGAAGACCTTCTATATATTATTTAACTGCCATGTGGACCAAACTACTCTGAGTTTGCAAACAGAAAAACAATGTAAACATACATTAATTGAAGCAGAAATGGTACAACTTCAGAAAGTATATTTCAAGCAATATGGCTACATATATTTCACAGTTAGAAGACATGGTACATCACTAGAGGAATGAAGGTGAAAGTATTTCAAATTCTATGGTAATTACAAAACTGTTAATGATGTTATTGATGAGTAATACCATTTTCTGAGGCTGTGGAAAGTAATCATTTTCTGAGTGTGTGGGAATTGACAGATCCTGATCAACAAACATTAGCAGGTTTGACCTCAAGATAGTTGAGGGAAGAAAAATGCCCAAGTCTCCAGAATTATATGGAGGGGGAGGTGTTTCTTGCAGGTCACAAACAGAGAAACAAACACTTTAAGAATAACAAAAGAGTGTTGAAACTCTACATCAAAGGATCAAGATCAGAAATTGAGAGAGGGTGGCATGATAACAATTTTTTTCTTCAGTAACAGACTAGCATACAGATGACAATGTGTGGTCTTTAGATTCAGGTGCTACTGATCACATATGTAACAAAACTGAATGTTTACAGATATGTGGTTCATCTGAGGGTAATGCCCAGGACAAATATTTTAGCATATGATGGAGGAAGGTGGACTGAGAAACATCTATAAAATGTTTTGTGTGTGCCATGTATTCAGTTCAGTATATTCTCACTTGGAGCAGCTCTAGACAAGGGAATGAAATTTAAACCTGATAAGAAAACATGCAGAATCTTCAAGAGGGAAAACATTATTGCAGTAGGATTTCATGAAGAAAAGTTGTATAACATGAAGTTAAAGATTTCATTGAGTGAAAATGACATTTTTGGGCACACTTGGGTACTAAGGTAGACCTTAAAATTTAGCCTGAAAGACTTGCATATCAAAACTTTCTCCATGCAGAGAAGTCTTTGAAGGACAGACAAATTCTATTTGAGGAAGAAAATAAAAGCTATTTTAAGGAAGAACTGTCTGTTGAAGAAGAGTAAAACATCATTAAGGGTGAACTGCTTACTCCAAAGGAAGAGTATCAAGCAAAAGAAGGGGAAATTAAATCATCTGAAGAAGAATTATACTCTGAAATCAACTGTGCTAAACATAAAGTCAATGGAGATTGTATAGTATCAGTGAATCAAATAAGAAGCAGCCTATAAGACGTGGAAAAAATCAAAAAGCTTATTAGATAGGCCAAGCTTAATGTAAAATCTGCAAATGTGCCCAGTTTTATGAACACATCTCATAGCAAGATGCTATACAATGTCACAGCTCAGAAAATTCCAAACAGGCCATGCAAGAAGAAACGCATGCACTTAATCTTCATTACACTTAAACCATCACTGAATCAGCAGAAAACCAAGACATTCTCAACAACAGGTGGGTACTCAAAGTGAAGAGGAAAACTGAGGGAAATACACATTGATTTAAGGGCTGACTTGTTGCAAGATGATTTCAACAAAGGTATTGCATGGACTGTACTGAAACCTTTAGTCGAGTTGTAAGATTTATCTGCATAAGAATAATATTATTTACTGCCGCATCCAAAGAGATGGGCCTGAGTCAGTCTGATGTTAACACTAAATTTGTATAGAGTGAAACCCATACCAAGATACATATGCAACAACCAGAGGGCTTTGAGGATGGCACCCAAAGAGTATGCAAACTGAAGAAAAATATCTATAGACTGAAACAAGCATTTTTACTATTGAATCAACAATTCAACAGCATGCAAAACAAATCCATCCTGACAGCAATCAATGAAGATCCCTGTGTTTCTGTAGATGAGAGGAGTGGGCTCTTCACCATCCTAGCTATTCCCATCCATGATGGTCTGGTTGTACCAGAGTATACAGAAGTCATCAATCTGTTGCTGAATGATTTGCAGTAGGAAATTGATGTAACTACTAAAATGTAGATAATTACCTTAATTTGCAAATAGAGCAGTTTCAACATGGTTCTGTCTTCTTAAATTAAGAGGCATATGAGGGGGATGTGTTGGAATGGTACAACATGGAGAATGCCAATGCTGTGGCAATACACACTGATCGTGGTCACATGTAATCTGAGCTGGGACTCAGTTTAAAAAATTATCAGTGCTCTATTCCGTCAAGCTGTTGGAAGCTTGCACTATCTATCAGTGACAACCAGAACTGACATCAATTTTGCAGTGGAAAATACTAGTCAGCAACTCAAAAAAACTGGAGACACACATTGGAAAGTAGTGAAGAGAATTTTCAAGTACCTGAAGTGAATAGTCTCTTAAAACTTACATCATTAAGGAGTGGGGATGGTTGTTTGTCTGTTTTTAGTGACTCAATGTATGCATGGGATGTTCTTACTCAAAAATTAACTACAGGTTTTGTAGTTAAACTTGGTCTAGCAACCAGAGCTTGGAACTTGCAGAGGCACAAGGTGGTGGCCTCGTTAACAACAGATGCATTTCAAATACTCTCTGTATATTGATTTATTACTGATGCTCATAAGGCACTTCTAACTAGACTCTTAAGCTATTTCACTGAATTCTAGCAACTAACACATCATATGAAGTTTTGAATATTGGGTTAAGTTTTATATCATTAGCAAATATCATTAACTGTGCTTCAATTATTAGCAACAGTAGCACATCCATGAACAATCCGCAAGCTAGCTGTGATCACGTAAGGGTGTTATAATAATATGTCAGCTTACCAAGCCATGAAACTCCAGAGAATATGATAATTAAGAAACACTTACACTATTTCACAAGACTTTCCACTTCGTTGTATGATTTGATCTTTCATCCATTAAAATAAATAGCATCAAATTTTGGGCTCATGGGCATTTGTACCATTGGAAAGCAAATGTATTTTTCTACCATACCTGGGTCTTGATTATTATTTAGCACCTCTTTCCAGTAGATATTTCACTGCACAAATATTGACTCACCTTAGCTAATTTTTATTATGTGGTTTCTGGTTGTTTATCATGAGCAAAATTCAGAATTATCTACCATCTCTGCGAGCTTCCAATACCTTAATTTTTTCTTTGTTGTATTATCTCTCATGAAAGGATTACTTATAATGTGGTGATATAAGCATTTGTTCTTTCAGTTCATGTTAGCACTGTTTCTGAAGTTGTTATGCTATTGACCATATGTATTAAAACCAGTTCATCTTTACATTAAGAACTATTAATATGCACATCATGGACACACACACACACACACACACACACACACACATACACACACATACACACACATACACACACACACACACACACACACACAAAAACAAAACCTTACTTACTTCTTCTTCTGCTTCCTTTTCTATGGCTGTCAGCGATTCTGCATCTGCCAGGTTGTCAACAGCGATAGCCAAGAAAACATTTAACAAAATATCTTGTTGTTTGTATTAAGGAAGACCCATGTAATAACACACCAGTCCTGAAGAGCCATATATAAGAAACAGACATAGAATAGAATTCCAATCAACAAAATCTTTGTAATTCTCTCAAGAAACGTGCTCATGAGTTCACCTATCTCTACGTAATGCACACTATGGAGAACACTATTACACACAAAGGACAGTTATTAAGTGAATGTGTTTTATTACAACTTTCGTCCACATATAAGTACAATAAAATATTGTTTAATGGAACTAAACTTACTCCCTTAACATTACATCATAGATTTCTCATAGTCACAAAGCAACATTCACTTTCACATTAGCACACACAATGGCACTGTCATCATAGAGGATTAACAATGTAATACTTTTCGTGGTCATAATGAGTGAAACTGTCTTAAATCAACATTGCAATTAACACTAATGAAGGTAGCAAATGTTTAAATAAAGGAAGAATTTATAGATGGAAAGAAAGACTCGTAAGCACAAAACAACCTCTGCAATGAACAAGGAAGCTGAAGGCCAAAATGAATTTGAACTAAGACTGAAACAGCATGTCAACCAATGGATTCATGCCAAAATGTGTCGCTGTTTTTGAAATCATTGATACATATGGGAGACAAATCATGCATGATAACCTTTGCTACAGGACAATGTAATGAATAGTAATGAAGTTATCTGTTAGATGATTACAAGTGTGCATAGCAGACAATACCACAGGTGACTTTTAAGCATTATGTTCATGAAGGATGTGTTCTTGATTAAATTACAACAGCATTGAGTCCTGGATGTACTCCTATGAAACAGGAAGTAGTAACAGTTTAGAGAGAGAGAGAGAGAGAACATCCAACAGCCTTGGCCAAGAATACATTTAAAACACAAGAATTGCTA